>NW_021940780.1:1969073-1980219 GCF_001715985.3 Manacus vitellinus
GCCAAAAAAACCCCAAACCTGCTGGTGCTAGAAAAATCCCTGCCACAGCTCCCCTGGCAAAGCAGAGGAGCGCTGAGGGGGGAGAGTTAACTCGTCGGTCCGGAGGTGCTGAAAAGGGTCTGTCTGTGCTCACAGCCTGAATTTTTCAGCGGGTTGTCCCAACGGGCAAAACGCTCCTCAAAAATCGCCTCGGAGCCTTTAGCCTGGGACGGGCACAGGCGAAATTCCCGGCTGGAGGCGGCTGTGGGAGAGTTAGGGAAGTCTGAGGGACAGGGTTAAACTTTGCGAGCACATGGAGCATCGCACCCCTCTGCTGGCTCATTAATATGATGCTGTCATAGGACTGCAGCACTGCAGTCGGAGCAGGACTCGGAATTAGCCCCGGAGCTGCTGCCTTGCATTTGCAACCACGGGCAGCTCCAGCCGCTGCTCAGCCTCTGGAATTTCACATTATAAACGCAGGGAAGAGGCTTTATTCTAATGATGCAATCACGGGTGCTAAATCTGCTCCATTAATTTTGCTCCAAGTTTTCTCCACAGGCACAAACCATCCCTTTGGACTTCATTTGGAAGTCAAAACAAAATTACTGCCTATTAGGGCATTGCATTTTGTTTCCTTTTAGGAAAAGGATATGCTGTGATCTGGTTTATTAATGTTTTTTCCCCCCTGGTAAGTAAAGACTGTGAGGGGGGAACAGATCCATGTTTTATACATATGGAAAACTTACTGTAGAAGAAAACACATGGATAACAGAGGTGCTTGGGAGCTTTTATTATCCATTTAATCTTCTGAAAACAAGGGAATGGTGTTGAACAGCAAGTAAGGAGGGGCATATGGAACTTGGTAATAAACCTCCCTTTCATTAAAGACCTCGATGTTTTAAATCCAGGATGCAAAATAAATTGTTGCTTTATAATCAAGCAGTGACAGCATTTGACTTATTTATTTCATACTGAGATGCAGCAATGCAAACTTTTACAGAACAAACACAAGACCCCTCCTAAAACGTGTGGGTCACCTTAAAAATCGAGATCTTTAGAGGAGGGAAAAGTTTGAATTCACAGAGGAATTTGCAAGCAGAGACAGAAACCCTCCTGAAACAAAAACCACGTTGTTTTAGTTGCAAACCCAGCCTTGCAATGGGGAGGTGCAGGTGGACAGAGCTCCTGCTCCCTTATCCTGAAGGTGATCTGAAGGTTAAAATGAGTCAGGGAAATCAGCCTGAAACGTTGCCTTATTTCCCAAGAGATTTCTGATCCCCCCTTGGGAGATTTTGGAAATGCAGCCCCATATTTCTGCTTCTGGAGAACTTTTTTTACTATTATTATTTTTGGCCTGGGAGTTGAAGAAACACTTGGGAGCAAAGATGTCTGGGCTTGGAGGCAGGAGAAGGGAAGGAAAGGGGCAACTCCCCCGGAGTGGGAAAGCAGCAGCAGCCCTTTGAATCTTGATTATTCACTATTGACAAACCTGCAGCAAAGAAATGCTACAGGAGGGCGAGACTGAGTCCTGCAGCTTCCTTAAAAAAAAAAAAAAAAAAGAAAAAAAGGGAAGAAAATGCAGGAGGTGGAGTAAGACAACAGCCTGACTGCTTCCAGGGAGAGGAGATAAAATATGGGCAGTGATAATGAATTCACTAGAATATCTTAAAAAAAAATAAATTAATCAGATGAAGAGAATAAAGGGGATTTGGGGTGGATTTTTTATGTTATGGAGAGGCAGCAGAAGGAAGGCAACTGGGCAGATAATACAAAAATCATTTATCAGCTTAAAGGGTGTTGCTAAGTCACTGCCTGTTTTTAATATAAACCTGATTTAAGCTTAATCTTAAGGAAATTAAGCCTAAATGGGTCTTCATGATATCCATGCAAGGAGGGCAAACAGGAACATCAGCAGGAATTTTGTCAGAGTGGAAGAAGAGGCGGGAAATCAGAATTTGGTTCACTTTTCTATTCCACACCACGGAGTGATGTGAACTGGTGTGACCCTCCAAGGCCCGGGATTTATAGTGATTTCTGCCAGCTGGAGACCTTGACACCCTCAAACCTCCTTTGGTCACCCTAAATTTCGGATAAATAACGCCCCAGGTAATCAGCTGGTGGAAACTGGGCTCATTCCAGCTGAGTCAAGAGGGCAAGGACGGACATTTGAGCCCAGCTGAGCCCAAATCCTGAGAGTATTTCAAGAGAGACAGCTAGGGATGAAAATACTGGGATTTATGGATTCAGGGCCTCGTCCTGGGTGGTGTTGGATGCTCCTTGAGAAGGGAGGAAGGCAAGGAATGAGCACTGCAAGCTGCAGGACAGGCTGGGTGAGCAGGGCTGGGCTCCTGGAAGGTGAATTTTCACTTTCCTGGGAAGGTGAATTTTTAGAGGGATTTATAATTTTTAGAGGGATTTATAATTTTTAGAGGGATTTATATTTTTACTGTAGTTTTTTTTTTTTTTTTTTTGAAGGGTCTCAAGATTTGAAATATTGGGTTCAGGGTTAATTATGGATTGTCAGGGTCACTCACTTCATCTGCAACAGCCCCCGGGGGCACTTGGGGGGTTGGAATAAGCTGATTTTAAGGTCCTTTCCAACCCCAACCATTCTGGGATGCTGTTCAGCCTCTGTCCTGCAGGGAGGGGAGGGTATGTCGGGCTTTTTTGATGTCAAACCACAGCATAAAACACAAAAAAGGTCCTTGTGCTCTGAAAAATTGATAAATTCATTTTCTTTCCGCTCCGAGCTGGACCTTCCCGAGGCAGAGCTGCAACAACAATAACATTTCCTAACACATCCCACTTTTTCCAGCATTCCCATTGGGCTGGGGGTGGTAATTCAGGGCCTGCAACCAAACCCTACCAGGCACTGGTGGTGTTTGCCTCGTGCAGGAACTCTCTGCCTTGCATTGGAAGGTGAAATGTTTCTGAGCATTTGCACTGCAGGGACCAGTGAGGGGAAATTTCTGGTAGGTTCCTAAAGGTTATCACCCCTGCTTTCACTCCCCTGGATTTATTGGCTGCAGGGGCAGCTCCCAGAACCACGGAATCATGGAATTCTTTGGGTGGAAGGGCCCACCAACCATCCCAGGTTGCTCCAAGCCCCCTCTGGATGTCGAACACCCAGACCCAAATTCCCTGCAGTTCCCCTGCCAAGAACAATTTCACAGCTACAGACACACTTCAGTCATTTACTCACTTCAAAGAACTCGACTTTCACCACCCCACCCACGTCTCCCAGCGGTGTTTCCCCTGCAGTCTGAAAGTTTGGAAGCCCTGCACTGCATACACTGATTTTTTACCAGGCCTGGGGGATGTTCTCCTCCATGGCCTCGGTTCAAAGGGCTTGTGGGAATCCACAGAGCAGCAGGAGATGCTGAATTACCCCAGTGAAGGACTTTTAGCCTGGAGTTTGATGGTTAATAATTGAAATATATCCAATAAAAGTTTCAGATCCTGCCACAGGTTCCCAGAGCTCTCAGCCCCCTTTGCACCACCAGCACTTTGCCTGTCTTTAAATCCATTCTCTCAGGGTCTCTGTCAGGTCCAGATTATTCTGAACAAGCCTGTCCAGGGAGGAGTTATTTGGGAAAAAATGATCCTTAAATATTGGGGTGGTTGCACATCAACCCAGGCAGGTTTTCCTGGTGGGATCTCCCCATCCATGTGCTGCCACTGAGTTAAAAAATGGGAATTCTATCCCAATAATTCCCCTGACTGCTGGGGTGACACCCGTGTGTGATGCCCAGGGGCAGAGTTCACTGTTCCCAGAGAAGAACTGCATCCCAACATCCCATCTAACACTTTGAAGCCGAGGGAAAAGCAGACTCAGCCCCCAAAGGAACTGTGACCCTTCCCAGTGACCCTCCTGGAGCCAAGGCCACGGAGAAAGACAGGTATTGGAAAACCTGGGTCCTACCAGACAAGCCAAAACCTGACACAGCAGAAACCAGCCTGCCTAGAACAGCTTTTTTTTATTATTATTTTTAAGGCAGAAAGAGTTTGGAGGTGAAGGTTAACGAGGCAGAAGGAAGATCCCACCTCTGAAGGGAAGGAAGACACTGAGCCTCAGTTTCCTTTCTTTTATATCATCACCTACAGGCACACAAAGGACCAAACCCTGCAAAGGGGGAGCTCTGAGCCAAGCCCAGGCACAGCAAAACTCAGGTTTAATTGCCTGGGATGAAAAAAGTGACTTCCTTTGGTTTTATTTCCTTGGTGCTGCCTGGTTTTCTCACCGCTCCTTTTTTTTGCCACACGTGTTGCCCTGATGTTTCAAACTGAAAATTGCCATCCAGAAAATTTATATATCCAGGTCAGGGTAGCAATCTTCTGCTGATAAAGTGATCAAAAATAGCTCTTCCTACCTCCTTTGGAGTGTTAGTTGTGGGTTTTTTTCTCTCCTAGTCTTCCCTTTCTAAAAATATCCCTTTGAAAAGTGGCTGCAATTCTGCCTTTTATGACCACTTTTCCTGGAGCTGTACATCCCAGATGACAAGGCTGCCATAGGGCAAAGCTATTTTTAGAGTGCTGCTTCCCAGGGGAAAAAAAATGGGGAGAAATTACTGTAGGCTGGAAATTAGGGGGAGCTGGGCACAGGAACAGTGAACTCTGCCCCTGGGTACCACACACGGGTGTCAGTCCAGCAGTCAGGGGAATTGTTGGGATAGAATTCCCATTTTTTAGCACAGTGGTAGCATACAGATGCCAGGAAAACCTGCCTGGGTTGATGTGCAACCACCCCAATATTTAGGGATCATTTTTTCCCAAAGATCTCCTCCCTGGACAGGCTTGTTCAGAATATTCTGGACTTGACAGAGACCCTGAGAGAATGGATTTAAAGACAGGCAAAGTGCTGGTGGTGCAAAGGGGGCTGAGAGCTCTGGGAAGGGTGGAGCTTTGGAGGTGGGGAGCTCTGGGGAGAGTGGAAAGTGAATTTGAAATCAAAACTAAACCCCAATTTAAAATCAAAGTTAAAATTAGTGGTGCCCCAGTAACTTCAGGGAGATGCCTCCATTTGCTGTGGTTGGGAACAGAGCCTGTAACTGCAGGTTCAGATGGGATATTGGGAAGGGATATTGGGAGGGTGGGGAGGGGCTGGGCTGGAATTCCCAGAGCAGCTGTGGCTGCCCCATCCCTGGAAGTGTCCATGGCTGGGTTGGAGCAACCTGGGATAGGGGAAGGTGTCCCATGGCAGGGGGTGGCATTAGATGAGCTTTAAGACCCCTTCCCACCCAAACCATTCCATGTGCTGCTTTAGATTGGATATTTGGAGATATTTTGGCTGCCCCTGGATCCCTGGAGTGCCCAAGGATGGGCTGGATGGGGCTTGGAGCACCCTGGGCTGGTGGAAGGTGTTCCTGCCCACGTGGCACTGGATGAGCTTTAAGATCCCTTCCCACCCAAACCATTCCATGTGCTGCTTTAGATTGGATATTTGGAGACATTTTGGATGCCCCTGGATTCCTGGAAGTGCCCAAGGCCAGGTTGGATCACCCTGGGCTGGTGGAAGGTGTCCCTGCCCATGGCAGGGGGTGGAACAAAACGATCTTTAAGGTCCCTCCCAACTCAAAGCATTCCATGACTGTGTCATCCAGGAGGATTTCTGCTCCCAGTCCCCATGCAGGGATGATCTGTGGCAGCTCTCAGTGCTTTGGGGGTGGGCTCAGCTCCTCCAGGTCCACTGGGCTTCATCTTCCCTGTCACTCTGCTTCCCTTCCCTCCCCTCCCCTCCCAGTACCAGGCTGGACAGGGTTTGGATCCCCCTGGGCTGGTGGAAGGTGTCCTTGCCCATGGAGGGATGGAACAAAATGATCTTTAAGGTCCCTCCCAACTCAAACCATTCCATGACTGTGTCACCCAGGAGGATTTCTGCTCCCAGCCTCTCAGTGGTTGGGGGGTGGGCTCAGCTCCTCCAGGTCCACTGGGGCTCATCTCCCCCATCCCTGTCCCTCTTTCTCCCTTCCCTCCCCTCTCCTCCCAGTCCCTGGGACATTCCCCTTTCCCTTCCTTCTCTTGCCTTGTTTTTCACTGAGGCAGAAGCAATGCACTCCAAAAGGGATGATCCTGACTCCTCAAACAAAAGGCTCCGTCCCAGGAACCACGTTCCCCCTGCCAGGCTAATTTGTATCTGGGTTAATTGCTCTCATGCTGGATGTTTAATTGATTTGTGTGCAGAAAGCCACCGAGAGGCTGCAGCTCAGTGACAGCTCCACAGAACTGCACTGACTCCCTTATTTTTCTTTTTAATTAGTGCAAAAGCAAGAGTGTACCTTGCAAAAGGCTGCTGGGCTCTCGGGGGGATCACTTATTGTGGGGATGCTGGACATAAAAGAGTTTATTTTTCTGAGCAGAGCTGGGGAGGTTTTTTCAGGTAAGAAAGTTCCACAGAAAAATTAAAAAATAAAAGAAGGGGCCATTAAAGTGGTGCTTGTTGGAGGACTCACCTTGTGCTGTGTGGGTGAAAAACCTGACAATTTAATAATATTAATTATCACCTTGGCCAAAGAGCTCTGAGGAGCCCGGGCAACCTGATTTATGGAAATCTGAGCTGTGTTTTGGCTGGAATGTCAGCTCAGTTTTTCCAGTCTTATTCTTGTAACATCTAAATAATATTCTGAGTAGAAATAACTATAAGCTGATTAGGAGGGAAGCAATAAATACGAATCAAATCCAATCATGCAGGGACTCAGGGGAAGCGAATCAATAATTTTCCTAACGTGTTCTGCAAACTCATGTTCCTGGGGAAAAAAAAAATCCACGTGGTTTCTCTAAGTCTTGATTAAGCAGGAGCTGGGAGCCTTCCCTTTCATCTCAAGGTCCTCAGCTGGGGTAAAAAAACCAGAAGTTTTGATATAAATTTAAAAGCAGTGGTGTCAGTTTGCAGCGAGTCAAAGCCAGGAGTGAACAGAACACCCACAGGGAAAGCCACCCCTTCTGAGGGGATGGAGGAGAAGAGGGAATTGTGAAATTATTCCATAATCTGATTTAAAAGCGGGAAAAAAACAAAGATTTTTTTAAGTGCTTCTATTTTTTTTGTTGCTGTTATTTCAAATCAATGCCTGTTCTGGACAGTTGTACATTGGATTATGACTGAGGTGGTCACGAGACAGAAGCTTGTTTGTCATTTAGGATGGAAGGAAAGCTCATCAAAAATGTGTTTGTTTTTTTTAAATTTGCCAGCATCAAATGTATTTCTATAACCCTTGAAATGATTGTATTCATTGGAGTCCTGGAGCCTCCTCTTGGCTTTGAGACTCCAGCATTCCTGGTTTTCAAGTCTTTGCCTGTCTGACCCTCCACCACCACGTGGAATCCTTTCTTCTCCCCACCAAAGTGAGGGTGAGAAGGACCCAGAGGGGCAAAAAACATCTCAACAGAGAGAATTTCAAGTGGTTCTGTGGTCACAGTGATGCCCCAAGACCACGAGGTGCCAACGTGGTGCAGCTGCTGTGTTGCTTTCTTTTTAATTCCGAGCCTCAGACTGACATTGTCTCTCATTAACTGACTCCACCTCAATTAACTGCAGGCAGAAAAGAGTCAGAGAAGGGAATTTGGAAGTTATCACGTGTCAATCTGAAGGTCAGAATGTCCTGCATCGTCCCTTGAGATGCTCCTGGCCTGGGCAGAGCAGGTTGTGCCTGGAATTCTGTCAGAGGGGGGGTTTGGAATTCAAAAGCGAGGCAAACAAAGACTCTCCCAGCTCATCTCCTAACCCGATTTTCTTCTGGATCCAGTGGGAATTATTTGTGGAGAATAAGAGGAAGCTTCACCTGATAATCTCATTTCTTCAGAGATCCACAGTCTGCTCCCTCTACCCCCCTGTCTGTGCCTTGCAGTGACCTCTCCATCCTCACACCACCGGCCAAGGTGCCAACAAACTTCTTCCAGTGGCTCCCACTGGTTTTCCTACTGACTTTTCCCTGTTTCAGTGCAATCCCCTCTCCTCTCAGCAGCAGGAAAAACACCCATTCTGTGGATGCTGCTGTTCCCTCTTAAAAAGTTTAATTTCTGACTGGTTTTGATTTCTTACTGGTTTTATAACTGTCCCACAGTTGTAATTCCAGAGATGATGTGCCGAGGCCTCGGTTTACTGGACACGAAAACACTTCTCCCCTCTCCTTGCCTGAGGCTCTCCCTGCATCCCCAGCTCTCCTGGCTTGTCCTTGGCATGGAGTGGATTACCCCAGTCAGCAGGCAGCAGGTACAGCCTTCTCCAACTTTTTCTTTGGATGGAACCCAGTGGAGCTTCCCAAGGTCAGGCTGGGGCAGCTGGCGAGGCTTCAGTGGGATTTTCGTGGTCCTTTTCCAGCAGAACTCGCTGCTGCTCTGACAGATCCTGCACTGCCATAAATCAGGCTCCTTAACGAGCTTCCCCATGTTCAAAAGCTTTTCCCAAATGGAATTATCTCCCGGGTTATCACTGCCAGGTGGGGAATACAACCTGTGCACACCACACAGGGGGAGGAGGGATCACGAGGCAAAAGGGTCAGGAATGGGACTGACAGGCACGGGGGGTTGGAACAGACTCTTCCTGCTCATCCCAGGGAAAAGTCAGGAGTGGATTTGTGCCCTTGCCAGGGGTGACACTCTGCAGTGGAAAGGGAAGCAAATCCCAGGGGGTGGCTGCTGACGGCAGTGGTGCAAAGGAGAGCAGCCTCCTCCTGCTGCTCCAGGCTGTGGGAGCCTGGAGAGGCCTCCTTGGCTTCCTAGGGAGAGGGGAAAGGAAGGAACCTTCCCTTCTGAGCGGGGCTTGGACAAGAACCTTCCTTGGACACACCAAACTTCACTGTCCACAACTTTCTCCCGGGATTTTTTCTGCATCCCAGAACCACAGAACGTGCTGAGCTGGGAGGGACCCACGAGCATCATCCAGTCCAACCCTCAGCCCTGCACAGGTCCATCCCCAAGAGTCCCCCCCTGTGCCCCAGAGGATCATCCCAACCCTCCTGGAGCTCTGGCAGCCTTGGGGCTGTGCCCACTGCCCTGGGGAGCCTGGGCAGTGCCCAACCAGCCTCTGGGGGAAGAACCTTTGCCTGAGATCCAACCTGAGCCTGCCCTGGCACAGCTCCAGCCATTCCCTGGGTTATCCTCTTCTTCCATGTATTTTGTGTTCCAGGAGAAGTGGAACTGCACTCTGTGGCCCCTGGGCCCAGCACACTGTCACTGCTTAATTACAGCACCCACCAAGGGCTGGAATTTGGGCTAATTATGCACTTCCTTCCCTTTGTGGTGTTGGTGTTCACATCCAGGAAATCCATGCCATTATTGGGGCCTTCCAGGACCTGAAGGAGCCAACAAAGAAGGTGAAGAGAGACTATTTACAGGGGCCTGGAGTGTCAAAAAAAGGGGAATGGCTTCAACCTGACAGAGAGTGGGTTTAGATTGGATATTAGGAAAAAAATCTTTACTGTAAGGGTGGGGAGGCCCTGGCACAGGGTGCCCAGAGAAGCTGTGGCTGCCCCTGGAC
Organism: Manacus vitellinus; assembly: GCF_001715985.3. Classification (NCBI taxonomy): domain Eukaryota; kingdom Metazoa; phylum Chordata; class Aves; order Passeriformes; family Pipridae; genus Manacus; species Manacus vitellinus. The sequence continues at coordinate 1,978,528 of NW_021940780.1, forward strand.
CCCTGGAAGTGTCCAAGGCCAGGCTGGAGCAACCTGGGCTAGTGGAAGGTGTCCCTGCCCATGGCAGGGGGTGGAACTCAGTGATCCTTAAGGTCCTTTTGAACCCAAACCATTCTCTAATTCCCTTTTTCTCCTGTGTGTGGTGCAGAGTGTCTGAGCCTGCTCCTTTCCCTCTGGGACTCGGAGCTGTTTCCGAGAGCAGCTCTCGTTTCAACAACTGCAATTCTTGTTGGCAAAACCTTTAATCCAGCCCTGAGGTCCCCCAGTTTGTCTGGTCTCCCAACAGGGCCCCTCTTTCCCCCTCTGCCCCCGGGGACCCACAGGCACAGCATTTCATCCTGCTCAGCTTCTGCTGCTGCCTGATGAAGGTGGAGATAATGACACTGATGGAACCAGCTCCGTGGTGCTGCCTTTGAGATCCCCTGAGGAGGGTTCCCAGATAAAGGGGAGGAGTTGTTTGTCATCTCTCCTGATGGGAACCACTCAGGTGTGAAATGCTCTGCTTTGGGTTGGACCTTGGGCTCACCTTGAGCCCCTACAACAAAGTCACAGAAGCACAGAACAGTTTGGGTTGGAAGGGACCTGAAAACTCATCTTATCCCATGCCTGGGCCACCACTGGACACCTTCCACCAGCCCAGGTTGCTCCAAGCCCTGTCCAGCCTGGCCTTGGACACCCCCAGGGATCTTATTGAAGTCTCTGTGTGATGATGCCTTGAAGGGGAAACCCAAGGTGTGGGGTTGTTGCCAGGATTGCCAGTTTTCCCTCATTTTCAGGGCTCCACAGCCCAGCCCCTTCCCCTGGATCAGGATCAGCAGCTGGTTCCATCCCCTCCTGCCACCTCTGGATCTTCCCTGTTTTCCACAGCCGAGCACTGCTCTCCTGTGGAGCTGCAGGGACTGCCAGCCCCTGTGGCACAACATCTGCCAGCTTACCATGGGCTTGGGAAGCCTTTCCAAGCTTTGCCTGGCTCCCTCCTTTCTTTTATTACACGTTGCCCTCTCTGAATAGTGTTATTTTTTTTTAATCCGTATTTTTTTCAACGCGTGTCTCAGGGTATCTGTATTTTTTTTAACCCATGTTTCAGGGTATCTGTATTTTTTTCAACCCATGTCTCAGGGTATCTGAATTTTTTTTAACCCATGTCTCAGGGTATCTGTATTTTTTTCAACCTGTGTTCCAGGGTATCCATATTTTTTTAACCCGTGTTTCAGGGTATCTGTATTTTTTTTAACCTGTGTCTCGGGGTATCTGTATTTTTTTAACCCGTGTTTCAGGGTATCCATATTTTTTTAACCCATGTTTCAGGGTATCTGTATTTTTTAACCCATATTTCAGGGTATCTGTATTTTTTTTAACCCATGTCTCAGGGTATCTGTATTTTCAGGATATTCAGGCTCAGTGCTGTTAAAACCCCCCGAAAATCTGGTGTGCTCAGGGCTGCATTTCCCAGGTGAGACGTTTCCCTCTGCCAAATCCAGGTGTAAAATCCCCATCCAGAGTTCACCTGCCCTGGATAAGGATCCTGTTGTTCACCCTGCTTTGTTTGGAGCCGGGGGGGGGGGCTCATTTCTCATTATTTTCCGTGCCTTTATCAAACTCTCCCACCGTAATTCCCTTTCCAGAGCAATTCCCTCTCCCGGAGCGTTTTCCATTTGCCACAGGTCATTGTGCTGCCTCACCGGAGCCATC
>NW_021940780.1:1980414-1985598 GCF_001715985.3 Manacus vitellinus
TATTTAGCTGGGATATATATAATTGTTAGCTGGGATATAGATAATTTTTAATAGGATTTTTCTTTCCTCACCTCTGAGCCATCAGAGGAGCTCTCACTGGGGGGGTTTGCTCTCCCTGCTTCCCTGCTTGAGACACCTCTTGCTCTCGGGACATTTTAAAGCCATTTATGTTTAACACCAAAAACAACTCACAGAGGGGGAACAGGGGACAAAAAAGGGCTTTTCACCAAGGGAAGAGCTGAGGGACACCCTTGACAGCAAGAGACCTGTTCCTTCCTGTATCCTCCAGTGTTGCTGGAGATGGAGATGGGGTCACCCCTCTGATGGATATGGGGTCACCCCTCTGATGGATATGGGGTCACCCCTCTGCCTGGCACTGGGGATGGATGTGGGGTCACTCCTCTCCCTCTTACCATGGATGGATATGGGGTCACTCCTCTCCCTCTGGATGGATATGGGGTCAATCCTTTTCCTCTCCCTTCAAATGGCTATGGGGTCACGCCTTTTCCTCTCCCTGTGGATGGATATGGGGTCACTCCTCTCTCTGGATGGATATGGAGTCACCCCTTTCCCTCTCCCTGTGGATGGATATGGGGTCACTCCTTTCCCTCTCCCTGTGGATGGATATGGGATCACTCCTCTCCCTCTCCCTGTGGATGGATATGGGGTCACTCCTTTCCCTGTGGATGGATATGGGATCACTCCTTTCCCTGTGGATGGATATGGGGTCACCCCTTTCCCTGTGGATGGATGTGGGGTCACTCCTCTCCCTGTGGATGGATATGGGATCACCCCCTTTCCTCTCCCTTTGAATGGATGTGGGGTCACTCCTTTCTCTCTCCACGTGGATGGATATGGGGTCACCCCTTTCCCTGTGGATGGATATGGGATCACCCCTTTCCCTCTTACCATGGATGGATATGGGGTCACCCCTCTCCCTCTGGATGGATGTGGGATCACTCCTTTCCCTCTCCCTGTGGATGGCTATGGGGTCACTCCTCTCCCTCTGGATGGATATGGGATCACTCCTTTCCCTCTCCCTGTGGATGGATATGGGGTCACCCCTTTCCCTGTGGATGGATATGGGGTCAGTTCTTTCCCTCTCCCTGTGGATGGATATGGGATCACTCCTCTCCCTCCCATCCCTGCCTGAAACGCTCCCCAACCCTCCTGCCGTGAGTCAGCACGGCCGCCTGGGCTGGATCCGCTCCTTCCCAACATTCCAGCAGCTCCCGATGAATTAACCATGGCCAAGCTCCGAGCTTGTTCAGAATAAGCTTGTTCATTCCATCCCCGAGCTCCCACCCGCTGCTTTCCAGGCTTTTTTTACGTTCCACCCTCAGAAAACGAGACCCGGAACCCGGGAAGCCCTTGATGTGCAGCTCGGGCACGTGGAATTCCCAGGGAAAGGCGGAATTCCCGGGAAAACGCTGATTCCAGAGGGAAGGCAGCTCCGTGCAGAGCTCTGGGGGGCACATCCTTAAATTCCCCATTACAGGAGGGGGGTTTTCCTACAATTTATCCCGGAGAAACTGTGGAAAACTCCCGAAGGGAGCAGCTGATGGTGCTGCTGCACATCCTACAGGGATCCGTGACTCAGGAGAGGATGGGGAGAGAGGTGGGGAGGATGTTCTGGGGGATAATGGATGTCTAAGCGATAATGGGCTTGAATCCTAATTAACGTTAATGGCTCGCGTTTCTATGGAATGCAAAGAGCGCGTTCGGAGAGACTGAGACAAAAATAGACACTTTTTTATTTTTTTATTTATTTTTTTTTAAGGCACGAAGCTTTAAACTCCAAGGACCAGGCACCAGAGTCACTGTGCAGTTATTTGATGCATTTTAGCCACAGAAAAAGAAAAAAAATTTAAAAAAAACCCCAAAACCTTGTTCTTCAGGAGCTTGTGGGGACTGGGAAATGTGAATGTGTGGCCTCTTTTTTTTTTTTAACACCCTGATAAACGATGCTCCTGGTCCCCGACTCTGTCACTGGGCTGATGTGGATAAAAAGTCGCTTTTTTTTTGGGGTGTGCCTTGAAATCCTGCAACAAAGATTCGAGGCAGAAAAATAAAATTAACACGTGGAGGGTGTGAGAGGGGAGGAGGGAGTGGGGAGAGGGGAGGAGGGAGTGGGGAAAGGGGTTCCTGCCCTTCCAGAGCTGAGAACAGTCCCATGAGGATCCACTCCATGGAAGGAGCCAGGGAAAGGCTCAGGGGGGGTTGGAACTCTCTGATCCAGCCCTGGGCATGATTCCTCAGAGCTGAAAACCCCATTTTTCCACGTGCAGAGCTTTGCAGTGGTGCAGAACTCCCGTCCTTGCTGGCCAGGCATTGCCAGGGATTTATGGACATGGAATAAGTCCTCTCTGGTAACAAGACATAAAGATCCCTGGGTCTGTATCCTGAAATGCTTCCTGCAAAAACCCCCCACTCCTTGCCTCGATTTGTGTTCCTGGGGTGTAAATTTATCACTTCTTGCTGTGTGTTTTCCACCAAAAATGCCACGGTTTGCAGTTTGCCAGGAATATTTGCCATCTGCATTCCAGAGCAGCTTGCCAGGAATATTTACCATCTGCATTCCAGACTCTCTCCCTCCTATGGCAAACATTTCATCCCGTTAAATTTTGCTGTCTAGAGCAGGGCTGGTGCTTTTTCCAAGGACAAAACAGGTGCAGAGCTCTGTGAGAACATTCTGAGGAAGGGGCTTTTTTGTTGTTGTTGTTGAATCCTTCAGAATTTGAATTTCATATTATTATTTTAAAAAAAACCAACTCAGGTGCTGACTGTCCCTGTGCTCAAACTGTTTGCTGGGAAGCAAGAATTCCTATTTTTTTATGGAAAAGGCTGAGGAGATTTTTTTTGGGGGGTAAAATTGAAAAGCAGGTGCTGAGTGCTGGTCCCTCACACACACAGTGCTGCCCAAAGAGCTTTTATTCCCGTGCTGGTGCATTGCAGGCCACAAAATTCCATTTTTTCCTGCCTTTGCCAGTCAACCCCACTGGGAAAAAGACACCACAAGGTGCAGGGTCTCCCAAAAGAAGAGGGAGATCCTGCTGGATTGGGCAGCTGCTGTTAATGTGTATTATTTAATTAAGAAATTAATGTGTGAGGCGAATAATGAGAGGTTAAAGGAGCCCAGGAAAGGCAGGTGGAACAAACAACAATAAAGGCCTTTATTTGCTGGTGGCTGGATCTGACTCCTCAGACCTTTTGCCTTCCTATTGATGGTTTCTGATTATTGGCATTTACAGATCCCCTTCTGCAGTGACCCCAAAGACCAGACCTTGAGCTGGGATTAATGACAGCTCAGATTTCAGCTCAGCTGCCTCAGGTGACTCCAATTCTGCAGAGCAAATTGCTAATTAACTCCCTGGGCCTGGCAGCCTTAATGGCACAAAATCAGGAATAGGGTTTCCTTAAACATCAAGGGGGGGATTGATCCCTAAAGGTTGGATTGGGGCATGGAAAGGGGTGAGTGACCGTCCAGGAAAATGCCCAAAGCTACAATATTTGCAGCAGTCCCACATCTTGGGAGCAAAACTTTGCCTCTGGGAGCAAAAATTTGCCTCTAGGAGCAAAAAATTTGCCTCTAAGAGCAGCTTTTTATCAGCAGCACTCCTGAAACAGGGCTGTGATGTCCAAACCTGAGCTAACACTCATTTCCAGAGGGGTTTTTAGCCTCTTTTCCTCCTCTCCCAGACACAGCCCTGTCCTTTCTCTTCAGCTCTGCCCTGGGGAAGACTCTGGCAACAAACAATCCCAAAGCCCAGGAGGAGAGCTGGGAGTGAGGGCTGATTTTGGGGGGGCAGGTTCCAGCACCCCCATTATTTTGGTTAACCCTGTGTGCTGTTTTTCTCTCCCACCTTCCTGGAGCTGCTCAGAGCTCAGGGGACTTTGTGCTGTGGCCGAGTGTGAAGCACATCACACACATTTATGAATTCCTGACTGTGCCAATTAAAAACCCACCCAGAGAGGGGCTGCCAGCCCCAGGAGCAGCCCCAAAACCCCCTGCACCACCTCATTTTCACATGGGTCATAAAACACCTGGAAGAGCACAGACACCCTAATGCATCACACTGAGCCTGCCCTTTTGCAGTGGAATGAATTTAAGCTAAAATCCCAAGTTGCACATGATTTCTGTGTCTCTCAGCATTGCTGGTGCCCACTGGTGGTGCTGAACTGCTTCTACTCGTTTTTCATTGCTCAGTCTCACCGGGATTTAAAAGGGGGGGGGGATGTCACTACCTTTAACCCCTTCCCCAAACCCAGGGAAAAATAAGAATTAGGGAAGAAATGAAGAGTCTCGTGCCCTGCCCACGAGGAAACACTTCCCATCTGTTCTATGGGGAACCAGCCACAGATTCCCAACCAGAGAAGCTGTTCTGCTTTCTTTTGTCAGGGCTGGCATATTTACAGTATTTTGCTGGCACATTGCTTGGGAATTACAGGCAGATCCTCTCCAGCATAGTGGGAACGGGAGCATCACATGCTCCATCCTCCTGTCTAGAGGCTGTTGGCAAACCACAACTTGTAGTCAATCAAGGCAGGATTTTATAACCACTCCTGCCCCCACCCCCTTCTCACATCCCTTTATTTCCATCCTGGCTCTCCAGAGCAGGATGATTCACATGTTACACTAACCTACATTTGGCTTGGCACCACTCCTGGGCTATATATAGATGACAGAGTCACCCTGTTCTTCCTCCTTGATTCCTTTTGGGGTTTTTTTTTCAGCACTGTCTGGGTGCCCCGTGGGCTCAGGGAGGAGCTGGGAGGTGAAAAGGCACATCCAGCATCACCTTTTTGGGCTGGGGCTGGTCCAGGGCTGAGGTGGGATGGGTGGGTGCCTTTTATGCCTGTGTTTCAGGGCCCCCCAAGTGCTCTCCTTTCACAGTCATCTCTCCCTGAGCTGTTACAAGCTGAGCCTAAAAATAGAGACAAATGAAGTCCCAGTCACTGTGCAGTGGATGGTGAGCAGCCTGTTCCCATCAGTGGCTTGCACATCTCTGTGTGGGTGTGATGCCTCTGCTGTTATCTTTTGCACCTCCAGAGCCAAACCATCCACAAAACCGTGCTTTTCCTTTATTTTTATTTTTTTTTTAATAAAGCAAACTGCCTCAGCTCCTTCTTTCACCCCAAACTGCAGGAGCCTCCTTTGTTTCAGTGGCTGCCCTTTGGGAACCC
>NW_021940780.1:1990004-2007446 GCF_001715985.3 Manacus vitellinus
CCCCATTCTGCCAAGTTCTTGATTGACTGCAGGGTTTTGTGTGCAGAGCTCCGTGCTGCTCACTGATGTATCGATCCTGATGTGTGCAGCAGATGGGCACAGCAGGTGAGGCTTTGGGATGAACGCAGGGGGCATGGCAGTGCCCTGACGCCAGGGAATGATGTCACCTCGGAATCCCCCGTGCATTTAGGGTCAGATTCCCTGGAAGCACACATTTGCCGGCCCCTCTGAAGGCAGATTTGCCGGAGGGAGCAGATGCCCGGCTGGTGCAAATCAGCTTTGCTTGGCAAACCCTGCACACTTCCAGTGACTCCCCAGTGCTGTCAGGGGAAGATCAAACCCACACGGGCTCATCCCTGTGAGCTGCCAGGCCCAGGGAGCCTTTTAGGGTCGGGCTCTGCAGCCACAAACCCCTCCAGGAGAGCAGCAGCCAAGCTGCTCCTTCCGAGCTGCTGCTCAGCCCTCCCTGCCCGGGCTGGTGGCAGGTCCCCAAAAAGGCTTCCAGCTGCAGCCAGGCTTGTTCCTCATCCATCACACCTTTCCCAGGAACAAACCTCCCTCGGCTCCCCGCTGCCTTCCCGGGCAGGCTGTCAGGAAAGCCGAGCCCCCCGCCCGGGAGAACATTCCCGGGATTAAAGAACATTCTGCCGCTCTCCAGCCGGGCTGGCCCTTCCCAGCCGAGCCGATGGATCCTTCTCCTTCCCCTTCCCGCCCCGACGTGGCGTTGGCAGGAGTTTTCTTCGCTGTGCTGAGCGAGTGGGGCTTGGATTTGCCTGAGCTCTGCCGGTCAGAGCAGCTCATCCCCTCTGTGCCGCTGCCCGGTGCCCCATTGCCATTTAATTGGTTTTTTTTTGGGGGGTGGCACCCAGAGACAGAGCCTGGGGCTGCACAGGGACCCCCCGAGCTCAGGGCTGGGGCTGTGCCGGCGTTCCCTGCCATGGAAACACGGGAATGCCCCCAAGGACACCTCGGGAGGAGCAGAAGCATCAGGGAGTGCAGGAGCCGGGCAGAGAGGGGAGGGCGTCCTTTTAAATCTGCCGTGATTTGGTGGTGGAGCAGCGTTTTTTCCCCTTTTAAAGGGACGAACCCGAGCAAATCGAGAGGTAAATAAATAAATAAAGGCCCCTTTCCCTTTCTGGAAGATTAAATGCTCCCCTGTAACCGTGCATTAACCTCTGGCCCCGCATTAGGCGGCTGCTGCTTTGCACCCTGGATGCTTTTAAGCCCGGATTCCAATTAGCCAAAGTGGCTCCTGATGGCCTTCCAGGCAACCCCCCCGCGCCGGGGGCCACATTGCCGAGGGGAGATGGATCACCAGAGCCTGGAGAAGCAGCTCCTTCCCCGCAGGATGGGGGGGAATGGAGCGGAGGGGGGGTCAGGGTGGCTCCGGGGCTGCAGAGATGCTTTTCCAGGCTCCCGCTCCCACAAATTGCCCGGTGGGAGCGCAGGGACCCTCTCCCGGGATATTTATAGGGAAAGCTTTTTAACAGCCTGCCTCGAAAAATCGCCTTCCAAACAAGCTCATCTCCCCCCCCCCCCGTAATTAAATACCCCGGCTCTGACCAAGGATATCGATCGGGCGCTTCAGCCTCTTCCCCCCGCTCCTGGACCCAAGGGAATTTTCCTGCGGAAGGTTTTCCTGCCTCTCCCGGCCCTGCCCTGGATGCAGCACCGAGTCCAGACCCGCTTGCTCTGCCTGGATCCATCCACTGACTTTTCAAAATCTCACGTTTCCTGCTTAAAACGCGTTTTAAAACAAAATAAAATCCAAAATCCCCTCCAGAAAAAGGGATTTTTATGGGATGTTTTCTTCTCGGGTGTCACCTCCATATTTTATTTCCCGGTTATTCCAACTCCCAGAAAGCCCACGAAGGCAAAAATCAATGAAGGAGAGTAAAACATTCAGGGTGAAATATTCCGGATTTTCCGTTTCAAAACGTGTTTTCTCTTTTGTCAGCACAAAACCTGCTTGGAACAAAACATTCCAGTCGCCCCTAAACGACTTTTCCTGTTTAAATTTTTGTTTTGCAGATTCCTGCCTGGTAAAAATGTAAGGGAAAAAACTAATAAAAAATAAAATAGAGGTAAAAGCTTATTTGCAAATACCAGTTGCAGTTCTCACACAGGTTAAATTACCTGTCAGCTTTCCACGTGAGGCCCCATACCCATCTGAATTTTTATTTAGTATTAAATTTTAATATCCCTTTTTATTGTATGAAATGCAAGCAGGTGCACACAGGCACCTGATATTTCTATCAGTGCACAACATGCTGCAAACACTTTAATACACTTTATATTATTTAGGTCACATATTTGCAAAGGATAATACAAAAAATAATCACCCTCTTTTTGTCAAGAAACTCCCTGCTTGGTCCAGGTACTTCTGACACCAGCGAGGGATTTTTTCATAAATATTAATTCAACTTGGTTTCTGTTGTCAGCATGGAGAGCGTACAAAGCATGGAAAAAAAAATATAAATGTGGTTGCAGAATATACAACCTAATTTTGGGCTCTGCCTGTTGAAAGCACAGGGACTGCTGTGAGCAAGTGCAGGGAGTTCATCCCTGAAATGCAAAATAAGATCTGTACTTTGGAACCTGCGTCTGTTTTTTTTCCAGAAGAAGAGGAAAATGTACAAAATCTCTTCGTCCCCAGCTTCGTGTTTAAAGATTCCAAGAGAAAGGACCCTCTTTTTTTTTTTTTTCATCCAGTGGATTCCAGCTGGGGTAAAATAAAGACATTTGGAAAGGGTTTGTGTTGGGCTTTGTGTTTTCCTTGTGTGCAAAAGTATCTCTGATTTCCTAAGGAAGGAATGAAGTTTAATAAAGAAATAAAGGGGCACAGGCACCTGGAACTCCAGAGAAAGGAATTATTGATCCATAAGGGTCTTTCCCTTGGAAAATCTAATGGGAAAGGCTGACATTTCATCAACTGCTCCCCTCAGTCCCAACACAGGGACATCTTCAAGGTCAAAATGCAGCTCATTCTGTTGGGTTTGGGGGGTTTTTTGGGGGTCATAAAATCCATAAAAGAAGGAGCTCACAGTGGAGCTGCAGCTGGGGGAGGGCTGGCAGGGATTGGGATGTGTCTGAAGGAAACACAGGTTTCCTCTTTGGGCCTGGCCCTGCAGGCAGTTCCTGACCCAGCACAGGGTGCCCCTGTCCAAGCTGTGGCTGCAGCTTTTTCAGGCTGTGCTTCTCTTTCAGCACAAAGCACTGGAGGGGGAGAAAACTTTTTTTGGTCTGCCACACGTGAGGTCTGACCACCATGAACTTGTTCATCTGCTGGCAGGTGACAAGTCGGTCACCAGGAGCCACCAAACAGGAGCCTGACTGAAATTTCAGAGCCACCAAACCTCACTCGTGCTCCCTCCTGAGAGACCCTGCCCTGGAGGTGTCATTTCATCCTCCCTGAGCAAATCCAGGGAGGAAAATTGCTCTTTTTCCCAGCTGTGACTTCCCCCCTGACTGCTGGGAACGTTCAGCTCCGAAGGGTTTGATTTATGGCACCTTTTGGAAGCTTGTACAATCATTTGCTTCTATTAATACCACTCATGCCCCACTGGCACCTTTATGAGGGACAAATCTGCAAGTCACAGATGGAGGAAGATGAGGAATTAGAATCACCTGAGGAGCCTGATTCCAACCCACACAAATCCGGCTGGAAAGCTGCAATGGGAGCCCAGGGGCTTTTTAAGGAATGCATTCAGCCCTGGCAATTTGGGAAAAGCTGTCACTGGCAAGGGGGAGGGGACTCAGAACCTTTTTCTGGGGATGATAAAGGAGAAGTGAGCAGGGCATGAAAAGCAGGGGAGAGCTGGGGGCTGTGTGGGCAGATGCACTGGGGCTGTTAGAGACAAAAAGCCCAAATCTTGTCCTAAGTGGGCTTTTAATGCACTTTGGGTCAGGATAAAGCCAGATCAGCCACCCCATGATTGTGCCAGAAAGCCTGGAGTGCTCCTTGCACTTAGTTCATTATTCCAGGTGACTTTCAGCTGAATTTCAGTGTCTTTAAAGGCTCAGATTCTCCCAAATTCCATCAAGAAACCTTGAATATTTATCCCACAGGGAATGAACTCTGTACCACTCTATTCATCCCCTGGAAAATGCAGCTCTGGAAACGTTTCATTGCAGGGCTGTGGAAATGCAAATCAGGCTCAAGGCACACTCACCCCTCTTCTGTCTGCCCTGCTCTCTGTGCAGGGAGCCAAAATCCTGCATTTTAGCATCAAACTGATCTGCCAAGGCTCAGCATTCAGTCCTGAGTGGATTTGTTTGTTGTACCCGAGTTTAAACCCACGAGGAAGCAGGATAATAAAGGGAAGTGGGACACACTTTACGACCCCCTTGGAATGAAAGGAGATTCACCAAGCCCGGATTGCTGTGACCACACTGAGTTGATTTTGTTTTCTAAACTAATCTAAAAGAAATAAAAGAGTTTCAGTCTGCCCTGATTGTTTATTTGTGTGAATGTCACTTCCTCAGCGTGGCTTTTTTATCCCCTCCCTTGTTTGAGGTGGTTTAAAACCTGATATGTTCTGAGGGAGCTTAAAAAAAAAGGTGATTAGAGATGGAAAAGAGAACAAAGCTCAGAGCTGAGGAGGCTCAGAGCATCCACGGGCTCCTGACCTTGGAAAAAACTGCTCCAGGATTAAAATTCAACTTTTTTCAACTGCTCCAGGATTAAAATTTAACTTTTGCCTCGCAGATATTTGAAGGACACTGGCGTTCAAAAGCAATTTAACCGTGTCCACAGAAAGAGCTTGATATTCCTTATGGTTTATTTTTCCTAATATATTCCCTGCAATCCTGTTTGCAACCAAACCACACTGATTTTTAGCAGCTGGAGGTTTAACCCAATGCCAAGACAGGGCAATTCTGACCCCATCCTGCTTTACCAGTGCATTAATTCCAGCCCCACCTTCCTCCAGGGGCATTTAATCCCCCTCTATGACCAGCAGCTCATTTCTTCCTGTGCTCCTGGAAGCTCTGGGTTGGTTTTTTTTTTTGGGATGTAAGTGTGGTCGAGCTCTTCTAAGGTGATTTTCATTGTTCCTTGCCTGGGAACAGCTGCAGCACCTCAAATCAGCCTGGATTTTAGGCAGTGCTGGGCAATTTGGGAGGCAGCTCGTTCTGGAGAGGGGATGGAGATTCCTCTGGGCCTTGGGGGGGTTTGGGTGTCTCTGGGTAATTCTAATTTTCACAGTGTGAATTTTGGGGTCCAGGTACAACCTTAAGCTTGGTGACTTCCCAACCTTGTGGAGGAAGCCTGGGGACAAAGAGCAGCTCCTGCTCCAGGAGGGAGAGGCTGATGGTCCCCTGGGATTCCTGGGGCAGCACAACAGAGGATAATGGCTCTGTGGACTCATAGGAATAACTAATCCTGCCAAACCTGGGCTTATGGGCTTCTCAGAGGCCAAAAATAGATCAAAACCACTCCTGATTTCACAGCAGCACCAAGAGACTCCTGCCTTTATTTCGCTTTCCACTCCTGTTTGTGTCTCTTATCCCTAAAAACCCTGCTGGCAGTGCCAGCCTGGGCACCAGGGACATCAGGATCTTTATTACCAGGCACTTTAATCCTGGTTTCAGCTGGAACACTCCCCTTGCAGCCTGGCTTTGAGACAGCTGAGAGCAGCAGCCTGGTCACCAGGGCAGTGATGCTGGGAGATGTGAGGGGTTTCCAAGTGTTAATTAAGGTTTTTCTCAGAGGTTACTGGAGAAGCACTTGCTGTCTGTTCTAACCTGGCTTTTTCTCTCTTCACCAGGGCAGAAATCAAACATTAGGAAATGAAAAGACAGTGGGAGGGAGATGAAATAATCAATCAAACTCTTCCCAGGCAGGAGGCAGCGACTCCAAGGGAAGCTGAGAGAGCTGAAGCCACTTCCCTCCCACATGAAAGGTGAAGCAAGAAGACCTTTCTGTCATCTTTTAATGAGCTGCTGCCCTTCTGGCTGAGGGAGGGGAACTTCCCTGGGTGCACAGTGGGGTTTGATGAGGGGGTTGGCTTTAATTCAGGCTTCAGCAAGTGCTGGGTAATAAAGCAAAGTCCAAGTATAAAGTCAGTGGATTTGAGAGTGAATCCAAGCTTGATATTGCCCTGGCAGAGCTCTATCAATGCTGGTACCTCTGTGAAGGTGCCTCGTACCCTCAGCCCCTCCTGCTCCCCTCAGGGTTGAATAAAACTGCTTGGATTTACCCAAATGCTTTCTTTTGACCTGCTCTGCATCCTCTTACAGTGACTTATTCCAGAAGCAATTGGCCCAGCTTCCTGCTCAATATCCTGGGGAGATATTAAAGAGGAGCTGTGGGAGGTAAGGGGGGGTTTCAGGGTCATCTCAAAGGGGTCCTGCCTGCAGTGGGCAGTGATCTCAGAATAAATGAGCCCCAAACACATGCTTGGCACACACAGACCAGCAGGAATTCATTCCATTTCTCCACTTTAGATCGTCTTCAGGAGCATGTTCAGCATTTCAAGTTCTTTTTAGGGGCAGAAAGGTGAAAGATTTTGGTTCTGGAAGCCAAAAGCATTGTCTGGGAGCAGACCCTTTCCCAAACATCCCACCCTTACTTGCTTGGAAACAACTCACTTTATTTGGAGCTTTCAGGAGGACTCTCATTGATCTCAACCTTTAAACACTTCAGTTCAAAGTGAAAAGCCCCAAATGTGGTCACAGGAGCCGAGGGGGTTTCACAAACCAGCCCTCCCTTTATCCCAAACACAAGTTTTTGGGAGTGTTGCCCCTCCAGAAGAGTTTCACTGCAAATTCTGCCTTCCTGTTTCGAAGCAGATGATCAAAAGCTTCTTGTCAGGAATGATTAGTAGATGGGGGGGGGAAATAAAAATTCAGGCTCGAGGCAAGCTGATAAATGATGTTTTTCATTTCTGGATCATCCAGCAGTTTGTTTTCCTGGCCACAGTGATGTGCAGGATGGATGAGGGGCTGCTCTGAGTTTACTTGGCTCATTTTATGCAAAATAACTGGGTGTCAAATGAGCCTAAAAAAAAAAAAGTAGTAATATTAATGATCCACCCACATTTGGGACCTTCCTGGCTGTGCCAAGGGACTGCCCTGAAGTCAGGGGGGGATGGTTGGGGTGTTTGAACACTGATCTGCCCCAGCCTGGTTGGAGAAATGGGCTCGAGGCACAAGAAGGGTTTCAAACACAAGCATCACTTGAGATTTGAAGCACCAGACAACTTTCATTAGCCAATAAAACATGTATTATTCACAAAGCAGACGCTGCAGGATTGCTCAGGGCAGGCAGTGGAGCTGCAGCCTGGGGTTTTTTTTTCCCCCTCAGGGAAGTGTGTGTCACATTTGGCACCTGTAGTAACACTTGAACTCAGATAATACCCGGGCCTAAAGTGACTATTTTTGGTTCATGACTCGCCTCAGCTGCCTTGCAGTTGATGTCTTTATTTGACATGGCCTTCAGGAAGGATTTCTTTAATTCATTGCTAAATCTTGAAGTGGAAAATTGATCTTTTCTGGCTCTTTCTGCCTCTGCTCAGCAAACAAATGCTCCTTCCCCCAGGAAAAGGCTTTATATACTCAGGTTAATGACATGTGGAGCTCCAGAAACTCTTCAGTCAGCAGTCCAAGGGATGAGCCTCGAGACAGGGCTGCTTCCTAGGCAAGGAATTAATTAATTTTATTGAAGCAGGCAGGAAACATCGTGTTGTGATGTTTATCTCAAGCACTGCTCTGTGTCTGGATGCCGAGAAGTGATCTGGTTATCTCCTGTCCTCCACCACTGAGGTCACTGAGGGGGGATAAATCCAGGCTAATTCATTCCTGGGGCTGTTTTTCCGGGGTTATTTGTGCACCTGCAGCTTTTCTCCTTGTCCAGGCAGGAAGCTCTGCCCTGGTTGGAGTGTCCTGGGCTCTCAGGGTGTGTGAGTGCTGCAGAAATAATGCTGGGAGATGCAAAGTCCTTGATCTCTGCAAGAGACTCTTCGTGGGAATTCAAAGGGAAAACCTAACACTGAAGACAGGACAGGTAATGGAACAGAGCCCACCACAGCAATTGCATTTTTGGGGCTGCAGGGTGTTTGTAGTTACAAAGTGTAGCTAAAACATGTTTGTGTGAAGGCAAAAATTAGTTCCTCAGACTCTCTAGTCCAAACACTCTCTAGTCCAAACACTCACTGCTTCACGCTTCCCTCCACACCACAGATCCTCAAATCTCCAGGGAAAATATCAGAAAATATTAATCTTGCCCATCAAAACCTTCCAAATCTGGCCAAGCTGCCCTGAGCAGCTCAGGGTTGAAGCAGGGACTCGTGTGGGCTCGTGTTGACATGGAAATGAGTATTTGATGGAATAAATCCCCCCTGCCAGAGTGCAAGGTGGCTTTGCTGGGTCCCTGCATGGATCAGAGCTTCCCTTCTGTGAGGGCTGTGAGTGGCAGCAGGAAAACATGAGCAAGCAGGATAATTCACCTCAGAAAAGGGGAAAAAAAAAGGGCAAGTCATGTCCTGTGTTTTAATGGAGAGCAGCTTTGCCCTGGCAGGCAGAGAACTTGTCAGCAGTGAAGACACAGAGGCAAAGCCTGCTTTAAAACAGCCTGGCCCCTTCTCCAGCAGAAAATCCAGCAGGGAATGCCAGGCACGAGCTGCTGGAGGGAGTTCCTGGTGCTGTCAGCCAGAGGGGACAGCAGGACAAGCTGGAGTTAAACCTGTGCCCAGGGGATGAGGGACTGGGACGGGTTCCTCAGCTGGATGTTGAGGCAGCTTTGGGCAGTAAGGACTGGAGGGTTCTAAGCTGCAGCATTTGGGTTGGGTTAGACTCTATTTTGATTTTTTTTTTTTCCCCTTCAAATCCCCCCACCTGCCAGTCTAAGGGGAGGCCAGGAGGGCTCAGGTGGGATTTAAAGCAAAGGGGAGAGGTTTGTTGGGACTTGGGGGGTGGGATGTGGGGACTGGAGGGGTCTGTGCCTAACAGAGCCCCTGGTTTGTTCTCTGGCCACTGTCACAGCCTCAGAAAGGCCCCAAAGAGCCCCCAGAGCCACCAAATCCTTCTTGGCAAGCACATAACTCCAAATGCTTCCATAAAAACCCACAGAAATGAGGCTCTGGACATAAACTGGCCTTGGGCACTGGGGTTTAATACTCATAAAAACTGGCCTGGAGGAAACAAGGGAATGGCTTTNGTGTTTTGGGCTCACCTTTGGGATGTGCAGGGTCAGAGGGATGCAGGGAAGGATGTCACAGTGGTTCCCAGCTCTCTCCCCTTCTGTGGCCCCTGCAGGTCCCTGCTGGAAGGTGGGTGGCTCAGTCTGGGACACTGAGCCCTGGTTAAGGAGGCTGAGGGTCCAGTCTCTGTTCTGCTCAACATTCTCTTTGGTATAAATCCAAATTCTCTACCTGTGCAGTGCTGGTAACAGTGACTCTCTCCTCAGGGAATTACCAGGAGAAGAAATGCATTGGGGGTGTTGGACCCTGGATGCCCTGGAAGGCTCTGGATGCTGCTCCTGTTTGGAATGAGTTCCCTCCACACAGGGTCATTCCTGGAGATTATCTCCACTTGAAACATTACCTCATGTGTCAGCCCCAAACCTGCCTTCCTGGCTCAGTGTTTTATTGCTTTTTTTGAGCAGCCTCTGCCCCTGTCATTAATCAGAGATGTTGAGTCACCCCCAGCTCCCAGCCTGGGGGGATCAGAAAAACCCTGGATCAGACAAACCCTGGAAGTGCACAGGGGCACAAATCAGTGACCAGTGACAGGGGCAAGACTGAATTCAAGGCAACAGAGCATTTCTGTGTCCCTTCTGCAGCCTGGACCATCTGCCCCTCCTCTTCCCCTGGGTGCTGAGCTCCATGGGGGCTTTTCTTTTTCCTTTCTTCAAACTTCGGTGGGATTTTTTCGTCAGGCAAAATTTATCCTGGCTGTGCTGCTGGGGCCTCATCTTTCCCCAAGGAATTGCTAACCAGAGGGGCTGGCAGAGCTGTTCTTCCCACCTCAGACTCCTGGGTGCCTCCTTCCCAGCCTGGCTGGAACACCATGCTCTGTGCCCCTTTGGGAGGGGGCTGAGGCTGCTCCCATTGTCACAGCAGCTGTGCAGGAGGGACAGGTCAGTGCTTCCAGGCCTTGCTAACACCCTCTGGGCATTGGGACAGCCGAGGAGAGGGGGGGAAACCCCCATTCTGCCAAGTTCTTGATTGACTGCAGGGTTTTGTGTGCAGAGCTCCGTGCTGCTCACTGATGTATCGATCCTGATGTGTGCAGCAGATGGGCACAGCAGGTGAGGCTTTGGGATGAATGCAGGGGGCATGGCAGTGCCCTGACGCCAGGGAATGATGTCACCTCGGAATCCCCCGTGCATTTAGGGTCAGATTCCCTGGGAGCACACAATTGCCGGCCCCTCTGAAGGCAGATTTGCCGGAGGGAGCAGATGCCCGGCTGGTGCAAATCAGCTTTGCTTGGCAAACCCTGCACACTTCCAGTGACTCCCCAGTGCTGTCAGGGGAAGATCAAACCCACACGGGCTCATCCCTGTGAGCTGCCAGGCCCAGGGAGCCTTTTAGGGTCGGGCTCTGCAGCCACAAACCCCTCCAGGAGAGCAGCAGCCAAGCTGCTCCTTCCGAGCTGCTGCTCAGCCCTCCCTGCCCGGGCTGGTGGCAGGTCCCCAAAAAGGCTTCCAGCTGCAGCCAGGCTTGTTCCTCATCCATCACACCTTTCCCAGGAACAAACCTCCCTCGGCTCCCCGCTGCCTTCCCGGGCAGGCTGTCAGGAAAGCCGAGCCCCCCGCCCGGGAGAACATTCCCGGGATTAAAGAACATTCTGCCGCTCTCCAGCCGGGCTGGCCCTTCCCAGCCGAGCCGATGGATCCTTCTCCTTCCCCTTCCCGCCCCGACGTGGCGTTGGCAGGAGTTTTCTTCGCTGTGCTGAGCGAGTGGGGCTTGGATTTGCCTGAGCTCTGCCGGTCAGAGCAGCTCATCCCCTCTGTGCCGCTGCCCGGTGCCCCATTGCCATTTAATTGGTTTTTTTTTTGGGGGGTGGCACCCAGAGACAGAGCCTGGGGCTGCACAGGGACCCCCCGAGCTCAGGGCTGGGGCTGTGCCGGCGTTCCCTGCCATGGAAACACGGGAATGCCCCCAAGGACACCTCGGGAGGAGCAGAAGCATCAGGGAGTGCAGGAGCCGGGCAGAGAGGGGAGGGCGTCCTTTTAAATCTGCCGTGATTTGGTGGTGGAGCAGCGTTTTTTCCCCTTTTAAAGGGACGAACCCGAGCAAATCGAGAGGTAAATAAATAAATAAAGGCCCCTTTCCCTTTCTGGAAGATTAAATGCTCCCCTGTAACCGTGCATTAACCTCTGGCCCCGCATTAGGCGGCTGCTGCTTTGCACCCTGGATGCTTTTAAGCCCGGATTCCAATTAGCCAAAGTGGCTCCTGACGGCCTTCCAGGCAACCCCCCCGCGCCGGGGGCCACATTGCCGAGGGGAGATGGATCACCAGAGCCTGGAGAAGCAGCTCCTTCCCCGCAGGATGGGGGGGAATGGAGCGGAGGGGGGGTCAGGGTGGCTCCGGGGCTGCAGAGATGCTTTTCCAGGCTCCCGCTCCCACAAATTGCCCGGTGGGAGCGCAGGGACCCTCTCCCGGGATATTTATAGGGAAAGCTTTTTAACAGCCTGCCTCGAAAAATCGCCTTCCAAACAAGCTCATCTCCCCCCCCCCCCGTAATTAAATACCCCGGCTCTGACCAAGGATATCGATCGGGCGCTTCAGCCTCTTCCCCCCGCTCCTGGACCCAAGGGAATTTTCCTGCGGAAGGTTTTCCTGCCTCTCCCGGCCCTGCCCTGGATGCAGCACCGAGTCCAGACCCGCTTGCTCTGCCTGGATCCATCCACTGACTTTTCAAAATCTCACGTTTCCTGCTTAAAACGCGTTTTAAAAAAAAATAAAATCCAAAATCCCCTCCAAAAAAAGGGATTTTTATGGGATGTTTTCTTCTCGGGTGTCACCTCCATATTTTATTTCCCGGTTATTCCAACTCCCAGAAAGCCCACGAAGGCAAAAATCAATGAAGGAGAGTAAAACATTCAGGGTGAAATATTCCGGATTTTCCGTTTCAAAACGTGTTTTCTCTTTTGTCAGCACAAAACCTGCTTGGAACAAAACATTCCAGTCGCCCCTAAACGACTTTTCCTGTTTAAATTTTTGTTTTGCAGATTCCTGCCTGGTAAAAATGTAAGGGAAAAAACTAATAAAAAATAAAATAGAGGTAAAAGCTTATTTGCAAATACCAGTTGCAGTTCTCACACAGGTTAAATTACCTGTCAGCTTTCCACGTGAGGCCCCATACCCATCTGAATTTTTATTTAGTATTAAATTTTAATATCCCTTTTTATTGTATGAAATGCAAGCAGGTGCACACAGGCACCTGATATTTCTATCAGTGCACAACATGCTGCAAACACTTTAATACACTTTATATTATTTAGGTCACATATTTGCAAAGGATAATACAAAAAATAATCACCCTCTTTTTGTCAAGAAACTCCCTGCTTGGTCCAGGTACTTCTGACACCAGCGAGGGATTTTTTCATAAATATTAATTCAACTTGGTTTCTGTTGTCAGCATGGAGAGCGTACAAAGCATGGAAAAAAAAATATAAATGTGGTTGCAGAATATACAACCTAATTTTGGGCTCTGCCTGTTGAAAGCACAGGGACTGCTGTGAGCAAGTGCAGGGAGTTCATCCCTGAAATGCAAAATAAGATCTGTACTTTGGAACCTGCGTCTGTTTTTTTTCCAGAAGAAGAGGAAAATGTACAAAATCTCTTCGTCCCCAGCTTCGTGTTTAAAGATTCCAAGAGAAAGGACCCTCTTTTTTTTTTTTTTCATCCAGTGGATTCCAGCTGGGGTAAAATAAAGACATTTGGAAAGGGTTTGTGTTGGGCTTTGTGTTTTCCTTGTGTGCAAAAGTATCTCTGATTTCCTAAGGAAGGAATGAAGTTTAATAAAGAAATAAAGGGGCACAGGCACCTGGAACTCCAGAGAAAGGAATTATTGATCCATAAGGGTCTTTCCCTTGGAAAATCTAATGGGAAAGGCTGACATTTCATCAACTGCTCCCCTCAGTCCCAACACAGGGACATCTTCAAGGTCAAAATGCAGCTCATTCTGTTGGGTTTGGGGGGTTTTTTGGGGGTCATAAAATCCATAAAAGAAGGAGCTCACAGTGGAGCTGCAGCTGGGGGAGGGCTGGCAGGGATTGGGATGTGTCTGAAGGAAACACAGGTTTCCTCTTTGGGCCTGGCCCTGCAGGCAGTTCCTGACCCAGCACAGGGTGCCCCTGTCCAAGCTGTGGCTGCAGCTTTTTCAGGCTGTGCTTCTCTTTCAGCACAAAGCACTGGAGGGGGAGAAAACTTTTTTTGGTCTGCCACACGTGAGGTCTGACCACCATGAACTTGTTCATCTGCTGGCAGGTGACAAGTCGGTCACCAGGAGCCACCAAACAGGAGCCTGACTGAAATTTCAGAGCCACCAAACCTCACTCGTGCTCCCTCCTGAGAGACTCTGCCCTGGAGGTGTCATTTCATCCTCCCTGAGCAAATCCAGGGAGGAAAATTGCTCTTTTTCCCAGCTGTGACTTCCCCCCTGACTGCTGGGAACGTTCAGCTCCGAAGGGTTTGATTTATGGCACCTTTTGGAAGCTTGTACAATCATTTGCTTCTATTAATACCACTCATGCCCCACTGGCACCTTTATGAGGGACAAATCTGCAAGTCACAGATGGAGGAAGATGAGGAATTAGAATCACCTGAGGAGCCTGATTCCAACCCACACAAATCCGGCTGGAAAGCTGCAATGGGAGCCCAGGGGCTTTTTAAGGAATGCATTCAGCCCTGGCAATTTGGGAAAAGCTGTCACTGGCAAGGGGGAGGGGACTCAGAACCTTTTTCTGGGGATGATAAAGGAGAAGTGAGCAGGGCATGAAAAGCAGGGGAGAGCTGGGGGCTGTGTGGGCAGATGCACTGGGGCTGTTAGAGACAAAAAGCCCAAATCTTGTCCTAAGTGGGCTTTTAATGCACTTTGGGTCAGGATAAAGCCAGATCAGCCACCCCATGATTGTGCCAGAAAGCCTGGAGTGCTCCTTGCACTTAGTTCATTATTCCAGGTGACTTTCAGCTGAATTTCAGTGTCTTTAAAGGCTCAGATTCTCCCAAATTCCATCAAGAAACCTTGAATATTTATCCCACAGGGAATGAACTCTGTACCACTCTATTCATCCCCTGGAAAATGCAGCTCTGGAAACGTTTCATTGCAGGGCTGTGGAAATGCAAATCAGGCTCAAGGCACACTCACCCCTCTTCTGTCTGCCCTGCTCTCTGTGCAGGGAGCCAAAATCCTGCATTTTAGCATCAAACTGATCTGCCAAGGCTCAGCATTCAGTCCTGAGTGGATTTGTTTGTTGTACCCGAGTTTAAACCCACGAGGAAGCAGGATAATAAAGGGAAGTGGGACACACTTTACGACCCCCTTGGAATGAAAGGAGATTCACCAAGCCCGGATTGCTGTGACCACACTGAGTTGATTTTGTTTTCTAAACTAATCTAAAAGAAATAAAAGAGTTTCAGTCTGCCCTGATTGTTTATTTGTGTGAATGTCACTTCCTCAGCGTGGCTTTTTTATCCCCTCCCTTGTTTGAGGTGGTTTAAAACCTGATATGTTCTGAGGGAGCTTAAAAAAAAAGGTGATTAGAGATGGAAAAGAGAACAAAGCTCAGAGCTGAGGAGGCTCAGAGCATCCACGGGCTCCTGACCTTGGAAAAAACTGCTCCAGGATTAAAATTCAACTTTTTTCAACTGCTCCAGGATTAAAATTTAACTTTTGCCTCGCAGATATTTGAAGGACACTGGCGTTCAAAAGCAATTTAACCGTGTCCACAGAAAGAGCTTGATATTCCTTATGGTTTATTTTTCCTAATATATTCCCTGCAATCCTGTTTGCAACCAAACCACACTGATTTTTAGCAGCTGGAGGTTTAACCCAATGCCAAGACAGGGCAATTCTGACCCCATCCTGCTTTACCAGTGCATTAATTCCAGCCCCACCTTCCTCCAGGGGCATTTAATCCCCCTCTATGACCAGCAGCTCATTTCTTCCTGTGCTCCTGGAAGCTCTGGGTTGGTTTTTTTTTTTGGGATGTAAGTGTGGTCGAGCTCTTCTAAGGTGATTTTCATTGTTCCTTGCCTGGGAACAGCTGCAGCACCTCAAATCAGCCTGGATTTTAGGCAGTGCTGGGCAATTTGGGAGGCAGCTCGTTCTGGAGAGGGGATGGAGATTCCTCTGGGCCTTGGGGGGGTTTGGGTGTCTCTGGGTAATTCTAATTTTCACAGTGTGAATTTTGGGGTCCAGGTACAACCTTAAGCTTGGTGACTTCCCAACCTTGTGGAGGAAGCCTGGGGACAAAGAGCAGCTCCTGCTCCAGGAGGGAGAGGCTGATGGTCCCCTGGGATTCCTGGGGCAGCACAACAGAGGATAATGGCTCTGTGGACTCATAGGAATAACTAATCCTGCCAAACCTGGGCTTATGGGCTTCTCAGAGGCCAAAAATAGATCAAAACCACTCCTGATTTCACAGCAGCACCAAGAGACTCCTGCCTTTATTTCGCTTTCCACTCCTGTTTGTGTCTCTTATCCCTAAAAACCCTGCTGGCAGTGCCAGCCTGGGCACCAGGGACATCAGGATCTTTATTACCAGGCACTTTAATCCTGGTTTCAGCTGGAACACTCCCCTTGCAGCCTGGCTTTGAGGCAGCTGAGAGCAGCAGCCTGGCCACCAGGGCAGTGATGCTGGGAGATGTGAGGGGTTTCCAAGTGTTAATTAAGGTTTTTCTCAGAGGTTACTGGAGAAGCACTTGCTGTCTGTTCTAACCTGGCTTTTTCTCTCTTCACCAGGGCAGAAATCAAACATTAGGAAATGAAAAGACAGTGGGAGGGAGATGAAATAATCAATCAAACTCTTCCCAGGCAGGAGGCAGCGACTCCAAGGGAAGCTGAGAGAGCTGAAGCCACTTCCCTCCCACATGAAAGGTGAAGCAAGAAGACCTTTCTGTCATCTTTTAATGAGCTGCTGCCCTTCTGGCTGAGGGAGGGGAACTTCCCTGGGTGCACAGTGGGGTTTGATGAGGGGCTTGGCTTTAATTCAGGCTTCAGCAAGTGCTGGGTAATAAAGCAAAGTCCAAGTATAAAGTCAGTGGATTTGAGAGTGAATCCAAGCTTGATATTGCCCTGGCAGAGCTCTATCAATGCTGGTACCTCTGTGAAGGTGCCTCGTACCCTCAGCCCCTCCTGCTCCCCTCAGGGTTGAATAAAACTGCTTGGATTTACCCAAATGCTTTCTTTTGACCTGCTCTGCATCCTCTTACAGTGACTTATTCCAGAAGCAATTGGCCCAGCTTCCTGCTCAATATCCTGGGGAGATATTAAAGAGGAGCTGTGGGAGGTAAGGGGGGGTTTCAGGGTCATCTCAAAGGGGTCCTGCCTGCAGTGGGCAGTGATCTCAGAATAAATGAGCCCCAAACACATGCTTGGCACACACAGACCAGCAGGAATTCATTCCATTTCTCCACTTTAGATCGTCTTCAGGAGCATATTCAGCATTTCAAGTTCTCTTTAAGGGTAGAAAGGTGAAAGATTTTGGTTCTGGAAACCAAAAGCATTGTCTGGGAGCAGACCCTTTCCCAAACATCCCACCCTTACTTGCTTGGAAACAACTCACTTTATTTGGAGCTTTCAGGAGGACTCTCATTGATCTCAACCTTTAAACACTTCAGTTCAAAGTGAAAAGCCCCAAATGTGGTCACAGGAGCCGAGGGGGTTTCACAAACCAGCCCTCCCTTTATCCCAAACACAAGTTTTTGGGAGTGTTGCCCCTCCAGAAGAGTTTCACTGCAAATTCTGCCTTCCTGTTTCGAAGCAGATGATCAAAAGCTTCTTGTCAGGAATGATTAGTAGATGGGGGGGGGGAAATAAAAATTCAGGCTCGAGGCAAGCTGATAAATGATGTTTTTCATTTCTGGATCATCCAGCAGTTTGTTTTCCTGGCCACAGTGATGTGCAGGATGGATGAGGGGCTGCTCTGAGTTTACTTGGCTCATTTTATGCAAAATAACTGGGTGTCAAATGAGCCTAAAAAAAAAAAAGTAGTAATATTAATGATCCACCCACATTTGGGACCTTCCTGGCTGTGCCAAGGGACTGCCCTGAAGTCAGGGGGGGATGGTTGGGGTGTTTGAACACTGATCTGCCCCAGCCTGGTTGCAGAAATGGGCTCGAGGCACAAGAAGGGTTTCAAACACAAGCATCACTTGAGATTTGAAGCACCAGACAACTTTCATTAGCCAATAAAACATGTATTATTCACAAAGCAGATGCTGCAGGATTGCTCAGGGCAGGCAGTGGAGCTGCAGCCTGGGGTTTTTTTT
>NW_021940780.1:2011568-2017272 GCF_001715985.3 Manacus vitellinus
GGGAGGTGTCCCTGCCTATGGCTGGAGGTGGAACAGGGGGATGAGTGAGGTCCCTTCCAACCCAAACCATCCCAGGATTCCATGAATCCTCCCAGTGTGTGGAATTCAGCACAGACAGTTTTCAGAGAAGCTCCCACAGCTGGAAAAGCCCTTCTTGAAGTCTGGTGACTGTGCCCAAGCCCTTAAAGGTGCCCAGGCAGGCAGGAATCTTCCCTAAAATACATGATTTGCAAGAGCTGCAGTTGGATTACAGAGATCCTGATGTCTTAAGTGTTGCTCCAAAGCTCTGGAGTCCTTAATAATAATTTTCCATTTCAGATTCACTCAGAGCCTCCACCCAGCTCACACAAAAACCCTGGGAGGGGGGGAGAAGATGTTTTGGGGAAGCTTCTGGGTCCTGTCCCTCTTCCATGGGGATTCAGGTAC
The DNA here is from genome assembly GCF_001715985.3 of Manacus vitellinus. Classification (NCBI taxonomy): domain Eukaryota; kingdom Metazoa; phylum Chordata; class Aves; order Passeriformes; family Pipridae; genus Manacus; species Manacus vitellinus. Next base: position 2,011,995 of record NW_021940780.1, read on the forward strand.
CAAAGAGGGTTTAATACTCTAATTTAATATTCTTTAATGCAGGTGATTTTACACAGAAAGGGGGATTTTTAACATGAGGAAGCAGAAAGAACTGGTGCAAGCAGAGCAAAAACCTCCTGTCCTGCCTCGTCTCACTTGTTATAATCAAATATAAGGAATATATGATGTCTCAGGTGGGTCCCCCCTGAGGTTCTCTGCCCTGGGAGTCACTGGGTGATGCTGAACAGCCCCAGGATTGTGGGCTGGAATAACCTTGGACACAGAACTCCTGGAATTCTTCATCCCACAGGGCTGATTGGAAGTGACTGGGGCTGGTGGTGCCCGGGCAAACTCCAGCAGGATAAATGAGGGAGCAAACCAAGCAGGAGTGTTATTGATTTTCTCCTTTTAAACAGCTTAATAAGGGTTTTCAGTCAGGCTTTACCTCTAAATTTGCTGTCAGCTGGGTTTGGTGTAACCATTTCCCCTCCTTTCTCGGGGGTTCAGGTGTCCACACTGCAATATTTGGGGGCTGCAGTGATATTTAAGGAGCCAAATATTTTGCTGACGTGGCCCCCCCAGGAATCAGAATAAATAAGAAGGTGTTCAGTGTGCATCTTGTTTAAAAATATTTAAAAATCACGAGGATTTGGGGGGAGGGCAGGGCAGCATTTGCCACCTGTAGAAATCTGGCTTGGAGGGAATCACAGAGTTGGTCATGCAAACCCTCTTATTCCTGGGAATTTGGGGGGTTGAGGTGAGGCAAATCCTCCACAGAGCTGGGCATGGAAACCTTCTTATTCCTGGGAATTTGGGGGGTTGAGGTGAGGCAAATCCACCAGGAACCTCAGGAAGGGCTGTAAAATATTCAAACCACGAGTTTTGGGGCCTTTTTTTTTTTTTTTGGAGTTTGGTCTCTCCTCCTGCCCCAGCTGCAGCCAAACCCTGAGCCTGGACAGAGACCCCACTGCAAAATCCACCCCCAGCTCCTGGAAATTGGGAATGTTCAGGAGGCAAAAGGCAAGGCTGGAGCAGCATTTTATTCCCTTGCAAGGAGAAAGGGAGGAAATTATTAAAAGTGGTTTATCTTTTGTCTCCCAGAACCACCCAGAGAAACATTCAGGCAGCAGAAGCATGAAAAGAAATTCATCTCTTGGCCTGTCTGAGGAATTCTGATGAGATTTCTGGCTAATGGCCTCTGACAGATGGGAGGGGGAATAGAAATGTAGCTCTTTTCAATCAAAGAAGCCCTGAAATGAGGGTTATTTTTATTTTCCTACATGCCAAGCCTTGTCACACAAGTTATCTCCTTGCTCTGCAAAGGAAGCAGTTCCAGAGCAGGAAGGGGGGGGAGCTGGGGAGGTCAGTGGAGCAAAATTTCAGAGAGGAAAAGCAATTAGGAGCAAAAAAACCCCTCCATTTAGTGCTGTAAAATCATTGTTTTTCCCCCCAAGTGATCAGTATCTGGGTAAAAATGGAGTTTAACAGTAGTTAGTCATCAAGGCTTAACTTGTCCAGCTTAACTAAGCTGGGGAGTGCTGGAAAAATCCCATATTTGACCCACATGTCACTTGGATGCTACACAATGAGTGGGAATTGGGCTGTTTGCAGCAGGAGAAAATCCAAGTGGAATTAGTCAGGAGTGGGAGGTCAAGCCCTGGTGGGCAAGAAACACAAGAGGAGAGCACAGGGGGTGTTTTTCACCTGTCACTTGGAGCCTTTAAATATCAAATTTACCTCCAGCTGCACATCAGCTGCCAGCACATGGATGTGTTTGATGCAGGGGGAGCAAAAAAAGCCTTTGAAAGGAAAAAAAAATAAGTGTAAATAGTGATAGAGGCAAATGGGGCCTCTGGGAGCTGCTGCTGCTCCAAAGAGAGGAGAAAAACGATGCTCCCAAATCCAGGAGTTTTTTTCCTGCCTCAGCAACAACAGATGAACAACAAAAATGGATTAATGGGTGGAAACACCAAAAAAACAGTGCTGAACACGGAATATTAGAGAAGGATTCATTTTTGGGCTTCCCCCCAGCTCAGAAGTGATTTTTGCAATTGTTTTGCAAGTGGAATATTCTGGTTTTTTTGAAGATTTGTGACCCCAGGTTGGGCAGGGAACACCCTGAGCCCGAGTGTGGCTGCAGAGGTGTCACAGGGATGTGACAAAGTGTCTTCTGGGGGGCTCTGACCCTCCAGGGCCAGGACACAATTTACAGGGAGGAAAAAGAAACCTTTTGAACCACGAGATGGAGAAAAAAAAAAAAACAAACCCTGAGCCTAAAAACGGCAGCAAAATTTGATTTGTAGGTATTTACTGAGGTCAGAAAGAGCCAGAGAGGCACCAATCTTGCTTTATTTATTTATTTCCCTTCCCCCTAACCAACAATGTAACTTTTAAACGCACACAAAAGACCAAATATTTGTCGGGGAGAAGAAAAATACAAACATCCAACTTGTTTTTGTTACGGCGATTTTCAACCTGAACACGTGGGTTTAATGCCAAAGAGGGTTTGATATTTCAGGGTGTCAGTCAAACTGAATCACACCGTGGGTGTCAGTCAGCCAGACTGGATCACACGGGGATGTCAATCAGAAAAACTGGATTATACCAGAGGTGTCAATCGGCCAGACTGGATCACACATCCCTGCTGCAAACATCCTTTGGGATCCTGAGCCACTTAAACCCCCACTGAGAAGCTGTCCCAGGGAGGTTTTTGTCATTCTGGCTCTCAGGGGGACTGTGGTGCCTGTAGGGTTTGATATTTTAGGGTGTCAGTCAAACTGGATCACACTGGGGTGTCAATCAGAAAAACTGGATCACACATCCCTGCTGCAAACATCCTTTGGGATCCTGAGCCACTTAAATCCCAATTGAGAAACTGTCCCAGGGAGGTTTCTGTCATTCTGGCTCTCAGGGGGACTGTGATGCCTGTAAGGTTTTGTATTTTGGGGTGTGAGCTCTGCTGTTTTCAGCCTCACGAGATCAGTGGCAGTTCAGAGCTGCGTGGCTTTAACCCCTCTATTCTTCTTTTATCTCCAAAATGGACCTCAGGACGTGCCAACCATCCCACCTGGAATTATTAAACCTGCCTTTCCTTTGGGAGACCGACTCTTTCTGTTCCCAGCAGTGAAAAAAATCACTTTATTGTGCTGTGGTTTGATCCTTCAGGGCATCCCATCCTTGGCACTAAAACATCCTCCTGTGCAAACCTTGTCAGATCAGTGCAGGTGGGAGGTAAATTGTTCCTGCCCCGGGTGGGAAGAATTTTGCTGTAAAAAAGGGACTTTTGGAAGTGTGGAATTTTTTCTGGATGAGGAATATTTGAAAGCCTGCAGCAGCAGCAGGATGACTCCACAGTTCTGCCACATCCCTGCTCTGCTTCCAACACTTTATTCCCCCCTTGGCTGGGAGATGGGGATTTATTGATTGCTGATGTTCAGCCAGCCCCAAGTGATTTCAAAGAAAAGCCCATTTTGCTGATCTGTGCCTTTGGGGATTTATTTTTATATATTTTTTTTTTAATGCCTTAAACCTGCTCTTGGTCTGGTCTGCTCTGCTCGTGCTGCAGGAAACCCTCAGCTGGAGCTGGGGGCATCAAGGAATTGGAATAAATAAGGAATAAATAAGGAATTGGGATAAATAAGGAATAAAGAAGGAATTGGGATAAATAAGGAATAAATAAGGGATTGGGATAAATAAGGAATAAATAAGGAATTGGGATAAATAAGGAATAAAGAAGGAATTGGGATGGATAAGGAATAAATAAGGAATTGGGATAGATAAGGAAGAAAGAAGGAATTGGGATAGATAAGGAAGAAATAAGGAATTGGGAAAGATAAGGAAGAAATAAGGAATTGGGATAAGTAAGGAAGAAATAAGGAATTGGGATAAGTAAGGAAGAAATAAGGAATTGGGATAAGTAAGGAAGAAATAAGGAATTGGGATAAGTAAGGAATAAATAAGGAATTGGGAAAAATAAGGAAGAAATAAGGGATTGGGATAAATAAGGAATAAGTAAGGGATTGGGATAAATAAGGAATAAATAAGGGATATATAAGGAATAAATAAGGAATAAATAAGGGATAAATAAGGAATTGGGATAAATAAAGCTTGAAGTTTTCCCTGTGAGAGCAGAGAGGCAGAGCTGGCACACAGCCCTGCCCAGGCTGCTGGGAAAGGGAGGCAGGAGGGTTGACGTGGCAGTTTTTCCATTTTTCAAAGTGAACCTGAGTGAGAACATCACAAAAAAAAAATTAGGATTAAATCCGTGGATGAGGTGGTGGCACAGGGAGGAGCTGGATCCAAAGGCTTTAATGAGTCCAAGGCTCCCACTGAGCTCTCAAGGGGTGACAGCAGGATGGGGCAATAACTATAAATAAAAATGCAAAATAAAGCTCAAAAACTGAGCAAGTGAAAAAGTCAGGAGGCAGCAAAGCAAGGAGAAAGCGAGGCAAGAGAGGTTTTTATTTTTATTTTATTTTTTAGGAAATATTTCTGGCTATAAATTAAAAATAGAACTGTTTTCAAGCCCCTCAGTTGTTCCAGCAGGGTGTGAAATGCAGAGCTGACCTCCAGGTGTGGCTCTGGATTCAGAATTCCCCTGAATTTATTGAAAAGGCAGCAGAAAACGTGGATATTTTCTGAGGGGAAAAAGGAATTTTGAGCTTCAAGTCTTGCAGGACCACTGAGGTTCCTCCTGGTTTTCTGACCAAGAATATGAAGTGGTAAACCAAAAAAAAAAAGAGCAGAGAGTAATATAATGAAGTAAAATATTTTATGCCCTTTCCTGAAGCAGACTGATGGAATTCTGGTGTACAATTAGCTGCTATTTAAATGGGAAAACGCACAATTAATATAATTACATAGGAGTGCTGCCTAATTGAATGATTCTATCGCTCCTAAAGCTGGAATATTTGCATTAATATGAGAGGAGAGCTGGACTGAACGGCCCCAGAAGCCTGAGATGTGTGATGTGACCACGGGCTACTGGCATAAATATATTTTATAAAGGGAATTTTGAACCAGATCAGCCCTTCCCTGGGCCAAGGAGAGGAGAAGGAGGAACACTGATGTTCCCAGCCCAGCCCTGTTTTATCTGCAATGCATCAGGAGGTTTGTGCAGCTCTTGATTCCTTTATTTTTGGCTCTGTTCCCAGGGCTGGGCAGAGCTGCAGCTTCCCCCCCCAGGCTGCTGAATTCAGCTGCAACTCTTGGCTCGCTGCCCTCCTGCAGAACTGCTCAGCTCCAAGGGGAAAAAAAAACCAAAGGAGGCACTTCCTGACCTGAAAGAACTTTTTGGGAG
>NW_021940780.1:2018102-2018973 GCF_001715985.3 Manacus vitellinus
GTGTTTGTCACAAGGTGTGACCGTGGCCAGAAATCTCTGTCAAACTGGGGGCAGAAGAGGCAGATTTTTGGCATTTAATAGATTTTTTAGATTTTTCTGCAGGTTTCTGAGTGCTGTTTGCCACGTTAAAGGTGACTGGGAAAATACCACACATAATCTGGCTTTCAAATCCAGGGGGTGGAAATCACTCCTGATGCAGATATTTCACTTGTGAAGACTTTGAAACTTTCTTTTTGGGTTTTAAATCCTTTATTTTTGTGTGTGTGTGTGTGTCACTGGCCAGTGGAATTTCCAAAATGTGACTTTAGGAAGAAGCAATCCCATGAAAATATCCCACAATTTCCTTACACTGCAGCTCCTTGATCTGCAAAATTCTTGAGCATCTCGAAGCCAAGTCTGAAATTAATGATAAAAGCCCCCTGAAGATCAAATACATTTCAGGTTATTAAGATTTATGATGTTATGAGAGATATAAAAATGGGCTTTTTTTTTTTTTTTTTTGCACAGTTAACATTTTTCCTGACTGGAAGTTTTAATGTCTGACTCGAAGGTTGTTCATTAGGTACCTCTGGAGAGATGGAAGAAACAATAAGAGTGATTTAACAGGATTAAAAAAAAAAAAAGAGAGAGAGAGAGAAAGCAGCAATAAATTTGAGCACTGTCTAGATTTCAGCCCTCATATATCGTGGAGGTAATGGCATATTAATGCACAAATCAATAGGCAGAATTAAAGCCAAATTAAATCAATATACAGAATTAGAGCCAAACTCGCAGTTTGGCTCCTCAGAGCTGTGGGAGCCTTAACCCTGGTTTTTCTCTCTTCAAGGAGGAGGGATGTGGAAGGAGGGGATGGAAGGTGTGGATTCTTTCA
>NW_021940780.1:2019938-2025027 GCF_001715985.3 Manacus vitellinus
AGTGGGAATTATTCAAGTGTTGTCCAGGCTTGGAGCAGCTGCTCCAGGGGGGGCTGGGCTGGGCTGTTGGCACCATACCTGCCCTGTGCTCTTCTTTTCAGGGCTGTTGGCACCATACCTGCCCTGTGCTCTGCTGCTCAGGGCTGTTGGCACCATACCTGCCCTGTGCTCTTCTTTTCAGGGTTGTTGGCACCATACCTGCCCTGTGCTCTGCTCTTCAGGGCTGTTGGCACCATACCTGCCCTGTGCTCTGCTGGCATCCTGCTGGAAAACAGGGACACTGATGGGACCATTGGGAATTTGCTCCTGGATGTCTAAAAATCATCTCACTGTGTGTTCCAGCCTGGCTGGACAGGGCTGGGAGCAGCCTGGGCTGGGGGGAGGTGGCCCTGCCCGTGCCAGGGGGTGGCACTGGGTGGGTTTTAAGGTCCCTTCCAGCCCAGAGCATTCCATGGATCTGTGTTTGGGCTTTTGGAGGTGCATCAGTGCCCTGATGTGCATCCCAGGGGGGGTCATTCCCGGTCAAGCAGGGCTGGTTCCTGTGTCTCTGTCTCCAGCTGGGTGGTGGGTGGTGGTTCCTGTGGCACTGGGGAGATTTGGGCAGCCCTGAGACCTGTGTCCACAAAAATTCCTCTTGCTCTGCTGTTCCCTCCTTTGCACTGGAGTTCCTCAGGGAATGGGATCACCCCTTGCATCGCTGCAGCTCCCCCAGCCCCGCCTGTTCTCGCTCTGGGGCTCTTCTGAATTTAGTTTTATTTCTGTTTGCTGCGGGAAGAGCTGAGACGGTGACAGTAGATGGCACTCTCTCAATCCTGTCGCCCTGTGCTGGCTGGGGAAGGAGCTGGAGGCACGAAAGTGGATTTTAGACGCTGGAAAAGGGGGTGCAGGTGGGCTGTGAGGAGCCACAAAGGCTCTGATGGCTCTGACATCACCTGGGTGACGAGAAAAACCTGCTTTGGGGGACAGGGATCGATATCTTGGGCTCAAAATCCTCTTTGCTGTCTGTGTGGGCACCTCTGCCAGCTCCTGTGGGCAGGACAGGGTGGTAAAAACCCTCTGCTCGTGTCCTTGGGGTGGGTGGAAGGTCCTCCAGCACTTCCATACACGCTCCTTCCTCGACAGAATTCCTGCAGTACATCCTCCCCAACATTTCTGTGATCCCCAACATTTATATTATCCCCAATTCCTATGATCCCCAACATTCAGATCATGCTCTTTCCACCAGATTCCTGCCCTTTGTCCTGTTTTGCTGCTTGTTTTCTATTTTCCTTAAAATAGATCAAGCCTGTATCTTCCTCTTCCCCCATAAAATATATTCCATCTTCATCTCCCGTGGAAAAGACACTTCAGCCCATCATTAACGATTTTCCACTTGGGTTTTTTTTGTAGCAATCCCAAAAATGCACTTTTACATCCTTGTGCAACCCCCTCAACTTGTGTTTTACACCCTTTTCCTGCTTATTCTGCATTTATTCCCAGCCATTTCCCAGAGAAAGTGCAAGTGAAAAACTCTTCAGTGAATTAGGAGGTGTGAGCAATTAATCAGCACAGTTTTATCTCCAAAAAAAACACCCCCCAATTCAGCACCACCATTAACTATTGTGAGGGAAAAGCTGCTGATAAATGGGCTGGTTGGTTAAACTTGTTTTTTAACACCCTTTAAAACTCTCTCAGAGGTTTTCAGCCCTGGCTTTACACCGAGTTTTTATTTGCTGTGGAGGAAAGGAGCTCTTGGGGGACTCTTCAGATCACTCCTTAGAGCAACAATTTCCCTCCCAGCCTGTTGCTTCCTCGTGGAAATGCTGGAAATGAGGGAAATCCTCAGCTAAATTGCTGATAATCCCTTAAAATCGTCAGTGTTAACATTCCATTTGCTTTGTTGCTTTTCAGAAAGGGGTGAAATCCGAGATTTCCTGAGGGCTGAGACTGGAATTTGCTGAGACAAAGTGGCAGCAGGGAAACACTTTTACTGGGAGGTGAGAGAACATTGTGGGCTTTTTGTCGCTTGTTTTGGAGCTTCTTTTGCACCCTCACAAGGGAAAAAAATTCCTCTGGGAGCTGGAAAAGCTGAAGGGAGGAGAAAGGAAGCCAAAGTGTGCCCTGCAAGGGGATGATCTCCAATCAGCTGGCAGAGAAAAGGAATTTAGTTAATGGGAAGAGCAGCTTTTGTTCCTGAGGGACCTTCAAGGACACAGTGAAAGGGATGTTGCATTTTATCAGCACTTCCAGGAGGGTCCTGGATCACCCTGGGAATGTTTGGTGTCGGGGAGGGAGCTGGGAACACAGTGGGGGCAGTTCAGGGCTGGCTTTTTGGTGGATCTGGTTGGTCTCTAATTACACAGCAAAAATGGAAAGGCTGTGTCTGCACAGGCTGTCATTTGGCAGGAGAGCTGAGGGCATTTGGAATCATGGAATGGTTGGGGTTGGAAGAGACCTTAAAAGATCACCTTGTTCCACTCCCCTGCCAGGGGCAGGGACACCTCCCACTAGATTTCCCCCTGGAATGATATGGCATGTTCCTTCTGAGGTGCCAGAGATGTGTATTCCACTAAAATCTACCCTAAATTAGCTTTATAAGATCTCAGATTATCTGGAGGTTCCTTCTTTGCCTCCTGACTCTGCTTCCTGAAGGGGCTGAAAACAGGGGAGTCCTAAACCTGATTTTTCCCTTTTCCTTCCCGTTGTGACTTGTTTTCTCTGTTGCCATTTCTTCTGCTCTGTCCAAGCCTGATCCCAGGCTCCTTTCCATCCAGTTAATCCCTGAAATTCAAGGATGACACGGAGAGGGTTGTGGGGTGATGATGAGGAGAGGGTGGTGTGATGTGGGGGAGATGCTGCCCTGAGTTCCTGGTTGATGAGACTTGGTGGCTGCAGCCAAAATTCCTCAGGAGCACTGAGCTCTGAGCACACTGGAATGGACATTCCCTGCCTCTCACAGCTTCCAGAATGTCTGGAACCTCAATCCCAGTGCAAAAAGTACTGTAGCCCTTAATGCAGTAATGAGATTCCATGGAAAAACTCCCAAGCTACATCCATCCAGGCTTCCCAAGCCCAGGGCCTGTTATCTCCCACCCCTTGAGAAGGGTTTTCCAATAAAAGAAAGGTGTTTTCCAATAAAAGGGAGGTGTTTTCCAGTAAAATGTCCCGTCCAAAAACTGCTTTTTGTGTTGTGTAATGTCCCACCCTGGTGCTGCAGCTTCAGCAGAGCGTGTAAATACACGTGTACATATATATTTATAAATTTGTGTGGAAGGTGGTTATTCAGTCCTGCACCTCAGGGATAGTTTTATGACATCCTTTCCTACATATCCTTAACATTCCAGGGATATGGATGAACAACTTCAGTACAGACTTGCTGCAGTAAATTCATTTTTAATGAATTTACATGGGCTGTGCTGTTCCTCTCCCTGCTCTGCCCTCACGTGTAAACCTTGCAAAAACCTCTCCACTGGATCCAAAAACTGGGAGTTAAAGTGGCAAAAAAAGTGGGAATTCCTTTGCAAATCATCCCAGGAAAGGACACGAGGCTGGGGAAGTGTCTGAGCTCTGTGACAGCCCCTTGGAGCTCCACTGGAGCTCTGGGAAATCCTTCTGGGGACTTGAATCAGCTGCAAATCACACTCTGAGCCAAATCCTGCAGCTCCTTAATCCTTGAGCATCCCTTAATAACTCCTGGATCCTCTGGAATCCTGGGTCAGTTGGTTGTTCACGTTCACTGGTTATTCAGGATCAAACCCTGTTATCAGTGGTGCCTAAATGTCATATATCCATTATCCAAATCCCTTCACCACTTTACATGCTCAGGGCAATTGGTGCCATCCTTTTGTGCATTTTTAATCTTTATATTCTGCATTTAGGCCGTCGTGCAAGGAGACAGAAAATGAATTGAGGGGAGAGCTGGGGTTTTATCTCTGTGTATTTGATTTTGTGCCTGTTTTACACTCGGAGCTGTTCCTGCCTGTTTATTCCTCCCAGCATTTGTTTCTGTGGCTGGAAGGACTGAATTGATGACCCCCAATTATCTGGCACTGGCAGAGATCAAAAACTGCTGCGTTGGAGCCCTTTGCTCTCACCTTGGGGACAGAGAGGAGCCAGACAGGAATTACCTGATTGATCCCACTCTGCTCCAGCCTTGGGAATGTGGTCACTTTGTGCTGCCTCAGCAGATGGGGCAGGAATTCCCTTGGGAAATATCTGTACAGTGATAAAAAAGCAGCTTCCTGACACTGCCCTGCCCTGGTTTGAAGGTTCTGCCCACGTGTGGAACCGGCAGGAATCTGGATTTCTCTCAGAAATCTGGATTTCTCTCTGAGTTCTCTCAGTTTTTTTCTCTTCAGCAGCTTCACCTTTGCTGCAGGTTGGGTTTTAGGGGGGCTCTGCAGGTCCCCAGGCAGGAATCCATGGATTGGCCAATTGGAAAATCAGGGAATGGATGAGGAGCTGGGCTGGGGAGCTCAGCCAGTGGCCAGAGCAGGGGGCAAGCCAAGGGCATCCCATCACATGGATTGGAAGGGGGAAGAGCTCAGCAATCTGCTCAGTGGGCAGAGTTCTCTTTCACTGGACAGTTTGTAAAATAATACAATTAATTGAGGTGGTTTAACCTTCTTCCCTGACACACCAGAGCTCAGAAAAGAGCTGCTTAATGCAAAAAACCCTTTTCTTAATGCAAAAACCCCATTTCTTAATGCAAAAAACCCCATTTCTTAATGCAAAATCCCCACTTCTTAATGCAAAAAACCCATTTCTTAATGCAAAAACCCCATTTCTTAATGCAAAAAAACCATTTCTTAATGCAAAAAAACCCATTTCTTAATGCAAAAACCCCCATTTCTTAATGCAAAAAACCCATTTCTTCATGCAAAAAACCCACTTCTTCATGCAAAAAAACCCATTTCTTAATGCAAAATCCTTCGTGCAGGTTCAACCTCTTCCAGTGGGGAATGTGGGACTTCCAAAGTTTTCTAAAAGCCTTTTTTCTTTTTAAGAGGAGGATCTGAGTGGAGAGGGTAGGGGCTGTTGCACATGAATAATTCCTATTAAAAATTGCTTTAGATATATGTTAGCCAGTGCTGGAATTTAGTCTGGAATC
>NW_021940780.1:2026138-2027287 GCF_001715985.3 Manacus vitellinus
CCAGTTTCACACAGTGAGCCCAGTTCACTCTGACTGGGAGGCAGAACACAGACTGGGGGGGAAAAAAAGCCCACAAATAGAAGAATTTAGGGAGAAAAGAGCAAAGTTCAGGGGGGGTAAAATTCCACGTTTTTCCAGGCTCAAATGGGCAAGGAGAGTTTTTCGTTTTATCCTGGAATGGTTTGGGTTGGAGGGGATTTTAAATGTCACCTAATCCACCCCTGCCATGGGCAGGGACACCTCCCACTAGCCCAGGGACACCTCCCACTAGCCCAGGGTGCTCCAGCCTGGCCTTGGACACTTCCAGGGATGGGGCAGCCACGGATCCTCTGGGAAAACTCATTAATTAGTGTATTAATCAGGATTGCAAAATGCAGCTCTCACCCTTATCCCCAGGGCAGGAGGATCCTGTAGGGATGGACAAACCCAGCAGTTCTGGCTGCCCCAAAAAGCCCTATTTTAGTGCCACCTGAGATGGAGAGGAAGGTTTTCTGGGAATTCCATCCCAGCCCCTCCCCACCCTCCCAGGGGAAGTTCCTTCCCAACATCCCACCTAACCCTGTTTCAGTTTAAAGCCATTCCCCCTTGTCCTGTCACCCTATTTAATGCTACCCTGCTGAAAAAACCACCAACCAACCTCGGTGCAGTGAAATTTCTTCAAGTTAAATCAGATTTCCTTTGATTTGAGCCCATTTTTAGGGGCTCTGATGTGATTTTCCAGCATCCCAGGCCGTGTGTGGGGGCTCCTTGCCCTGGGATGAGCATCCCCACGGCCAAGTTAAGGCTTCACACATGAAAAGAACTTAATTTCCTTTTTTGTTTCCTCTCTCTTTGACTTCATTTGCTTCGAGTAGAGAACATTTAAACTCTCTGTGCATCTTTGAACACCTTCCTCTTCAAAGTTTTGGTGGCAGCCAGAGAGACTTGAGCTCTGCAGATCCTTCCAGGTCCTTTTATCCAACTTTGCAGTCACACAGAGCCCACCTGGAACTCAGGAACTGCCCAGGAGGGGGGAGTTTCACCTTGAGAAATGCAAATTTACTTCTCTAATCTTCGTAAAAGATCCAGGGATGAAGCAGCCACGGCCTCTCTGGTGATGATGCTGATGAAGCTCATGGTTTGTTTGGGTTTTACCCCCATTCCTTACAA
>NW_021940780.1:2027342-2041701 GCF_001715985.3 Manacus vitellinus
GTCACTTATTTAATAATCAAGGGCAGATCATTGTTTTGGGAGTCATTTATTTAATAATCAAGGGCAGATCATTGTTTTGGGAGTCATTTATTTAAGTGACTCCATTTGCCCAAAGATGAGCACGGGCTCAGCATCCTCCTTTCAGCCCCTGGAGCTGTCTGAGGCTTTATTGCTGTGATTTGTGGAGGACAAGAGCCTGGCTAAGAACAGATGTGTGACAAGAGCTGCTGAAGGTGGATTTAAACCCATTTTTCTTGCCTTGATTTTTTGCCTCTGGGCTGTTCAGCTGCTGCTGTTTGCATTTCTCCCCAGCCAGCCAAGCTGTTGGGTATCAGCCAGGAGGAGTGAAGGGCTGTGGAGCTCAGTGTGTTCCTCTTTAATTGACTCCCACAAAGGCTTGCCCAGCACAGGGGGGGGAGCAGAGCACAGCTGGCTCACAGCTGGCTCAGGGCTGCCCAAAAATCAATTAACCACTCACACCCCACTGACCCTCCCCACTGATCCAGGGGAAAGGGGAAGGTGGGTTATCTCTGGGTTTTCAGGATGCTTGCCCTTGATGGGCACATGCAGCTGAAATTTGGATTATTTCCCCCCCCCCCCAGTTCTGTGTGGAGCACCAGGAACATCTGATCCATGGCAGCAGGGAAGGGAATCCTTGATAAAAATCAAATATCATCCTGACATGCCCCCTGCTCTTCAATAAGCTGCTGGTTTTTTAATTGTTTCTGGTTTTTACCCCTCTTCCCGGGCTAATCCAAGCCTACCAGAGAGCAGAATTCATTAATACTTGTCCAGCTCTTTGCAGAGGAAGGTTAAGCGTGGCTGGAGATCGATTCTGTGGTTTTTTTAAGGCTCCAGTGTGTGTGTCAGCAACAAGGGATGTAACTTAATCCTGAATATTCTCCTGGCTGGCAAAGACAAAAAGGAGAAATCAAAGGTGAGCCATCAGAGCTGTGTGATCTTGCAAGACAGCTGCAAACTGCTCTTTTTTTCTTTAATTAAAAAGAGAAACCTTTCCCATCACACTCCAAGCAGGGAGGACGTGGGGAAATGAGTTCTTTTCTTGCCTGACTCACTCTGCAGCTTTGAGAGGAGCCTCCAGCAAACAAGGCTGAGCTCAAGTTTGTGTCCCACTGAGACCCCAAGAACTGGAGGCTGTGCCCGAGTCAAGCAGGCTGGATTTGCCTCTACAAAGCATGAAATGAAAATAACTCAGCTGAGGTGTTGGAAATGGAGCTGTTTCCAAGCAAGGGATCATTTTTAGTGTCTGCTGTTGCTGCACTTCAGGGCCTGGGTTGTCTCAACAAAAAAATTTTCCCACCTTCAGGCCGTGAAAGGAAAAAATCCCTTTTATCCCCAGGGGGATGGGGCAGGAAAATGGACCCTGCAAAGTCAGTGTAGGAGGAACTGTTGTAGAATTTGAACATCTTTCTGTTTCTGCAGCCAGCACCATAAATTAGGAGGAGAAATTAAAGACCTTCAGGGCTGTGAATGATCTCACAGAAAGATGAAACAAGTTTCTCAGACGTGGAGTGATGCTGGCTCGGAATAAAGAGCTGGAGGTTGTTGTCTCCCTCCTGGGGAGGGGAGAGCAGAGACCAGAGCTGGGCAGTTCAGGGGCCACAAAAAACCTGCTGCTTTCACAGACCTGAGCAAGAACTAACAACAAAAACCCCACCAAAAATCTGAAGTAATAATAATAATAATAATAATAATAATAATAATAATAATAATAATAATAAAATTCATGTGCTAATTGCGTTTGGAAAGTGATTTTGGAGCCATGTGGAGCACAGAAGGAGAAAGACAGAAGCTTGTAAAAAATGCATGAGGAGCCAAAGCTGCAGGAGCAGATCTGCTGATGGGGAGGGAAAGCAGAGTCACCCCTGGGTGCTCTGGGATGTGCTGCTGTGGCCTCAGCCATGATTTGTTCCATGATCTATGGCTGTTTTTCTCTGCCAGGCAGGATACAAGCCCATTAATCATTCATTAGCCTCGTTAAACTCCTTTAAATGTTGTTCTGGGCTGCTGATGGCTGGGGAGGACATCCTGCTGTAAATCTGCTTTGCCTTCCCCCCCCTTTCAATTAATTGGATGATTTCTCCATCCCTGGCAATTAGAAGGTTAAAACACAATTTCCTCCTGCTGGGGCAGCAGGGCAGGTTCCTGTTGGGAAGCCTTTTGTAGGGCAGGGACAGATCCTTTGGAAATGTGGGATGCAGAACATCAAAGTCCTGGGATGGAGACGTCCCTCCCGTGCTTGGAGATGGATTGAGACAAGAGACTTTCCCTTTTTTTTGAGGATTTCTGAAAACCCCAGAGGGATTTTGTGAGCTGAGACCCCCAGATGCTCCCACTTGGGATGAGTCACTTCAGAGAATTAAAGCAGGATCTGCAAAAAGCAGCTGAATTACAGGATTTTTCACTCTGGGGACACGCTGCACCCGTTAATCTCCTTGCACTACCTGAAAAAGGAAAAATATCCCTCTCTCCAAATAATAATTAGACTCTGCAGCATCTTCATGCAGGAGGGATGATCAAAATTCGCTGAGCTTTGGGCTGATGGGGTTTGATGTCTCTGGAGAGAGATTTGGGGGAGAGGGTGGAGCAGCAATGGGGGTCCTGGAGTGCAGAGTTTATGAACACAGAGGGTTCATCAGGTTTATGCCCCAATTTCCCCTTTCTCTGTGTGACCAAAAAGCAAAGACAAGGCACTTTGCTCTTTTTAACATGGAGTTGGGGCAATAATCCCTTTCCAGGAGGAGCCCTGGCATTGTTAACCCGGAGGAAAGGGGCATTAAGGGGTTAATTTTTGGGGTTTTAGGCAGAGATGTGGCATTTAGTGTTTGAGGGGGGTGGGGGGCGTCAGCTGAGCTCTGGGTTTGGGTCCCCCAAAATTCCTAATTTAGGACAAATCCCTGTGGTGTTGTAACAAATGTCTGAAATGTGGGCAAGGAGGAGAAAAGGGAGTGAGAACAAACCCAAACCCCTCCTGGTTCCCTTTCCCTTGGACCCCTTTTCCTCATTTTCTTTCCCTTGGACCCCTTTTCCTCATTTTCTTTCCCTTGGACCCCTTTTCCTCATTTTCTTTCCCTTGGCCCCTTCTCCTTTGCCTTCCTTCCAACTGCTGGGATAATCAGGAGCTCCAGTGAAAGGGCAAAAAAATGGTTGTTTTCAAAATTTATCCACTTTCCAACTTGGATAAACACAAATGCTGAGCCCTGAGCAATTCCAGCTCGTTAGAGTAAAACAAAACCTCAAACACACTCTCCACAAACACCCCCCTTCTTGGGTTAAAAAAGAAATGAAATTCAGAAAGATTAACTTCCCAGTCTGAGTCAGGCTGGGAGAGATTAATGCTTTAAAAGATGTTTCTGTAGCTGCATTTCATGCTAAATAATGGGTTTGATTGTACACTGCATTTAAATTACGTTCAAACAGTTATTAATTTCCACTTCCAGCCAATTAATTTCTAATTTCATCGACTCTGGGTGGTTGCAAAAATGCTGTTATTGCTTGTTTCAGTTACCTTTTCCTGGTCACAGATGTGCCCATTAATCTTAGCATTTAATCCTGGGAAATATTGATGGGAAAGTCCTCTGGGGCTCCCAAATCCTGGGAGCTGCTTCCCCCGTTTTCCATCTGTTATTTTGGGGTTTGTTGCTTCAATACCTTCAGATTTTAGGAAGCTTCAGCTGCACTTGAATAGAAATTTCATTTCAAAGTGGTTTTTTTTTTTTATCAAAAGCCTCTTTCCATCTCTTTGTGTCTCCAAATGTGCCACTCATGGAAATTTGACTTTTACAACACCAAAGAGTATCCTGGTGTAAGAAAATGGATATTTTAGAAGGGGGATGTTTCAAAGAGAGGATTTCCTTTGGAATTTAAAGTGGAAACACGAGAAGGAAGGAGGGTTTTTTTCTTGAAGAAAGGATTTTTTTCTAGTGATTTGATATAGAAACACAAGAAGAAAGTGGTTTTGAGGCTCTGCTGCCTCAGCCAAGATCAGAAAGGTCCTAAATTGCTCACCCAGGCAGGATTATTATTTCCATTTCATAGGGCTGGGGGTTGTTTGGGATCACAGAGGGCTGGGATTAAAGCTGGGAGTTGCTGTGTCCTCTCCCTCTGGGGTATCAACTCAGGGGCACTAAAACAGGGCTTTTTGGGGCAGCCAGAACTGCTGGGTTTGTCCCTCCCTACAGGATCCTCCTGCCCTGGGGATAAGGACGAGGGCTGCGTTTTGCAATCCTGATTAATACACTAATTAATGAGTTCTTCCAGAGGATCCGTGGCTGCCCCATCCCTGGAAGTGTCCAAGGCCAGGCTGGAGCCAGGCTGGAGCACCCTGGGCTAGTGGGAGGTGTCCCTGGGCTAGTGGAAGGTGTCCCAGCCCATGGCAGGGGTGGCACTGGATGATTTTAAGCTCCCTTTTAACCCAAATCCCTCTCTGACCCTGTAAATGCTCATTTCTAATTGAAAAACCCTTCTGCTGCTTCAGTTCCAGAGGAAACGTGGCTTTCAGTCTCCACCTCTGGGGTGGAATCATTAGAGAAATTGGGGGTTATCTCTGCTAATCCAGCCTCTGAGGGATGTTCCCTGCACCAGCACCAGCCTGGGGCCAGTCACTCCCAAAAGCTTCATTTCGGTGCCTCTGCACATGATTAAATTCTATCCTCATTATTTGGGTCAAGGTGTCAGAGCTGCTGCAGAGCTGAGGCAGCCCCAAGCTTTTTCCTCAGGACTCTCACTGGTTTGGGGTTGGTTTGGTTTTTTTTTTCTGGATCAAAAGATGTGGAGTTTTCCAGTGGAGAAGGGAATCTTTTGGGAAGGCTGATTAAAGCACGAGGCTTTTCACAGCTCCCGGGGCCAGGGCTGGTGCAGCCTTTGATTTCTTATCCCAAAGGATCTGCTGCCCATTCCCAGCAGGGAAAAACCTTGTCCTGATGCTTCCCATCCTTTGCTTTGTCCCCTTCTCTGTCACCCTTTAGAAGGGCCTTGGAAAAGATTCTTTTCCAGTGCACAGTGAGGGCAAACTCCCCACCCTGGGGGGCTTCTCCTCCTCTCCTGCTCAGACACTGTCTGGGAACCACCATAAAACAGGCTTTATGGTATAAAATACCCCAATTTATAGTTTATAAGGTCTATATTCTCCTTCTTCTGAGCTGGAAATGGCAAGATGTGTTTGCCAGAATCACTCCTGGTCTTATAAAGCCACATTCACTTGTTCCTTGGGAGAAATAACAGCATCAAACTCGTGTTTTCTCACAGTTTCACTGCCTGCTGATTTTTAGGTTAATCTTTGCCTCCCTCCATGGTGTTGTCCTGTGAGACTGGGTGGGTTTTTTTGGGGAAGGAGCACTGGAAGATGCTCATCTTCCCTCCTG
This sequence comes from Manacus vitellinus, assembly GCF_001715985.3. Classification (NCBI taxonomy): domain Eukaryota; kingdom Metazoa; phylum Chordata; class Aves; order Passeriformes; family Pipridae; genus Manacus; species Manacus vitellinus. Next base: position 2,032,727 of record NW_021940780.1, read on the forward strand.
CACACCTGGGTGCTGGAGTTCCCTGTGTTGTTATGAATTAAACAAACCCAGAGTTTGTTTAATTCTCATCATCCAAGTGATGAGAATTAAACAGTGCACTTGGATGATGAGCAGAGAGTTCCAAGGCTTTACAAGTGGAAAGGAAGTCAGAGGTTTCCTGGACTCCCTGTCCTTTCCCATGGTTTCCATGATGGGCCAGTTTGGATGAAATGTCCCCCAAGGTTATTTTGATCTTGATTAGATCCTCGAGCTGCAGTGCCCAGGCCTTTAATTAAGCCCCCAGGCCTTTAATTAAGCCCCCATCCTCCTGATCAAACCCCTGGCTGCTGGAGATGTCACCTTGTGTAACCTGATTAGATTCCACTCTCTTAGAGGATGGAATCAATTTGTCTCCTGGTTGTTTGCTAAGAGGTTTTTTATTAATAAGGCAAATGGAAACTGGGCTTGGAAGGGTCTCCTCCTCGGATGGATCTGGCTCTTCCTGCCAAGTCTGTGTTCTTGGCTCTGCAGCTGAATTGCTGATGACTTTGGCTTGTTCTGGGCTCTGCTTTTCCCCACATCATTTCCTTGTGCCAGTTCCCCCTCTGTGGAATGCAAGTGGCTCTTCCCTGAAGCCACCATCCCGGAACCATGGAATGCTTTGGGTGGGAAGGGACTTTAAAGATCATGTAGTTCCACTCCCTTGCCACGGGCAGGGACACCTTCCACCAGCCCAGGCTGCTCCAACCTGGCCTTGGACACTTCCAGGGATCCAGGGGCAGCCACAGCTTCCCTGGGAATTCCATCCCAGCCCCTCACTACCCGCCCAGGGAAGAATTTCTTCCCAATACCCAGCATAACCTCCCCTCTTTCACTTTAAAACCATTTCCCCTTGGCCTGTCCCTGTGTGCCCTTGTGAGAAGTCCCTCTCCAGCCCTCTTGCAGGTCCTGTTTGCTGTAAAACAGCCATTCCCTGCCCTCCCAACCCCTCAGGTCCTGTCAGGTGCCCCAGTTGCTTCACGTGCAGCCAGATCCACCCTGGCAGGGTCTGTCCCTCGAGCTTTGCTTGAATTAAGAGCTCAGAGCAAACGTGCAAACCCATCTAAACCCATTTAAACCCCAAACCTGGCCTCTCCCAGAAGCAGGAGGGGTCTCCTGGGGTGAAGGCAGCGGGTCTGGGCTAAGTGGCTCTGACACATTGCGTGACTGCCCGGCCCTCCTGGAACCTCTAAATCATTCATGCTCTCCAGCAGCAGGGCTGCTCTGCAGAGCTGGAGTCAAACTGCTGGGGCAGAAAAAGCTGCTCGGGGCTTCTGTGCCCCTGGGGGCAGCAGATCCGTGCCTGGATGCTCCTGGGGGGCACCTGGGGGAGCTCCGTGCCGGGATGTTTTATTGATGGGGAGGGGCTGGGGGCACTGCTGCCCCACTCCCCAGCCCTCAGGGGATGTGCCTGGGCAGGTTATGTGGGGTAAACCTGCTCTGTCAGCTCTTCTGGGCACGGGCTCCTCCTGCACAGCACGGCAGGGAGCTTTTTTTTTTGCCTTTTGCTGTGTAGTAAAATCTCTTTTACTCGCTGAGGGCGTGGTTGGTGTCCTCGAGATTGGGGCCAGGAGCAGCCTGGGATGGTGGGAGGTGTCCCTGCCCATGTCCCTGCCCATGGATGATCTCTGAGTTCCTTTCCAACCCCAATCATTCCGTGTTTCTCCAAAGAGTCGCTTCTGGTTTCCCCCCTGTCGCGGTTTGAGAGCCCCAAAAATCCAATTTCTCATTTCCAAGCCCCCCCTCACACAATTTTTTTTTTCAGTGTGAGAGGGTTTTCAGACATAACACACCCCCCTGAGCAGCTGTGTCTGTGCCAGGGCCCACATTTGTGATGATAAAGAGGAAATGGGGCAGATTCCCACGTGCTTTGGGACCAGGTGGATGCAGGAACTCAGGGATATCGGGAAGAATCCCCTCAATTTGAGTTTAAAACCCTCCCTCCTTGCCCTGTCCCTTTGTGCCCTCTGGAAAAGCCCCTCTCCAGCTCTCCTGTAGGTCCAGTTTGCTGGGGTCCAGTGTCAGGGGGCCACCCATGGCTGTTCTGCTGATGATCTGATCATTAAAAGAAAAACCAAAAAGCTCAACTCTTTCTTTATTGATTAAATTAACACTGAGAAGGGAAAGTTGTGGATGCTGCCATAAATTAATGGATTTATTTGGCATTTCTTCCTTTCTAAGTGCTGCTGTAGAGATCTGCCCCAAGGCCCAATGTTTAATCCTTAATTTAATTGCTGATATTTTCACCCAGGAATAAGGAATCTCTTTGCCCACTGTATTTTTAAAGGGGAAAAAAAGGGGAAAAAACCCCACCAAAATCAAGGCACAACCTGCTTTTTGGGTTGTTTTTTCTGTTCTCCTTGGGGTTTTTTTTTGGTGGTGCTGTTTGGCAGGGCTGTGGAACACGGCTCTGGTTCAAAGGGCTGAGAAATACTTGAATATTTGGGATCAGCCACGTTTCAGGTGGCTCAGGGATCCCCCAGGGTCATGTGGAATTCTGCCATGGGAGGCAGAGGAAAATGTTGCCCAGGATCACGCTGAATTCTCCTGTGGAAGGCAGGAAAATGTTGGATATTGGATATTTTGTTCAGCCTTGGCTGCAGATCATTAGCCCAGACTTTTTCAAAGTAACCTACAGGAAATTAATTGAGCTTTTAGTATTTAAACCCTTTGTTCTTGCACCTCCTGCTCCATCCCTTTTCTGCAGCCTGAGCCCAACAATCCTTTCTCCTCCAGAACACAAACACCTGACCCAGCCCTTGCCCCTCTCCCTGGGAATGTCTATCCTCCTGAAAAATGGGATTTTACTCCCTGCCTGCTGGGTTTGGGTGAGGTTTTCATAGTTCCCATATGTCCTTAACAGCCTTTCAGCAGCCTGACCCCTCTCCAAAACCCATTAGCAGCATCCCCAGGCAGACAGAGCGTGGCCTGAATGCTCCAAGGGCATTTCTTGGTAGGTATATTTTATATTTTTTAGACAAATAAAACCCCCCCAAACCCAAGATATTTCTTAATGGGAGCCATGATGCTGCATCTTAGCACTGCTGGAGAGATTTCTGCTTCTTCAGGCTGCTTCTCTCATCAGATTTTGCAGGATTTTGGCTTCAAATCTGGTGACACCCCAAAGTTGTGCTGGGCTGGTGTCTGCTGGTGGCAATTGCAGCACTCCAGGCTTTAATAATGCACTAGATTTGTTGCTCTGGAAGCCCTGCTGTAATTATGATAATAAATAGCTATTGTAGATAAGCAGATCCTGCAAATAAATATGACTTTTAGGTGTAATTTCATTTTGGCTGGGCAGAGAAAAGCAGAGAAATGCCAGGGATGTCTTTGGTTTGCTTTGGCCTCAAACAGAAACAATCATTTTCCAAATGCAGGCAATCTGAGTTGGAGACACAAATCCTGCCTTTTAAGGGCTTCAATGTCACTGTGTCCCACAAAACAACTGTTTGACATGTCCAAAGTCTTACATCTTCCAATGTGCAGATCAGACAACCCTAATTCTCTTTTTTCTCTTGTTTTTGGATCCCAGCATGGGGGTGCCAGCTCACAGAGTTAATTGGCATTGTGCAATTAAAGCCAGCCTAGCTGTGCCAATTAACACCATCATAGAATTTGACTAAAATAATGCAGGCAAGGGCTGAAACTCTGCATATCAAACTTAACTCTGCTGAATTCTTATTTAAAGAAAGCCTTGCCCTGTGACCTCCACACCAGCAGCGTGTTTGTTCCCCCCCAGCCTTTCAAAAACTGCTCTTGAAAATGCAGAATTCCTTCAAATGCCTCTTAAAATCAATGGGATTTCAAAGGATCTCAAGATCTGAGCTCAGAATTCCTCTGATTTAAGGGATACCTTTCACAGCACAGTGTCTCTGATTGGTTTTTAAACGGATTAATTCATTGTCAGATCTCTGCACACAAAGCCTGGAAATCAGGGATTTCACAGCTCCACGAGCCACAGGGACATATTTTCCGGCAAGTGGGATAATTCCTGCTATTCCTCAGGCTTGGGGGGAGGGAGGAAAAACCACTCCAGGAAAAACTAATTGAAGGTTTATAATGAGGAATTGGAAATAAAAGCCCGGAGGCTCTGTCCCTCCCTGGAGTTCCAGGCCGTGCTTCCCCTTCACCATCTCAGGGAATGTTAATCCAGGCAACACAACTTTCATGGAAAGCACTTGTGGTGGTGGCAGTGTACAAAATAAAACCACTTGCAAAGCCCTGAAGGGTTCAGGGAGCCGGGGAAGGAGCACTAAAGGCAACTCGGAGCCTCGGATCGATGCCATCAAAATTGCATGATGCTTTTGCAGGGAAGAAATCTGGGAGCTGCCTCACCTGCATCCTGCAGGGGCTAAATATAGACAAGTGGGGTTTTTTTTTGTGACTGGCAGCAGCTGAACAGCTCCACTGGGCACCAGGGACTCGTTCCAGCAGAGCTTGTTTTTTGGGATGGGATAAACCAGAAGTGACAAAGCGATTTTCGTGTAGACAAAGTGATTTTCGTGTCGTTCACAGGCTGGGCTGGGAGCTCCCCCTCTCCTCCTGGGGGCAGGGGGGATTTAAACTGACAAAAAAGGGGCTTGGGGGGGATAAAAAACACCCCCCAAAAAAGTGTGGTGTGGGGCTGGGATGGAATTCCCAGAGAAGCTGTGGCTGCCCCAGCCCTGGAAGTGTCCAAGGCCAGGTTGGAGCAACCTGAGACAGTGGGAGGTGTCCCTGCCCATGGCAGGGCTGGAATTAAATAACCTTTAAGGTTCCTTCCAACCCAAACCATTCCATGATTCCATGACATCTTCTGCCCTTAATTCCCACTCTTCTGGATACTCTGCTGGCCAAATTCTTGCTGTTGTCTGGGCTCTGCTGCTGTTGGAGGGATGTGGAACCTGCCAGAGGCACCACTTTTAGTGGCTGGGAAACGTTGTGGCTGAACCTGCTCCTGAGAGGTGGAAAATCTCCCTGCAAACCACTCCTCTGCCCAAAATGTCTCCTTCTATCATGGTAATTTTGGACTTATTACTCTATAAATTAACAAGCAAAGACACCTGGAGAGCAAAGGAAAAATAAAAAAAAAAAAAAAAAGAGGAGGAAGGGGAAAGTTGTGATGCATGTGCAGGTATTGAATTATTCTCTATATCAAATGAATTGCTGGAATGAAAAGATGATGATAATAATAATCCCGCAGCAGCCTGTGAGGTTGTTTGCTGACATACTGGGCATTTTTTCACTTTGCCAGTGCTTTAATCCCTGCTTGACTGATGAAACCCAGCCCAGAGCTCTTTGTTACGAGCCCTTTTATTGAATAATTTCACTCGGATAATCATTTATTCCCCAGCTCCTGTTTCAGTTCCCATTTGCTGGCTGGGAGTTCAGAGTGAAAAGTGGGGTTTCAGTTCTGCCCTGGCTCCATGGGCAGATTGAAACCACCCTTCTGGCCACAGAGGATGATCCAGCCGGGGTCAAACTCCACCCAAATTGGATCCAAACAGCCCCTCAGGCACCCGGGGGTAATTTGGGATGTGATCCCATTTAAGTGGGCATTTCCCTCCTGTCTGTTCTGCCTCCCAGCACGCGGACTGATGGCCCCTGGAGCTAATACAGGGCTTACATTTGCACTTGGGTGCCCAGTGCACAGTAAATGGAGCACAAAGTGCTGCTGCTGAGTCAGGACCGGCTGAAACTGTGGGAATTTGTCTCTTTTTTTTTTTTTTTTTTGCTGCGTTCAGGCTTTCTGTCACAGGAAGGGGACGTGCATCTTCTGAGGGAGTGGGATCAGTCAAAAGGCTGCTAAAAATCGGAATATAAGAACCCTGCTCTGCTCAGGGGCAGCTGCTGGAGCCTGGAGGCACCACTGCTGCTCTGCAGGGAGGAAACTGGGAGTAAAAAATCAGTTTACTGGAAGTAAAAATCAGCAGGATGGCACATTCCTGGGGTGGGATCAGCCCCACAGCCTGGAGGAGTTTGTAACGAGCTCACCTTATAAATCACTTGATCCCTGGGCACACTTTGGGTGTAGCTGGGAAGTTCTCTGCAAATGTTCTGGGCTGGGGAGCACCAGAGTGTGGGAGCCCCTGTTATCTGTGAGCCTGCAGTCCTGGGCTGTACTTATTGTTCAGTTCCTGCTGATTATATTTTTATGGCAGCCCTGCTTGACCTTGGCTGGCAGCAAACAGCCAGCCTGTGCTTCCCTCCCAGGAAAATGGGATTATTTCGCCGTAACCAGGGAGCAGAAACTGCAACACTCACAGCAGAGCTCCGGCAAATTACCCAGCCCTTCATTAGCACGAGAGGTTGCAGTGTGGATCCTTGCCTTAATTAGCTCGGTTGTTAAGTGCCTGAAATAGTTTGCAGAGTGAAGAAAGTCGCAGAAAGCCGGGACTGGAGGGGAAAAAAGGCTGAGAGGGACAAATCCTCGTCTGCAGGGAGGGAGAGGTGTGAACTGCTGGGATCCAGCCCTGTGTGGGGAGGGGAAAAAATACAGAGGAAAAATGCCATTGGAATCATCAAGTGAAAACATTACAGTGACAGAATAACCTTGATATATATCTATATATATAAGATATCATATAGAATATAAGATAATACAGAATGTAATCAGTGGTTGGTGTGGTTGCTGTACCAGAGGTTTTTTCTGTTCCTGTGCAGAGCAGAGATGCTGCTGGAGTGATGCAGCAGGTACAGGATAAACCAGGCTGCATCTCCAGCCTCTGCACTTTCTGCTCTCAGATGAGGCATTTAAATAAAAAAAATAAATTAATTTGGTGATTATTCACCAGGATCCTGCCCAGCCCTGAGCACCCTCATCCCACCCTCCTCCTGCAGCCTGGCCAGGCTGGGGTTGCCATTCCAGCCAGGGCTACCAGGCTGAGGAAAAGCTTTTCCCCAGAGGAAAAGAGCAAAGCAGCTGCAGCAGCAGCAGCTCTGCTTTGGCAGCTGCCTCGGGGAGCAGCTCTGCTCCCTCTGCACAGGGATAAAACCCCTGGAATGCTGCAGGAATCCCAGTGTGGGAGCTTGTGGAGGAGCTTCTCTTTCCAGGAGACACCTGAGCAGCTCTGCTGCAGGAGAAAAAAACCCCTGGAATGCTGCAGGAATCCCAGTGCAGGAGCAAGATCTCCTTCCAGGAGACACCTGAGCAGCTCTGCTCCCTCTGCACAGGGATAAAACCCCTGGAATGCTGCAGGAATCCCAGTGCAGGAGCAAGATCTCTTTTCAGGGGACGCCTCGAAGGTTCTCGTTGATGCTGCAGGTGTTGCACGAAGGGGTCCTGGCGCTGCCTGGGCCTGTCTGGAAGGATGCTGGGGGTCAGCACCCCAAAATAAAGCAGGTTCCAGGGGCAGGGTGGGCTCTGCACCCCCTCAGGGTGGGCTCTGCACCCCCTCAGCCCAGCCCTGCCCTGCCCTCCCAGGCCAGGGGGGCTCCTGAGCAGCACAAACTGTTCTCTGTGTGTGAAAACGAGATTTTAAACCCCCCCCACCAGAGCAGTTTTCTTGCTGATCCCTCTGTCGAGCCTACTGCTGTTCCTGGGGTTATTTTTAAACCTTCCCTGCGTGGTGGCAGCGAGGGAGAAGTGCCTTAATTACTGCAGATAAAATAAATCAGGGGAATCTCATTGCCAATGCAGGGAGACCAGACGAGGCTGACTCCACTGCCTGAGTCATCCTGCCAATAAAGGGGATTAATCTCGGGCTCAGGGAACAGGAGGCATATTCAGAGGCACTTTTAGGAGGCACTGCAGGCTTTGGGATCCGTGGGATGGCTAAAAGGATCCAGACAGGTGATGTAATGCTCCCTTGGACAGGAGCTGCCAAAAGGAAGAGGCACAGAAAGAATCCAGAGTGGGTCTGAAAGCTGAGTTTGTGGTCAGGGTGATGGAAGGGCCCTGTCACGTGTGTGGAGCTTCAGAAAACCTATTTATAAGGTGCAGTTATTGGGAGGGGATCTGTCAGTGCTTGGATCCAAAGGTGGTTTGCTAATTTGGGCGTGCTAATTAGTCTGATCCAGGGAATAATTCAATATCTGCACGTGCACCATCACAACTGGGGAAGAGCTCTGGGCTGGGTTTCATCAGTCAAACAGGGATTAAAGCACTGGCAAAGTGAAAAAATGCCCAGTATGTCAGCAAACAACCTCACAGGCTGCTGCAGGATTATTATCATCATCATCTTTTCACTCCAGCAATTCGTTTGATCCAGAGAATAATTCAGTATCTGCACGTGCATCATCACAACTGGGGAAGACAACTGGCTCTGTCTGTCCAACTGGCTCTGTCTGTCCCCTTTCTCCTCTTTTTTTTTTATTTTTCCTTTGCTCTCCAGGTGTCTTTACTTGTTAACTCATAGAGAAATAAGTCCAAGGATACAAGGAAAGCTTTTGGGCAGAGGAGTGGTTTGCAGGGAGATTTGCCACCTCTCAGAAATAAATTAATCAATGATTAGAGCAGTGACTTGGTGTTTAAAGGAATTTTATGTTCATTCCCAATTCTGGTGCCTGGTGAGTCACCTTCCTGATGACATCACTTTTTGCTCTGGCCCTGAGACAAAATAAAACCCCCTGGAGAGCCAGGAATGGTCTGAAACTCTGTCCCTGAGCCCTGGCCCTTGCCCTGCCCCGAGCATGGAGAGCTTTGCCCGAGCTCCTGGAGAACTGGGAATGTTCTGGGACCAGTTTTGGACACCCAGATCTGCAGCCTCGTGCTTTAGAGATATTTTGTGGGATCAGCCAAGAGAAGGGATGAGAAACTTGCCATAAGAACCTGAATTTTTTGTGCAACTGAAGTTTAGAAGCAGGGAGAGCAGGAGAAGGTGGGAGACACAAAGAGGGGAGGCAGCTGCTCCCATCAGGGTGAAAATCCATTTCTTCTTGCCTGCTCCTATTTTTTTTATTATTTTAATTTTTTTTCCTGTCTGGTTTGTAAGTGTAAATTTTCAAGAAGTGTTTTTAATATTTTTTATCTTTAATTT
>NW_021940780.1:2042612-2045120 GCF_001715985.3 Manacus vitellinus
AACTCCAAGCGAGTTTTCCAGCAGGCGAATGTTTGGGGTTGCTAAACCCCCTTCTGCTGCTCTGTTGTGCCTTTTGTTTGCTAAATTGCAGCGATTAATTTTGAATTGCGTGAAACAGAAATAAAAAAAGAAAAACAAAACCAACAACCTGTCTCCAGAATGACTTTTAAAATTAACCTTCATCTTGTAAGTTTAATTTCAGCGCCTTTTTTCCCAAGGCACAGCATCTCCCTGTGATTATATCTTTAAATCTCTTTATTCTCCCCTGGAGTTTGGTGATGGTTTGTTGGTTGTTTTTTTTTTTTTTGCTCTCCCCATCCAGAAAACCCCACCCATCTCTCTGCAGTCTCTGCAGCAGGAATTAGAGAGCCCGTGGGGACATCTAGGTCAGCATGAGCAGATCTGACATCAGCCTGCAGATCATGCCCACGGCCGACGGTGCTGCAGTTGTTTTTCTTTCCTTCCTCCCCTCCCCTCCTCTTTTTTTGTACCAGGAACAGAAACGACTCTCCCCTGGCAATTCTAAGAACTGCTAAAATGCCTTGACAAGACAGGCTTGGCCAAGTGCAGCAGGAAACCTCCCCTGCCTGGTGTGGAGGGGCTGGGATGGTGAATATTTGCTGGGATAATGAAGATTTGCTGGGATAATGAATATTTGCTGGGATAATGAATATTTGCTGATGCTGGGCTTCACAAAGCAGGCTGAGAGCTGGTGAGATGCAGAATAAAGCTGAGAGCCAGAGTTGGTTTTTTTTCTGCCCAGGCTCAGAGTTTGGTGCCTTTGCTGCCTGAGATTCTCCAGCAGCTCCTCTTTTTTCCCAGATAAACAGGGATCGATCCAGCAGGATTTCCTGGCACTGGTAATAAGTGTGCAGTGCTAATTAGACCAACTGATGGGCTGCCTTTCTCTGCCTTCGTGTTCCAGTTCAGTCCTACCCACATTTTTGGGGTTCAGCACATCAAAATGCTGCATTTTGGGGGCTTGGAAAACAAAATGCCAGCAAAGAAACAGGTCCACAGGGCAAAATATAGAGGGAAAATCAAGATAATCGAGTAAAAATGCCATTTTAAGGTGACACAATAACCTCCCAAACTCAAAACCTGGGCTAGTGGGAGGTGTCCCTGCCCATGGCAGGGGGTGGCACTGGATGGGCTTTTCCAACCCAAACCATTCCGTGGTTCTGACAAACTCTGCATTTCTGGTGCCCTGAAATCCCACTGACAGGCCAAGAAATCAGCCCTGGGCTGCCTAAATCTGGGCTTAGATGGACTTAAAGCTGGAGCTGAGGAAGACCTGGGTGACTTTGTGTTGATCCATGGACCGATTCCCGCTCCATGTGTTTTTATTCCCTCGGTGCTGCTGAGCCCCTGAGGTGCTCTGGCCCCTTTTCCTGCTGCTGGGCTGGGCTTAGCAGAGCCAGGCTTAACTGGGGAGCTGCTGAGAGCAGGATAAACAACAGATCAAAGCCAGAGGGGGTGGCTGTTCCTTAATCAAAGGTGTCACTTGAAGGGTGACACGCTTGGAACAGTGTCCCGAGGGACCTTTGTTCCCTGCAGAGTCCCATTAGTTCCCTGTGGGCAAAACATTCTGTCTCTGAGGGAGGCAGCTCCTATAAGAAGTACTTTGGGTTATTATTTTTCCTGATTTGAACGTTTTCCAGCGCTTGAATGCAGAAAAAAAAAAAAATAAAAAATAAAAAATGACATTTAGAAAGCAAATTGGGACATAACTCCCGAGTCTGTTGGAATGGAGAGTTCTGTGGAAGGACAGGGTAAAAAATCATTAAACATCTTTCTAAAAAGACATAACCTTTTCTGTGCCACGAGAAGACAAATATTTTGAAGTTTCTCTGCATTTCTAAAGGCAATAAATTCATTTTATTCTCTTTTTTTTTTTTCTTTTTTTCCCCTCTTCTGGAAATTGCAGTGTGACATGAAAAAGATGGCAGCTAAAGATCAGGCAGGAAATTATGCTAATGCTTCCAACCACTTTTTTTTTCTCCTGATTATGGTTTTTTGGGGGAGGGGATAAAAGCATTGAATCTGATCATAAAAGATTTTTATTAACATATTTATTTTTTTATTGCACTTTCCAATGGCAGGGCTGGAAATGCAGGAGGGCAAAAGTTGGTCCCTTGATGTGGCTTCTGTAGGCCCAGATCAAACAGGGAAAGTGCCTTTTATGACTTGGAGTCCTTGAGCAAGAAGCTGAGGTTCCTCCACCTTAAATGTAAGGGTTGGATATGGAATTTTAGGGAAGTAATGGGTCCAGGAAAGCTTGGACAAGAGTGGGGGCAGCTGCAGGAATGTGACAGGACAAAGGGAAGGGATTTAAGCTGCACCAGGGCAGGGTTAGATGGGATATGGGGGAGAAATTCCTCCCTGGGAGGGAGGTGAAGGGCTGGGATGGAATTCCTGTGCTGCTGATCCTGATCTGGAGCCCTGAAAATGTGGGAAAACTGGCAATCCTGGCAACAACCCCCACTCCTTGAGTTTTCCCCTTCAAGG
>NW_021940780.1:2047610-2053605 GCF_001715985.3 Manacus vitellinus
GATCCATGGACCGATTCCCGCTCCATGTGTTTTTATTCCCTCGGTGCTGCTGAGCCCCTGAGGTGCTCTGGCCCCTTTTCCTGCTGCTGGGCTGGGCTTAGCAGAGCCAGGCTTAACTGGGGAGCTGCTGAGAGCAGGATAAACAACAGATCAAAGCCAGAGGGGGTGGCTGTTCCTTAATCAAAGGTGTCACTTGAAGGGTGACACGCTTGGAACAGTGTCCCGAGGGACCTTTGTTCCCTGCAGAGTCCCATTAGTTCCCTGTGGGCAAAACATTCTGTCTCTGAGGGAGGCAGCTCCTATAAGAAGTACTTTGGGTTATTATTTTTCCTGATTTGAACGTTTTCCAGCGCTTGAATGCAGAAAAAAAAAAAAATAAAAAATAAAAAATGACATTTAGAAAGCAAATTGGGACATAACTCCCGAGTCTGTTGGAATGGAGAGTTCTGTGGAAGGACAGGGTAAAAAATCATTAAACATCTTTCTAAAAAGACATAACCTTTTCTGTGCCACGAGAAGACAAATATTTTGAAGTTTCTCTGCATTTCTAAAGGCAATAAATTCATTTTATTCTCTTTTTTTTTTTTCTTTTTTTCCCCTCTTCTGGAAATTGCAGCATGACATGAAAAAGATGGCAGCTAAAGATCAGGCAGGAAATTATGCTAATGCTTCCAACCACTTTTTTTTTCTCCTGATTATGGTTTTTTGGGGGAGGGGATAAAAGCATTGAATCTGATCATAAAAGATTTTTATTAACATATTTATTTTTTATTGCACTTTCCAATGGCAGGGCTGGAAATGCAGGAGGGCAAAAGTTGGTCCCTTGATGTGGCTTCTGTAGGCCCAGATCAAACAGGGAAAGTGTCTTTTATGACTTTGGAGTCCTTGAGCAAGAAGCTGAGGTTCCTCCACCTTAAATGTAAGGGTTGGATATGGAATTTTAGGGAAGTAATGGGTCCAGGAAAGCTTGGACAAGAGTGGGGGCAGCTGCAGGAATACTGCAGGGAGTGACAGGACAAAGGGAAGGGATTTAAGCTGCACCAGGGTAGGGTTAGATGGGATATGGGGGAGAAATTCCTCCCTGGGAGGGAGGTGAAGGGCTGGGATGGAATTCCTGTGCTGCTGATCCTGATCTGGAGCCCTGAAAATGTGGGAAAACTGGCAATCCTGGCAACAACCCCCACTCCTTGAGTTTTCCCCTTCAAGGCATCATCACACAGTGACTTCAATAAGATCCCTGGAGGGCGTTTGGCCTGCAATAAATATGGATTATTTCATTTGGCAGCAGCTGGTTAATGGTTGCAATTAGAACCCAGGGCCTGGGCTCACCTGGAGCCTTTGTGTTTGCTTTTACTGCTGGGTGGCTCTTAATTCCTTTTCCATCTCACATCCCCAGTCTTCATTAATTAAACACTTCTCTGTAACGAATGCAAAGCAGTTTGTGCTGTTAAAGGACTGAACCTGGGCTGAAATTGGGCTGAACATGCCCAAAGATGCTGCTGATAGATCCAACATTAAGGACCTGATTAGGTTATTAACTAGTAATGAGTAATTTTCTGCCAATTAGTGTTTCAACTGTAATTAAACCCTCCACTGAGGGGCTCCAGGACTGTTCCCAAGCTCTGGCAGGTTGGTCAGCCCTTCCCTGACAATAATGGAACAGCAGTTCAGGCTCTTTTGCCCCTGTGAGTTGGGTTTGGCAAAGCCAAGGTGCAGCAGGAGCTGCAGGTTGGACATTCCCAAGTCCTTTGGAAGCAGTTTGTGCCCTGAGCACACACACAGGACACGGAGGGGAATCAGGCAACGGGCTCATCCCGGGATCTGGAGGGGTTTGATGTGCTCAGCCTCCCTCTGAAGTCCACATTTGGAATTCAAAGTGAACCTAGAGCTGAGTGAGAGGGGAAAACAGCAGCAGTTCCTCCCCAGAGGGGCTGATTTCCAGCCCTGTTCCAACCCCAGGGCTTGGAACTGGGAATTCTGGCCCAGGAATCCCAGCTCCTGTTTGGGGTTCTTCCAGCTGCCCTTCAGTGCCCTGCTCCACCTCCCAGCTCTGGGATAAGTGAATCCCACTTGGGTTAAAAACCCTTTAACAGGCAGGGTTTTCCATTAGAGAAGGAGCCTGGAATCCATGGGATTTGTCCTGGTTTGGGCTGGGAGGTCCTGGAATGCAGTGAAACCCCCCCAGGGAGCTGGGATGTGCTCTGAAGGACGGGGAGGAGCCCCAGACCCCAGCACTGGTTGTGGATCTGGAAGGGGTGTGGAGTGGCAGCCCACCAGGGAATCTGTTCCCAACAGGTTCATTCCTGATGGACAAATTCCAAAGAGGAACACCAGCACCCAGCTGGGGCTACTCCTGCTTCAGTCACTCCCCAGAAGAGCTTGAGGCTTTTATTTTTTTATTTCAACCAAGAAGACTTTGAGCATGTGAATTATTTGCATTTTTAGAGCTGCAAATAATTCAATTTGGAAGGAATTTTTTTTCCTGGCTGGACTCATTCCCTGAGCAGAGAGCTTTGTTAATTGTGGGAGAGCTAGAGTTGTAAAAGTGCTTCTAAAATCAGGGCCAGAACCAATCCCAGCAGCAAGAGCCCAGGAAGGAGAAGGTGACATTAATCTGGGGTTACATCACACTCTGATTTCATCACTGCAGCGTCTGGAAGAGGATGTTCCAATGGAACAGGGGGTGGAAAGCTTGGATTCAAGGACAGGGTCACATCATCTGCCAACAGCACTGGCACTCATTATTATTTCCATTATCTATCATTCTTATCATTAATTATATCTATTATTATTATTTCCATTCTATATTATTTCCATTTTTTATCATTCTTATCATTAATTATCTATTATTATTTCCCTTATATATTATTATTTCCCTTAAATATTATTATTATTTCCATTATCTATAATTATTATCATTAATTATTATCTATTATTATTATTATTTCCTTTATGTAATATTATTTCCATAATATATCATGCTTATCATTAATTATCTATCATTATTATTATTATTTCCATTATATATTATTATTTCCAATATCTACAATTCTTATTATTAATTATCTATTTTTATTATTTCCCTTATATAATATTATTTCCATTATCTATAATTCTTATCATTAATTATCTGTTATTATTATTATTTACCTTATATATTATTATTTCCCTTATATATTATTTTTTTCCATTATCTCTAATTTTTATCATTAATTCTTATCTATTATTATTTTTATTATTAAAATAGCTCTTAAAATAGCACTGCCCAAACCTCTGCAAGGGGAAGGCATTTCCCCCTAAAATAAAGGAGTGAGCCCAGGGGAGCTCTGGAGTCAGCCCAGGGAGATATTCCCAGCTTGGAGTAATTATTAATCGCCTGATTAAGTGGCTGATGTTCTTCCCAGCCAAGTTATCAGCGTGTTCAACACTCATTTGCCTTGTACTCGCTTTGTGCAACTTTCATGCCCCATAAAACACGTGTGAAGAGCTGGGGGATGTTTGATAAGGATATTTTCACCAGGGCACGGCTGTACAACTCCCTTAGGATAAAAAAAAGATGGAAAATAAGCAATGAAAAAACTTTATTTGACAGGAGGAGTGTGGGGGGGAAACAGCTGGTTGTTGTTTGAGGGAAGGATCTTGAAATAATAAAGGGTAAAGGAGCTTTAATTTACTGTGTCAGGGGCACAGATTGGAACCAGCATCCAAATTTATGCAGCGCTGGGGTTTCCTTTGATAGGAAAAAATGAAGAGCTCTCGTGGTGAGTGATGAAAAATCTAATTCAGGGGGAGCAGCTTGTCTGAGTTCATTGTCATTTGGGCCCCCCCTTTGATAGCAGGGGTGATTCCTCTGCTCATACACACATGTATGTGCTCCTGTGGCATTGGCAGCTGCTAAGTGGGCAATAAATGGGTATTTCTTATCTTTTAAACTGGGGAATTAATAGGGATTTGTTATCTTTTAAACTGCTCATCGACAGGAGGAGGTGGGGGAGAGTCTCCAGAACAGCTCAAGCAACGTGGCTTTAGATTATTGCTGCAATTTTATGGGCCAGTGGGAAGGAAAAAGTCTATTCCTCATGCCCTGCTGCTCCCTCCAGTAAATCAATAACTAACTAATGGCAGCTGATTTAACTCCGGCCCCGATGGATCCTTGTCCTGTTATTAAACGTGTGCAAATTGAAAATCCAGCAGGAGCAGAGGGGGAAAAATGATCTTGTCTGAGGGTTGGTTTTGTCCCAGAACTGCTGGGAAATACAAAAGGTAATTTAGGATCATTGTTTGACATCAATATTTGCAGTGGAGGTTTGGTTTGGTTTGTTTTGTTGGGGTTTTTTCCCCAATGGATTTATTTGTCCAAGGAAAGACTGGACGTGGCTCTGGGCTAATTGGGAAGGTGGGATTTGGTCTTGGAGGGCTTTTCCAGCCTCAGTGACTGTGTGAAATTTGGGAACACACTGGGAAAAGTTGGAATGCAAGAGGAGGATTTCTAATAATGGAACAAACCCCAGACTGTTTGGGTTTTGAGTCACGAGAGGGGGAGCTGGCCCAGGTGACAACTGGGGAGCCCAAAAACACCCCAGGGTGACAACTGAAGAAAATAAACCCCAGGCCTGGATGCTGAAGTGCATCAGTGCTGCAGTTTGGGCTGGGAATATAAATTTGCTTTAATTCCTGGCTGTAATTTGATTTTCCATCGTTCCCCTGGAGCAACTGGTGTGTTCAAACCCTTGTTGGATCCTGTTTTCCCCGCCCCTCCTGTCCTTTGCTGAGTAAATACACAAAGCCTCTGTTTGTGAGGTTGTTGTTTTATAAATATCCCTGCTGTGTTTTACCAGCGTTTACCACGGGCTAAAATTAGCTGTGGGAGCAGAGCATTAATCAATGGGGATGCAGAGCTGACATTTGGCTCACAAACAGGCAGAGCTGGGAGGAAAAAACTGCAGCCAAACCCCTGAATTAAAGTGATATTTCAGCTGCCCAGTTTGGGTGAGTTCAGCTGGAGCAGGGACTGAGCTGCCTCATATCCCACTTGGGTTAAATGTTCTCCACTGGGGAGAATTTCTGCTCTTTTTCAGGTTCCTTCAGAGGGAAAAATCCTTTGGAAAATTATCTAATTTGTCCACATCTCCCAGTTGTGCTGTTCCCTTTTTTTGCAAAGAAAAGCCTTTGTACTTTTGCCTTTGCTGGAGAAAGCACTCAATCTCTTTAATAAAAAAATAAAATAAGGGGGGGGAAAAAAAGCCACCAAAGTGATACATTTGCCCCTGATCTTTGTGGGGCCACTGCCCTCCTCTCCAGGAGCTGCATCAATCCCCCCCAGTGGCTCAGCTCATCCCCCAGGCTCAGTCTCCATTCCCCTGCCAAGCAGGAATGGTTTTTGGTTTCCCTGTTTCCTGCAGACTCTGTTTGTGCAGCAGAGTGTCGAGCAGGGCGAGCTGAGCCAGCGCTGAAAAACTAAATTATTGGCTGCACGTGCCTTGTGCAGGCTGTCACCTTCCCTGACACCCACCACAACTTGGGGAAGAATGGATTGTTTGTGCCCTGGGCTGTAATTAGGATTTCTCAGAGCCAGCACTGCCCTTGCCTGGTGAAACCCTCCCGTGTTCGTGACGGGCACTCACAGGTTGATGTTTAGTCGATAAGTTTAATTGGATTTATAGCAATAACAGAGTATAAGAATTCACTTTAAAAGAGGGGGGGGGAGAGAAGTATATGTGATTTCACAGCCTGAACATGTGTTAGGTCAGCTTTGCCTGGGAATTTTAACAAGCTGCCAGATTGCTTGCGAGGGAGAGAACTCTTGGAGAGTAACTGGGAGTATTTGACAACACTGTGACACAACCACCTTCTCCCTGTGGCTCTGCCACACTGCCAGCTCTCATTAGGCAGCTCTCCTTGGGCAGAAGGCTGGACCTTCTGTCTCACACTGACCTCCTCAACCTTCACGAGCTTGTCAAGAGTGTGGGGATGTGGGACAGAGCTGTGCTGTCCT
>NW_021940780.1:2054454-2056787 GCF_001715985.3 Manacus vitellinus
TCAGTCCTGGAGTGAGATGTTTAATAATAAAATGATAAAAATCTATGAATGAAATAATTGAGGGGGAACGTACAAAGGAAATTTAAAGCATAAAAATACAATGTAAAAATAAAATTTAGAAAGGGAAAAATCTGGACATAAAATTTCGCGGGTGAAAAGGAAATAGTCAAATAAAAATAAAAAATCGAAACCTATAAATGAAATTAAGAAAGGAGAAATAAATACAGAGAGCAGAGGAAAAATAATAAAAAAGAATAATAAAATGATAAAATCTATGAATAATATTAATGGGGGGGAACATACGAAGGAAATTTGAAAATCTAAAAACAAAATGTAAAAATAAAATTAAGAAAGGGAAAACAACTGAAGTTTAACAACTTCAGGCAGTTCCAGCTCAGTAAGTGAAGTTTATTACTCTGGACTCCCCCTGATTTGGAGACCCTTATTTGGGAAAGGGGGAAGATCTCCTAAGATTCCTGATGTGGAGCAAATTGAGTTGCCCTTCAGGTGCTTTTCCCTCCCTTTCCACATCTGGTACAATCAGTCCCATCCCAGCTATTTCCACCACGGTTGGTTTTTCCCCCTCACCTTTCCACGTCCTCAGTGATTTTAATCTCACCTCCTCAGGAGGGTTTCTTTGCAGGAGGGTAAATATTGATGTAAATACGAGGTGCACACCAAAACTGGGGCAGGAAAGGAGCCTGATCTGGGAGGAAATATTTGGGTAGAGCCTTGATGAGTAAAGATTTAATGAACACACACAGAGAGAGGCTCATTTTGGAACTCATTTTGGAAGTTTGACTGTGCAGCTGGTGCAGAGCAGGTTTATTTGGTAGGACCCCACCCTGCCCTGAGTTAATGATGGTCAGTCCTTACTGAGAGAAGAGCATTTAGGAGGTAAATGTTGATTTTTGTCCTGCAGAACTCACAGTTCTTCACCTTTCTGGGATACATCCCACGGCTGATTCGGGAGCCTGGAAATGTATTTTTCAGAATTAAGATTTGGCTGATTGTAGTTAACTTCTAATTAAAATGTTGTTTTTAAAGCCCATTAAGAATATTAATAATTAAATGAACAGCTGGAGTTGCAGGCAGCAGTGTAATGAGTTGTAGCAGGGATTCAGCTGCAATGCAGAAAATTCAGGGGGTAATCCATGATTTATGATACATTATTCAGAATTAATTTACATCTGTACCTTCCTCTGTCCGTGGAGGATTTTGCATTAATTCCTGGCATCAGCAGGTTTCTTTTTGCCCCTGTTCTGAGAGGAGGAAATGCTGTGCTGGGTGTTTGAGGGTGAGAAGGGGTTTAGAAGGTCAGGCTGTGGGAATGTGACGTCGTTTGTCCTTTCAGGGGGACAGAGAGATGCTGAGCCAGGGCTTGGCTGTGTCTGCAGGGCTGGGAGGAGGGAATGCAGTGGGATCAGGAGGATCTGAGGGTGGGGGAGACAAGATTGTGGGGAATTAAACCTGAATCCACCCCAAGGCACTGCCCTGACTGAGAAATTTCGATTTCCAACCAAACCTCAAGGTTGGGATGTGGTTGAGAGGAGAGAACCAGCGAGCCCTGGGATTAGAATCCCACAATCCCAGAAGGTTTTGGGTTGGAAGGGAACCTTAAAGATCACTTGGTTGCAACCCTCAAATTAAAACCAAACCAACCAACCCCCAGACTAAACCCAGGCAGTGTCAGGGACCTGGAACACTTTGCAACCCGTGGCTTTTGGCATTTAGGAGCCCAGCACAACGTGGAACCTTTGTCAGCTCTGTCAGGGATGATGTGAGATGGGATATTTATCATTTCACAGGCAGGGAAAAGTGCCTGGGACTCAGACAGGGGCTGATTTCCAGGCAGACACACCCCCATTGCTGCAGAGACATGGGAATTCCTGCCTCTGGGCTCCTGCACTTACTGGATTCCTGCATTCCCGGGGGTTCAGGAGGGATTCCTTCATTCCCTGGGGCTCAGGGGGATTCCTGGAGGTTCAGGGGGGATTCCTGCATTCCCTGAGGCTCAGGGGGGATTCCTGCATTCCTGGGGGCTCAGGAGGGATTCCTTCATTCCCTAGGGCTCAGGAGGGATTCCTTCATTCCCTAGGGCTCAGGGGGGATTCCTTCATTCCCTGGGGATCAGGGGGATTCCTGCATTCCCAGGGGATCAGGGGGATTCCTGGAGGCTCAGGGGGGATTCCTGCATTCCTGGGGGATCAGGAGGGATTCCTGCACTCCCTGGGGATCAGGGGGATTCCTGCATTCCCTGGGGCTCAGAGGGGATTCCTGCATTCCTGGGGGCTCGGGGGGATTCCTGCATTCCCAGGGGCTCAGGGGGGATT
>NW_021940780.1:2057142-2059276 GCF_001715985.3 Manacus vitellinus
GCAAAGTGGCTTTTTAGCTGTGACTGGGCTGGAAGAGCTTTGCAGTCAAATCGCTGCCAATTAAACCTTTTAAACGGGGGGGTTGGGAAACGTTTCCATTTGTCTGCTGGGTGCCCACACGCTCTTGATTAATGCGGGACACAAAACAAACACTGCGGGGAAACGAGCCCGGCTGTGTCTGTCTGGGTCGTTTTTCATCCCTCTCCCCCCCTCTGGAATCGAGAGCCATAAATTTTTTTTCCAAAGGAGGTAATTGGAGTGTGGTTCCATTTAATCCATCCGTTATTTTTAACCTTGACACCGAGTTTCTCCACGATGCTTTTTTTCCCCTTCCTCTTTCTTTTTTTTTTTTTTTTTTTTTTTTTTTTCTGTTAGTTTTTCTTAATTGCCTGTCTTGGCAGCAGGGACATTTCAGCTGTCCCGGTGTAATCTCCAATTCCCTCTGGGAATGTTCCAACAAAGCTTTCTGCAGAGTCAGCCTTTCTGAAAATAAAGCAGCTCCCGAGGTTAACATGAGAGGAGCAGGCCTGGAGGTCACATTGTCATTTTTTTTTTTATCTCTCTTTCCCCACATTTAGGAAGGACAATTCTGCCCTGAAATCCTGTCTCTCCCTGGCTGCCTTGAAAAGAAAACCATCGTGGGTAGTGTTAAAGAATTGCTTGGTTATTTGGAACCCTCTTTGTGTTTCTTGAGTTGTAATAGTGATGTAACCTTGTGAAATAATCAAAGGTTTCACCCCCAAGTCCTGGATTATGTGACAAGACGTATTTTTATTGTGTTGGGATATATTATATCACCCTTTCTTGTTCAAAAAAATCCTGTTTGAAAGGTGAAAGTGTTTTTGAGAGGGAAAAGAGGGTGAGCACAAATGTCTCCAGCCCTGACACAAAACATGATGAATTTTATAAAGATTAATTCTCTCAGATGAAGCAGCTGCTGTTCTCAGTGCTTTCAGCCCGTGCTGTGTCAGGGCTCTCATCACTCAGGCACTTTGAGACATTAATAAAGAGATTTAAACGGGGGGGGGTGTTTCATCCCAGCCCTGCAGCAGCACAAGGGGTGGGCAGGGCCCTTTGTTGAAGACAAATCTCCCTGCCAAGATTTATAGGACACACACTCAGCCTATTTGTTACAGATGTGCTTGGAAGAGGGTGGAAATCATTCCAGTTCTTCCACCAGAGTACTGGGAGTTGTCTCCAGTCTGTCACCACTTCTGCTTTGGCAAAGCCAGAGACGTCAGAATTCTTGATGGGGAGGATTTATTGGGCACCAGTTTTCCTTCTGCTGAGATTTGCCACAAGGTCTCAGCAGAAGATTTGCCACAAGGTACCAAGTGCTGCTGTGGGATGGACATTTGTGTCAGATCATGGACGTGGTTTAATGGGGGTGAGCTAATTGTGCCCTTCCAGGACCTGTAAGGGCCAGCAGGAAAGATGGAGAGAGACTATTTCCAAGGGCCTGGAGGGACAGGACAAGGGGCACTGGCTTCAAACTGCCAGAGGGCAGGGGTAGATGGGATGCTGGGGAGGAATCCTTCCCTAGGAGGGGGGTGAAAGGCTTGGATGGAATTCCCAGAATATTTATCCCTGGAAGTGTCCAAGGCCAGCTTGGAGCAACCTGGGCTAGTGGGAGGTGTCCCTGCCCGTGGCAGGGGGCTGGAATTAAATCACTTTTCAGGTCCTTTCCACCCCGAACCATTCCCTGTTCCTCTGATCTCTGCAGCTCAGATATCCCCTGTGGCTCATGGCTGGATCCTCCCTCCCAGGTGGTGGCTCCCACCCTCCCCTCACCCTGGCAGTGACACGGGATGTGTCCCAGGGATGGTGGCTGGGACGTGGTGCCAGACATTCCCTGGAGGAAAAGCTGTGGCATTCAGCCCCGTGGGAATAAAACCCACTTGTTTTCCTGGCTACAGGTGATAATGGAATGCTTCAGGGGGGTGAATAATTCCTTGCAGTGACGTTCTCTCACTCTCTGCACAGCTTTAGAACCACCACTTGGAAGATTTCTCTCGGAACCACCTGATCTTTGGGGTATTACCTGGAGTGCTGTGTCCAGTTCTGGGCCCTCAGCTCAGGAAGGACATGGAGGGGCTGGAGCAGGGCCAGAGAAGGGCAACAAGGCTGGGGAAGG
>NW_021940780.1:2059891-2076636 GCF_001715985.3 Manacus vitellinus
TGACCTAAGTGCTTTTTGCTGGAACAACCCCCCCCTCCCCAAATCCCAGGAATGTTCAGCTGCTCCTGCTCCTTGTTCTGACAGAATAATCGGGGAGAAGGTGGAGGGAAGTTCTGGGAAATCCATTCTGGGGTTCAGTGAGACTTGTTATTCCAAATGGAGTCGGTGTGTGCAGCCCTGGCTTTGAATAATTAAATAAATAGATAAAACAAAAGGGAGATTGTTGGGTCAGAGGCTCTGTTCCTGCAGGCAAAAGGATCGAGAATTTGGGACTGTGTATGAATTTGGGGTTGTAGATGAATTTGGGATTGTGTATGAATTTGGGGTTGTAGATGAATTTGGGATTGTGTATGAATTTGGGATTGGATGTGAGAGAGGAGAGGAGCACAGGTTAGATTGGTGTTGAAAGGGAAAATATGGGGGGGGGAAATTGAAATTCTTAGGAGACAGAATGAACATTTTGGGCATAAGATAAAGGTAATTAGGGGGTTTTTTGGTGGTAAAATATAGGTAATTTATTAGGGACAAAGTGAAGATTTGGGGAGTGACTCTGTCGTGCAGGTTGAGGCTGNTAAAATATAGGTAATTTATTAGGGACAAAGTGAAGATTTGGGGAGTGACTCTGTCGTGCAGGTTGAGGCTGAAAGGGCTCAGCTTTGGGTTTTGGAGTCACAAAGAGCTGTGGGAAACGAGCTGTGGCATTCCAGAGGCGACTGGAAATGCTGGTGGTTTGACACTGGAAAACCTCTGGCTGTCAGGCTATTCCTGGGGGTGATTCCCAGGCTGGATAAAGGCTGGAATGCCCAGGGAACAGCAGCTAAAGCTGCTCTGTGCTTGGGCATCTCTCTGCCTCAGCAGAGCACTTGAGCTGGGATTTATCTCTGTGACCTGAGCCCGTCCTGACAAGCAGAGGTCACCAAAGGGGTGATTCTGCACTTATTCCTGAAGCCCCTGCAGGGCTGCCTCCCTGCAGAAACCCTCTCAGCTGGGGAGAGTTCCCCAGGGTCCAGCTTGGCCATCTGGTGCCACTCACAGCTCCAGCTCTCCAGGATTCCCCTCCCCTTGCAGGAACGTGCTGCAGATCAAAAGGACTTGCTGTGGCCTGTTTTTAATTTCAATACATCATTATTAACTCATAATATTTACCAAGGCCTGCAGATAAGATCACTTACTAATATCTTACTAATATCACACCAAATAAATGAATATTTACAGCTCCCTGGGGTGACTGAGTAGAAAACAATCCCGGTGCTGATGCTCATTTCCTTTTCTCCCTGGCTCCATCCAAAACCTCCCTGCAGCCTTTTCTACCCATTCAAGGCACAAAAATCCTTCTTTTTCCGGCCAAAAACGCTGCTGAAATCTCGGGCAAGAGCTGATGGCACAGAAAATCACCCCTTTTATTGCCAGCCCGGGCAGCTCGTTTAAGGGGCGGCTCCAAAGGTCACGGCACTGCCTCGGTGCAGCTCAGCAATTCCCAAAGAATTCCAGGGTGCAGCTCAGCAATTCCCAAAGAGCTGAGCCCGTGGAAAAACATCCTTTGGCCCGGGGCTGGCAGGTGAACACAATCCCCCAGCTTGGCAGTTCTTTCTCCCCCAGTAAAGGGTTTTTTTTTTTCTCAAAAATCAAACTCCCAGCGAGTGAATCTGCTCTTCCCACATGGGGGGCTTTGGGAACAGGCTCAGTTCCTGCAGGCAGAGGGATCAGGAATTTGGGATTGTGCAGGAATTCGGGATTGTATATGAATTATATGTATATTTCTATGAATAGTCTTGGTTCCTGCAGGCAGAAGGATCAAGAATTTGGGATTGTATATGGATTATATGTATATTTATATGAATAGTCTTGGTTCCTGCAGGCAAAAGAATCAAGAATTTGGGATTGCATATGAATTATATGTACATGTAGATGAATTTGGGATTGTAAATGAATTTGGGGTTGTAGATGAATTTGGGATTGTATACGAATTATATGTATTTGTGTATGAATAGGCTCAGTTCCTGCAGGCAGAAGGATCAAGAATTTGGGGTTGTATATGAATTATATGTATTTGTATATGAATTTGGGATTGTGTATAAATTTGGGATTGTGTGTGAATTTGGGATTGTGTATGGATTTGGGATTGGATGTGAGAGGAGAGGAGCACAGGTTGGATCAGCATTGAAAGGGAAAATATGGGGGGGAAAAGTTGAAATTCTTAGGGGACAGAATGAACATTTTGGGTGTAAGATAAAGGTAATCAGGGGGGTTTTTGGTGCTAAAATATAGGTAATTTATTAGGGACAAAGTGAAGATTTGGGGGGTAACTCTGTCGTGGAGGTTGAGGCTGAAAAGGCTCAGCTTTGGGTTTTTGGAGGCACAAAGGGCTGTGGGAAACGAGCTGTGACATTCCAGGTTTTTACTTCTGGAGTCGTCAAAGGGATGTGGGAAAATGAACTGTGGGATTCAGGAGTTGTTTCCACCCTTAACCCCCAGCCCAGGGATCAGCAGCAGCTCTGCAGCCTTGAAGATTTGTGCCTGAAATGAAACCTTCAAAACACTGAATATTTAACAGATGAAAACCTCAGACTGTGAGTTTAGTCTAAGATTAAAAAAAACCACCCTTTTATTTGTTGTATTTCTATATTTCTCTATATCATTTTCTCTATTATTTTCTATATTTTTATATTCCAGAACTTATGGAGCTTTCCTGAGGACTCCTGGGATGTGCCCTCTGGATTGGTTGTACTTTGTTTGTACCCTCAGCACTGTGGTCAGGTATTCAAAACCACCTAAATATTTAATTACCACCATAAATACTTCTGCTTCATCTAAATACCTTTGATTTGGGTTTTGTAAGCCTTTAGTATTTCAGTTTTCAGCCAAAATAGGTCATTTCTTCCTCCTGTTTGCAAAATAATCCCCCCCCCACACACACACACACTTTGAATTATTAATTGTTCTCTTCGTGTCCTTTCAAGATCCTTTCCAAAGAAGGGCTTGAATATATTTCTTTTTTTCAGGAGGTTCTGTCCCCACCTGCTAAAGGGTTTAATATCAATTCCCTGCCTGTCCTTGCAGATTGCATTAAGCAGTCTGGGACTGATGGACTTTTTAATAAAGTGAATATTGGAGACAGATTTGATAAAAGACATGCCACTTGTAATGATGGGTAATGAAAATAAAAGCTTTGGGCTTTGGTGTCCTGCCCATTAAGTTAAGTGTGATTATATTTATTGGCCCAGCAGGCAGCTCAGCACAAACTCAGGCAGAAAATGGAGTTTTAGTGGTACAGTAAAACCAGCAAACAGGGTTTGGTTGGGGGACAGACAGGGGTTGGGAAGGTTAAATCCATGGGAACAGGGACAGGGATGGAACTGGGCTGTGGGGGTGGGAAGGAACAAGAAAACACTGCAAATATTTCTGCTCCTGCTTGGAGTTGGAGGGTTGGTGTGGAACCAGAGCCTTGTGCTTTCTTTATCTCCCTGCACCCAAGTATTCCAGAAGGGAATTCTGTCCAAGCCCCACACTCATGGGGGCATAAATATGGATAAAACTCCATGGGAACACGGAAAGCACCTTGGAATCTTTAAATCCTGGGAGGAGGGGGGCAGAGAGCAGTGCTTATAAATATATATAATATATTATACTTATGTATAATAATATAGGTAATATATCTTAATTTATTAATAAGATATATAATGTATAAATAAATAATATATATAATATAGAATATAATAAAATGTATATAATAAATATATAATGTATAATAAAATAATATACTATAATAATGTAATATATAATATACAATATATATGTAATAATAATATAATATAATATGTGAGTTATGATAATATATAATATACAATACTTATATGTAATAATATATATAATATATAATACTTATATGTAATAACATACATATAATATATAATACTTCTAAATAATGGGAGCAGAGCTCCTGGGTTTGTTCCAGGAGCAGAGACAGCAGGAAGGGTGTCCTGGGTGTTCCTTTCCCTTTTGTGGCTGCCAGCTCCAGGTCATGGAATCCTGGAATGGTTTGGGATGGGAGGGACTCTAAAGCTCATCCCATTCCACCCCTGCCATGGGCAGGGACACCTTCCACTGTCTCAGGTTGCTCCAACCTGGCCTTGGACACTTCCAGGGATCCAGGGGCAGCCACAGCTTCTCTGGGAATTCCATCCCAGCCCCTCCCCACCCTCCCAGAGAAGAATTCCTTCCCAATATCCCATCTAACCCTCCCTCTGGCAGTGGGAAGCCACTGCCATGTCCTATCACTCCATCCCTTACCCCAAATCCCTCTCCAGCTCTCCTGGAGCCCCTTCAGGCCCTGGAAGGGGTTCCAAGGTCTCCCTGGATCCTTCCCTTCTCCAGGGGAACCCCCCCAGCTCTCCCAGCCTGGCTCCCGAGGGGCTCCAGCCCTTCCAGGCAGGAACGTGGGTCAAGCCAGGCTTAGATTAAACCTGCTCCAGAACTGGGTGGCTTTGCAAAGCCAAGCCTGGCTGGAGGAGGTGGGATGTGCCCTCAGCCCTGGATCCCTGGGAAATGAGCAGTGCTGGCACTGCCAGCTGGGCTCTGCTTTCCTCCCACATTCCCAGCTGGCACCCCCAGGCACCACCCCCAGGTGCCAGCAGGGTCAGGCACCAGCAGCTCTCACTTTTTGGGAGCCCAAAGTGGTCCAAACCCCCAGTTTTTTTTTGCTCAGCCTCCCACCCTGTGCCTTCCCTGCAGCTCCCCAGCCGTGCTTTGGATAAATAATCCTCTGCAGCTCCCAGACTGGTTCCCTCCCTCCCAAAAAAATCCCAGCAGCACTTTCCTAAGGAGACACGGTGCCCAAACCCAGCAGGCCCAACGTTGCCACCTCTCCTCAGCAGGAGCAACACTTGCTGACAGGTTTTATTCCTGCCACTGGCGGCCCATGAATTTTTTAAACTAATATTGAAGCTTCCCTGCTACTCCCCCGTGTGCAGGAGGATGCTCTGCAGGTGGGCAGGAGATGTACATATGTAATTCCTGCTTTTTTATTTCCTCCCCCCCCCCCCTCTCTTTTTTCCACTGGGCATAATTTGGGATGTATTTCATAAAGTGTCTGTGCTGCCTGGCACAGCTTAAATAAGTGATGAGAAGGCACCAATCTTCTGATTGCAGAGTTTCTAATGATGGCAGTGATGAAGTAAAAACGGCTCCAGAGCCATGTCAGGGTGGCTTTTAAGGCAAGGGAAATGGTGACAGGAATAAGGAGTGGGTGTGGAATTAGTAACATGAGCATTCCAGGGGAACTAAAGCCATGAATCCGAGCTCTGCTCCTCTCTGGTTCAGGGTTCGTGTTTCCACTCGGGTTAAATTGGTCGAGTTTTGGGTCAGGTTTGATCAGGGAGAAGGGGAAGTTTGTGGTTTATGGTGTCTAGACAGATGCTCAGATATATTGATAAGTGCACCATTAGCCCCCCCTCCTTCCCCCTTTCCTGTGGGCTTTGTCCTGCTCAGCCTTGCAGGAATCAGCCTCAGGAATGAGGCTCCTTTTGGCACAGGGGGGTTTAAACAGGACAAATCGTGGCTGAGAAGTTCTGGAAGGTTTAACTAACCCAGGCTCCTGATGTGTCCCACAGCCCCCAACCCTGCAGCCCAGTGGTTCTCCTTCCCAGCACCTCTGAGGCAGCTCATCCCTGTTTCACTGCCCTGGATTTTGGGGCAGGAAGGGAGTGGTTCCAGCAGGGCTGCCTGAGGTCCCCTGTCCTCGTTTGGAGATCTTTCCCTGCTGATCCTCTGCAGTGGATCATCAATATTTCAGGCTGATTTTCCATGCAGTACGTGCCTGCAGCACTCAGCTGATTCCAGCATGAAAAATTCAGGGCAAATCCAGAGCTCTGGTGATGGGGGGGGTCAATTAGGGACCCACTGGGGCTTCTCTTCTCCCCAGGAACGAGCCACAGGACAAAGAGCAAACGGCCTCAAGTTGTGCCAGGGGAGGTTTAAGTTGGATATTAGGGGGGAAATTCATGGTGGAAAGGGTTGTCCTGCCCAGGGAAGTGATGGAGCCCCCGTTCCTGGGGGGATTTAAAAGATATGGCACCTGGGGACACGGGTCAGTGCTGGGGGATGGTTGGACTTGATGGCCTCAGAGGGCTTTTCCAACCCAAATGTTACAATAATTCTCTCTTTCCCTCCCTCCCCCCTTTTTTTTTAAGGACTTGGAGCTGTTCTTTGTTTTCCTTTGCAGGGTCTCAGTTTAGGGATTGTCCAACAAAGATCAATCCCAGCAAAGCTTCCCTTCCTGGGTGTTGAGAGGTGGCAGCATCAGGTTTTTTTTTATGTGTGTGCTTTAGTGTTGCTACTGCAAGTCATTCTTGCCATTAGAGCCTAAAACCCCACAAAGCCAGGCCCCTTTTGTAGGATCACAGAATTATTAAGGTTGGAAAAGACCTCCAAGATCATCAAGCCCAGCCTTTGAGCAAATCCCACCTTGTCAGCTGAACTATATCCTGACCCCCAGAGCTTTGTGGGGGCACAAAAAAGGGAGTGGGGACCCAGAGAGGTGCCTCCAGCACGAGGGGGTTCCATAACTCACCCCAAAAAAGGGGCTGCAGCCAGTGGGGGCTTTGAATTTTGGGGGATGAAAGACAGGGAGAGGAAGGAGGAAGCAGTGTCCTCGTTGTGAACATGAAAAGCTGGATCCCAGGGAGCTGGGGGCTGGAATTGGGTTTCCAGGTGAGCGAGCTGAGCCTGCTGGGCGTGTGGAAAGTGCTAAAACTCCTCTGGAAAGCCAGACCTTGGTTGCTGCTGCCAAGGAATCTGGTGTGGGAGTCAGCCCTGGGGAGTGGAAAAGGGGCTGTTTCCTTGGAATGGGGCTCAGATGTGGGAATTCCCTTGCTGTCCCCAGGTGTGTGCTGGGAGTGAAGGTGTCTCTGCAGGGAGTGAACCACGTTCTGCTCCAGCACCTTAACAGGGAGGCTCCATCCAAGTCATCCCGTGGGTTTTTTCTCCCCTGGAGCCTTTCCTGAAGCCTTGTCCCGTTGTGGGGCTGGGCAGGAGGCGTTTTGGGGTGACCTGATTTGGGAGGATGGTGGATGTAGGAGCGTCCCTGCAGCACTTTGCCGTGACGCGGGCGCCGCTGGGACCCGGGGAGGTGGAACATGGAAAACACATTTCTCCAGTGCACTCCAGGACACGCCAAAATAGATCCAGGGCATGGCAGGGAGAGAGGCTCATCTCTCCCTCCGTGTACTAACAGGTGGAAGAAAGATGTTTTCTGTCTCTGCAGCCCGGGGGGAGCACACCTGAGCTCTGCCCTCACCTGTTCTCACTCCTGCTGGAGATGTTCTTCACTCTTTCACCACTGTTTTTGCCTGTTTAAGGAGGATTTTTGCCTCCATTTCTCCTGAACTGGGGTTGTTTTTATCATTCATCCTCTCTCCTGGTGCTGTGCACTCCTGTTTTGTCAGGATGTGATCGAGGTTCCCCCCCCTTGTCCTGGTGCTCACCCCAATCCCATGGAAAGCACTTTCCCTTTCCTAACAGCTCTTGCAGACACATCTATCAATATTTCAGCCTCTGCTGTTTTTCCCTGAGACCTTCTAAAGGCCAGGGCCACGTCTTTGGTGGAATTATTTATGGCTCTAATGTCAGTAACAGCCTGTTAATCTCTCTGCCACTTTTCTGGGTGGTTTTAAAGTGATGAGGGACCAGGAGAAATGCTGGCACCACCCTCCTCTTTTCCCAGGGCCTCCCGTTTCCTCAGCACCAGAGGAGGATTAGAAGCATCCAGCAATGCCACATTAATTAATTAATCCATAATCTGATGATTAGTGGCATTTCTCAGCCAGAGGTGGCTGAGGGCTGAGGTTCACACTTCAGCACAGGGTGGGATTATTCCCCTCCTCAGCGCCAGGACTTGGACTGGATGATCCCCTTCCAACTAAGGATATTCCATATCCTATAATTCCTGAATTATCAACCAGTGCCAAAGGCTGCCATAGTAAGAACCACTTGCTTTTGTAGCCCTGGAGACCACCAAGCTCAGTTTGCTGGTGGACAACCACCAAAGGTCTGAGTTCTCAGGGACTGTCAGCAGGGGAATCTTCAATATTTCCAGGAATTCCCACTGATTTGCACATCACAGGGTCCGGCCTGAAGCCTTTTATTCACTCCTTTGTCAAGGAGGCGACAATTTATGCGCTGCTAGAAGGCAGGGGGAAGCAAAAAGCAGAAAAAAAAAATGCTTAATTCCAAATCCCGGGGGGGTTTTTGTGATTCATGTCGGTGAGGGCTGGGAGGACAACACTCGGTTTTCTGGGCAGCAAAACCCGGATCGATGAAAAAGCTGCCTCTTGCCCGTGAGGAGCCCCAGAGCAGGTCCTGTCTGTGGTGTCACGTTTGGAGGGTTGGGTCCAGCCTGTTTCTGAGCCGTCTGGTGCCTCTGTGTCTGAAACCCTGCCCGGGCTCCAGCTCCCCGTCCTTGGCGGTGTCTCCTGGATGTGCAGCCCAAGGTCGGAGGGGGCTGGAAATGCAGGATGGGCTCGTTGGAGATCCCACAAGACTCTCGTGGTCCGTGTCCCATTGCCCTCTAATGGCCAGCGCGGAGTTTTGCAGGGCGAAGGGGGACAATTCCCAGCGCCAGGGAGAGGAACCGCCAAGGAATTCGGGCTCTTGGGATGGCTGGTTTTCGGGAAGCCCTCCAAAAATGTTCCCGGGGAAGGTTGGGTTGGGGAGGGGAAAGAGGGAGGAAAGAGGGTGGGAAATTGGAACACAATTGTGGATTGTCCATCTTTGGAAGTGTCCAAGGCCAGGTTGGAGCAGCCTGGGATAGGGGGAGATGTCCCTGCCCGTGCCAGGGGGTGGCACTGAGTGAGCTTTCCCAACCCAAACCATTCCATAATTCTCTGATTCTACGAATTCAGAGGTTGAAAAAAGCCATTTTTGTTTCCCCGTGGAATTGGGGTGGAGTGTTCACTCACAGCAAAAAAATACAGCCCCCAAACCAGCAATAAACTGCTTTTCTCTAGGGCTGGGAGCGAGGGAAGGGCCTCGTGGGTCCTGCACAGGAGGTTACCGATATATTATGGATTTTTAAAGCCTTTCCCTCTTGCAGTGGAGGGTTTTTAACAGCAGATGTCACGTTTGTATAACAGAAGAGACTGGACAAACCCGGGGAATTGAAGAACAAAACGTGTTCTTCAAGGCAGGAGGGGCTGGCACCTGTCCTGGGCTCTTGGGGCCAAGGAAAGCTAAATTATATTCCAGATATAATTTATTACTACCTGGGGGTAACAAGAAATTATATATAATAATAAAGTATTGAGGAATAATAAATTTTATATATAAAATAGATACATTTTTCTCAAGTTTCTGCTTCAGTTTTCTGCTGAAAGTGGATTTTTGGTCTGTGGGAGGCACTGGAAGGGTTCAGGTATTTGGGTTTCTGCAGGAGAAAAGGCAGCCCAAACTCCCTGGTTTGGGGGATGAATCTTAGGGAAATAATGAAGAAACAGCAATTCTCTATTGCTGCAAATCTCTCCGTCCTTGGAAAATTCTGGGGTGCTCACAAAGTTTGGAAAAGGGGAAGAAGTAGATTTTAAGGTGGCAGAAAAGTCTGGATGGAATATCTTATCGTTTAATTCTCTTTATAATTTAAATATAAAGCCAAATTCTATTTAAATTACAATTTAATTAACTTATAATTTAAATTTTTTAATACATAATTTAATTAAATTATAATTTAAATTAACTGGCTAACTTGGCAGTTTTGACTACACCTGTGAATACTCCTTTTTGGTTAAAACTGGGAATTTTAGGGATTTGGCATTGTTATAAATGGTCCCACTTTACACGATTTCTCATGTGCAAATGATGGTTTTTAAAAAACACAGCGACTTTTTAGAGACTCCCATTTAGAGAGAACACTTTAATACAGAAATCTTTGTATATACATTAATTACAGCTCATAAAAAATAAGTTCTGAGTCTTTACACCGCAGTCAGACACAGATATGGGTTCAAATCCCTCCCTGACTCAAATAAAGCAGCAATAATCCAAAGCAGAAGAAAGCTCTGCTCTTCCAGTAACGTTTATCCCAATCCAAAATCCCACCTCCCTCCTCCAACCAGACTGGAATTCCAGCACACTCGTGTTTTGCAGGGGTTGGGAACCTCAGACAAAGCCCAGCCCAAGAGGAGAAATTGGAGTTTATTGGAATTCTGGATCAGAGAGGGTGGGTCTGAAGTGTGAGAGCTCAGGGAGGGTCACTGCAAACAGCAGAAATTTGGGAATTTGGCTTCTCCAGCGAAGCCACTGTGCCCAAGGGCTGGAAACAGCCTTCCTGAGTCACAGTGTGATCAGCTGGATCCATGTTCTGACTCTGATCCTAAACCCACTTCTCACTGGAAACTCCATAAAATCTTAAGTATTTTGAATCCAGGGCAAGTTCCTTTCTCCCTCTTTTATTTTTCCTTATTTTTTCTCTCTCTTATTTTTTTTTCTTCTTCTCCCCTGGTAGAATTTTTGCTCTTGAAAAAACATTTCTGGGAGCTTGACCTTCCAACCCTGGATGCCGAGCACGGGGATGCTCCCAGTGCCAGTGGCAACAGCAGCTCCCAGCACCAGTAACACCAGTGCCAACAGAGCCATCCCAGCTGGGCAACGTGCCCAGAGTGATGCCAGCAGGGCAGGGGGGATGAGGGACCCTCGGGAATGAAGCAGAGTGGGAAAACTCATCCCCCAAAAACAAGCCCTGCTTCCCAGGAGTTACCCCACAACAACCCCCTGGGGGGAGACAGGAGCACCAAAGGGAGGGTGGGGGTGTCCTGGAAGGGAGGAATCCTTGGATGTTGGTGGAGCTGAGGGCCAGGGGAAGGACTGAGGAGGGGTTTGGTGGGGCTGCTTTGCTGGGTTTCCCTGTCCCAGGGCAGTGGAGCAGCTGGAGCTCTGTGGAGTGGCACAGCCAGAGCTCTGGAGCACTTGGAGCAGCACTTGGAGCTCCTGAGTCCCTCCAGCTCTCCCTACTCACCACAGGGATCTTGTTTAACAGGGTTACTGAGAGAATCCCATCCCAAAGGATCATTCCAGACCCGTTTCCAGTGTGTCACCTCACTCAGGTCATGCCTAGTTCAGACCTCGAGGACACCAACTCCTCCCCAAAGGGCAGGGAGGGTTTGTCTTTCTCCAGAACTCACACTTCTGCAATGCAGGGACCATCCCAGACCCTTGGAGGAGCAAATTTGTTCTTCAGATTTGTTCTTCCTTTGCACTGATTTACTCCCCAAATCCCTGTTGCTTTGAACTCCAGGTGCTTTTGCTGCTGACAGGGACATGTGAGGGCTGAGAGGATTCCTTGGCACAGATGGAGAGTATCTTGTGCAGTTTAGGATGAGGTGTGAAGAAGGTCTGGTGCCTTGTGGAGGAGGGAGAGGGGCTGGCAGAGATCCCAAAATGGAGCCAAACCAAGGTAAGAGTTCACATTCCCTCACCCCCTCGGCTCTGTGCCCAGAGGAGCAATGTGGGTGCAGCCACTCCTTGGGTGCTGGCCCAGGAGCTGGGATGTGTTCAGCAGCTTTGGGAACTTACTCCCAGTCTACACCTCAGTGCAAAGAGTGACTCTGCTTCGTTTCCTCTTGGGCAGAAACTCTGTGTCATCACCAAAATGTTCCTCCCTGCTCAGAGCCCAACCCTTTTCTTCCCGAGCAGCCGCCAGTCTGTTGTTCTTGTTGGAAGGAGAAGAGGGAGATGATCCTGGATGCCTTTGCCAAAAGGGGAGGAATGGAGGGGCAAGCAAATTGTCCCTGAAAACATCTCCATCCAGCCCTGGGTCAGAAACTTCAGACTCGGGGATTCATCGGGGGTTTTAAAGCCTGGGTGGAAAAGAAGGAGTTAAATCACACATCAGAGGGTGCCCGGGGCTGTTTCAAGGAATTACATCCCAAAGGAACTGCTGTTCCCACTGGAACTCGGGTTACCTGTGCTGGAGGTTTGCCTTTGGGGACTGGGAGATGAGGAGGTTTCCTCTCTGGTGCCTGGAACAAAATGCAGTTTAAATGTCACTGGGTTTTCCTGCCTGAGCAGCTGCAGAACCTCCCCAGACCTCGGGTGTTCTCATGGATTTACCACAACATTTCCCAGTGGAAATGCTGCAGGGGAAGTGGATTAATCTCTCCACGTGCCAAATTACCACCAGACAAGGGGGGCAGATCCCTTTCAGAAGCCACTGGGCTGTGCTTTTGCTGCTGAGGGGGACATGTGATGGCTGAGAGGAGTCCTTGAGTATCCAAGAGTATCTTGTGCAGTTTAGGATTATGTGGCAAAAAAGGTGACTCTTTACTTAAAGAATCTGTGGTTTGAATGGCTGTGAGTTTTAGTTTTTATATTAAATCACGGTCAGAAACTGAAAAATACTGTTTGGCACCTGATAATCTTTTGCTCCTCAGAGGAAATGTGGGAGAATTGGAGGGCTGTACTTACAAACTTCTCCTCTGGGTGACATGAGGCTGGTTTGGTGGAAGGAACAGGAGGTGGGGGACCTTTAGGCCTCAAGGCAGGCTGGAAAAAACAGAACAGAAAACATATTGGCTCTCTACACACACTGTGCATGCCCGTGGGCCCACGGGAATGTGGTTGTGCAGGAAGTGCTGCCTGGCCCTGAGAAATCCCTGGGCTGGAGCTCAGGGGTTGCCCAGCCTTTGGGAGCTGGTTTGGGATGGGATGTCTCCCCCAGAGGCAGCAGGGAAGCAGGGACATTCCCTGGCAGGACTTACACTCTGGAGCTGGGGTTTGTTCTCCTGAGGTGGAGGCACAGGGAGCAGGAGTTTCTTCCCATCCACCTGCAAACAGGGAACAGTCCCATGGGATGGAGCCCTTGTCTCGTGTGTTGTCTCCCTGTGTCCCTTTCCTGTCACCCAGGTCACTCAGGGACTCAGCCCCACGTGCTTTCCCCACTCCCAACCCACGCTGGCATTCCCAGCACTGCCCTCCCAGCCCTGGGAAGCATTTTGGGACCCTGGAGGAAGAGGAGCCCACTTTGGCTGGTGGGTTTTGGTGGCTGGGACAGTCCCAGACAGAGCCAGCTGGCCCAGCACCCCCCTGCCCTCACCTTCTGGGCAGGCACTGCCAGGCCTGGGGGTTCTCTGCACCTCTCCTCTTGATCCACAAACACTTGGTTGGTGGCTCCAGGTCCACTCCTGTTCTGGTGGCTGTAAAATATTTCATATCGTGGTAAATCTTACCTTGACTGAAGTAAATAAACTTGCAGTTGAATGCCTGCCTTATTCCCAGTGGTGTTTTATAGCCATGGCCCTGCTTTTTTATTGTATTTATTAAGGATTAATCTTGATTAATTTGATTAATCTCGCATTTCAAATCTTCACTCCTCTCCCAAATATGAGAATTCTGAAGCAGCTCAGCAAAGCTCAAGGAGTTCCTTGGCTTTTTGGTTTCTGATTTCCCCCCACCCCCTTTGAAAACTGGAAGTTAAACCCATCCAGGTATTCCATGGCTTTGGTTTGGGTTTTTTTTTCAGTCAGTGGGGAAGGATTTACCTCTCCTTGGCCACTCGGAAGCGGATGAGCAGCACTGCTGCAGTGGCTGTGACAGCCAGGACAGCCAGCACCCCAACCACGATGGCAATGCCTGCCAGGGAGAGACAAGAGACACTCCTGAAACATCCCAGAATCCTCGAGCTTGGGCAGAGATCCAAGAGATCCACTGTTCTTGGGAAGTCTCCCATCCTCACCACTGGCAAAGGAATTTTTTTCCCAAGGTCTGGACCCTGTTTGTCCTCCCTTTGTGGCTTCTTCTCCTGACACAGATGGAGATGGTTTTGCCAGATTTGAAGCCTGTGCAGGGCTAAGCAAACCCTGAACAGTCCCTGTCCTTTCCATCCAGCCTCAAAGATCCCTTGGCTGTCACTCCTCTCCTCTGCCTCCAAAAGGTGTTACCCAAAATTGCATTCAACTGAGGTTTCCTTCACAACTGCCCTTCAACCAAACCCTGATGTTCAGAGCTGATGGTGCTCTGGGGAGTGTGGGGAGAGGACAAACACATTTATATCATAAATAAAATAGAGGCTGGTTGGTTTTGTTCCCAGACAGATGGAAATCTATCCACAAAGTCTTTTCCTTCAGAGGTAGATCAGTTAAAGACCAGCTGCCTGCAGATGAGAAAGGAATTTGTCCACCTCCCTCACAGCAAAGCCTGTGGGATCTTGGCTCCACTCTGAGGTGACAGTGAGTTCCTTATCCCAGCATGGAGAGGGGAGAAGCTGCTCCATCTCCTGGGTGAATTACTTGTCAGCTCACAAAGAAAAGTCCTTGCTCTGCTCGTTCCTGCAAGCAGCAGGGGCTTCAAGATACTCAGAAATCACCTACCTTGATATGCAATAATTTGCAAAGAAATGGGATTTTAGGTTGGATATCAGGGGAAATTTCTCCAGTGAAAGGGGTGTTAAGGCTGCCCAGGGGAATAGTGGAGTCCCCACCCTTGGAAGTGTTCAAAAACCATGTGGGTGTTCACCATTAGTGGTGACCAGGGAGGTGCTGCTGGGGGATGGTTGGACTCCACGACCTTAGAGGGCTTTTCCAACCTCCACAATTCCATGAACCAGCCTGGCCCCCAGTGCTGGGCTGTCTCCCTGCAGTTCACTGGCAGCTCCCAAGGTGTGGCTGTGCAGCACTTACTGGTGAAGGCTGAGGAGCTGTCACAGGTGGGTGGTCCCCATCCTTCCTCACACTGGCACTGCAGCTCATGGTCACACACCTGGGGAGCACAAAGACCCTGGGAGTGAATTGGGATGTCACTGGGTGGCTCTGGTGAGTTATTGAAGCTCTCAGTTTAAAATTTGGCTCGGAGAGGAGCAGTTTTGGGGGTTAAAGAGCCCTGGGGCTCTGCTGGTGTGCAGGTGAGAGCTGCAGTACAAGGCAGGGTTAACCCACACATCTCTAGGTCTCTGAATGGTCACACATTGTCTTCCCAACCCCAAGATGACCTAAAAGAGAAGAGCTGTGGTGCTGTGGCTCAGGGGCAGGGCCAGACACAGAGTCTGTGTCCACCTCTTGTGGTCTCCTTGGTAAAAATATTGATTTTGTCTCAGTTTAGATTTGCTTTCATAAAAATATAAGAAGCTTCTGCCTCCCCAGTTTTTACCAACTCCCATCCCAGTGACTTAAATACCCTCAGCAATAAGGTCTGCAGCTGATATGCACCATTTTAAAGTGAATAGCATCAAATCTCAGATCTTACAGCATGTCCAGAACACTTGGCAGAGCAGTTGGTTGATCTAAAGACCTCCTCAGTATAGACACACTCTCCGTTGCTGCACACCTGAAATGAAAGGTTCCCAGAGGGATTCAGAGCTTCCAGAAGGTGCAGAGCTGGAATATGATCATGTGAAGGGATGAAGGGCACGAGGAGACGTGGGAACAGTTCTGCAAATCACTTAAACCCACCTTAGGGGTTGATATTTGGGGATCATTTTTCATTTTTTGGGTGTTTTACAGCAAAGGGGAGTGACAAAGATGTACAGACATCCCTCCCCTTCCAAGAAGAAAATTGGGAATAGCACTTAGAGATTCCTGGCACATCCATGGTGGGAATCACTAAATGTAGTAATAACATTTATGATCTTCTATATAAAACCTTTGTACAAAGGGGTATTTCTGTTGCCATGTATGTTTGTGGCAGGAAAAAAATAAAGGGACAGCAGCCAAGGCACAGGAATTTGGAATCATGGAAGTTCCTGTTTGCTTTGCTGCTGGTTTGGGGTAGATGTAGGGAAAACCAGCAGAAGTCTGGTGTCAG
Source organism: Manacus vitellinus (assembly GCF_001715985.3). Classification (NCBI taxonomy): domain Eukaryota; kingdom Metazoa; phylum Chordata; class Aves; order Passeriformes; family Pipridae; genus Manacus; species Manacus vitellinus. Next base: position 2,075,672 of record NW_021940780.1, read on the forward strand.
CTCAGCCTTGCCTGTTTAAAATTATCCTTGAGAATGAGCTAAGACTGAAAGAGGAGGAAAAAACACGGAGAAAAATGATTCCCTACTAACCATCCCATTCCCGCACTTGGTTCCATCCAGAATCATGCCCAGGTCCTCATCATCTCCATTTTTAGGAAAACTTGCTTTGCAGGAATTAACAGTCACCAGGCTCCCTTCGCGGGGCATCTCCCTCCCTCCGGAGCAGAACAGCTTCCCACACAGTTTGTCTCTGCAAGGAGAACAAGAGCTGTTAAAACAAGGCCATGGCACAGCAAACCCCCCTCCACCCCCTGAGCTGGTCCCTCCTCCAGCTTGAATTCCAAGGAAACAGCTGCAGGAGGGAACTTGGGTTTGTGGTGGTTGGTGCTTTGAGCAGGTGATGGGTTTTTGATTCCTCTGCAGCTTATCAGGGGGTGATGTGCAGAACTGAGTGTTTAGCTGATATTCCTCAATATTCTGAGGGTCAGATCAGAAAATCCCTTCCCTTCCCTATCCCAAAATCCCTTCCCTGCAGTTTTGTGCACACACACACACAAACATCCTCTCCAGCAGGTCTGCCCACACCTCTGCCCACATTTGATCGTGATCTCCAACCAATTCTCTCAGATCTGGCTTTCCCACAACACCCAGACTGAACAGGGGGGGGACACCTAAAACAAGGTGGGCCTGGATTCTGCCTCTTAATTGAAGTAGGAATTGTTTTTCTTCCCGAATCCCAAGCTGTGGAGCTCGGTGCTTACTTTGCCTTGCAGGGGAGGTGGGTGCCCTGCTCCTTCCTGCAGTACCCGTAGTACGCGCCCCGCTCGTTCAGGCGGTAACAGGAGGAGGGACCGTCCGTCGCCTCTGCGAGACAGGAAAAGGCCCTGGAATGAGTCTGGGAGCTCTGCCTGGCAGAACTGAGGATGTTCCACCTCCTTCACCTGCTCAGGAAATGGCCTTGCCCG
>NW_021940780.1:2083316-2094751 GCF_001715985.3 Manacus vitellinus
ATTATTATTTATAATATTTTGAATTTTGAATTTTTATTTTTATTTTTAACARTTAAAACTCGCATTTTAATTTTTATTTTTCATTTTTTTATCTTTTAATTTTTAGCAATAAAAACACGTTTAATTTTTTATTTTTAAATTTTTCATCTTTTCATTTTTTAGTTTTAATTTTTATGAACTAAAACCACGGCTGGTTATAGGCTAATTTTTCGGGAGTGAAGGGGTTTGGGATAGAGGCACCCACGTGATGAGCTGGGCGTTGTCGTGTCCCTTCCTCTTGAGCAGGTCGGAGCGGCGCCACTTGGAGAAGGTGTCCAGGGTGATCCCGGCGTTCCTGCTCACGGGCTGCTTGTCCCCGTCCGTCCACACCTCCAGCCCCACCAGGGCCACGTGGATATGGAGGGCCTTGTAAACCTGCATGGACACTCAGCTCAGAAAAACTCAGGCCTTGGAAACCTGCACAGAGACTCAGCTTAAAAAAACTCGGGCCTTGGAAACCTGCACGGACACTCAGTTTAAAGAAACTCTGGCCTTGGAAACCTGCACAGAGACTCAGCTCAGAAAAACTCGGGTCTTGGAAACCTGCACGGATACTCAGCTCAAAACAACTCAGACCCCAAACCAAAACCTCTCCCCTTCCCTCACTCAGAACCAAACCCTCACCTCTTCCCTCACTCAGAACCAAACCCTCACCCTCACTTGGAACCAAACCCTCTCCCCTTCCCTCACTCAGAACCAAACCCTCTCCCCTTCCCTCACTCAGAACCAAACCCTCACCTCTTCCCTCACTCAGAACCAAACCCTCACCCTCACTCAGAACCAAACCCTCTCCCCTTCCCTCGCTCACAGTGTCGTCCCCCTGAACCTTTTCCACCCACAAAACCCCCACCAACCCACCAGGAAATCACATTCAAATCAACTTTAAAAATGGCTCTTTTCCACCCACGAAACCCCCATGATCCAACCATTAAATCACATTCAAATCAACTTTAAAAATGGTTCTAAACTCCTTGAAAATTCCAGGGAGTTTGGAAGAAGTCTGGCTTGCAAAAGAAATCAAGGATCAGTTTATTCTCAGTGCCACGGTCTAGGAACCACGGCGGGGTTGGATCAAGGGTTGGACTTGATGATCTCAGAGGTCCCTTCCAACCCAGCTGATTCTGTGATTCCATGATTCTGTGATTCCATGATTCCATGATTCTTTTTTTTCACTCATTCATTTTAACAAGCGATAACAAAGTTCAGTATAAATCCTTCTTTATAAAAATCTCATATCCAAAGGCAAAGAACAGGATAATTTCCTGTTAAGTGTTAAATTTCCTCCTTAAATTACGATGCACTTGAGTTTTCATTCATTACTGTATAAAATAACGAACATTTGTGTTGTTTGCCACAGAAAAAATTTGGATTTCCATGTCATTGGTTTGCTCCTACCGTGTTGACGTAGTTGACGATTCCAAACACCCTCTGCCTGATGGCTTTGACATCTTTGTCGTGGTTCTGGTACTAAAATGGAAATACAGAACGTCAGGAAAAGGAGAGGGGGGAAAAGGGATTGATCAGAAAATCAGTTGTGCTGCAAACCACCCCATGCCCGGGCTGCTTGATGAGAAATTCTCTTTTTAATGTAGTGTTTTAACAAACAATGTGTTTCAAGATGTGTTTTAAAGTGCAGGGTGTAGAGAAGAGCTTGGACTCCACAATCCTTGTGTGGGTCCCTTCCAGCTCAAGATTTTTAGGCACTTTAAGGGGTTTTCTGAATTCTCTTCATCTTCATTTTGAAAATAAACCCATTTTAGGAACCCCTTTTCCCACCCAAGCTCAGTAGCTGGAAAAGCAGGAGCCCAGGGATACAAGCAATACCTATCCTGGGAAAAGAACAATTCCAATACTCACCAGAGTGTTGTCTGCAACTATGTAGAGCTCCAGGTATTTTTTGGCTTTCAGGTACTCTTTCATCTAAAGAAATAATAGATTTAAATGACCTGCTTTAGCCTCAGTCTTTGCAACTTCAAACCCATCTATTAATTCTTGGAGGTGTTTCTTTGGCCAAGTCATTTAGAGTGGGACTGGCACGTTTTTAAAAGATAGGTTAGATATTAAAATTATTAAGATTGTGAAGGGTCTGCTGGATATTAAATAAGTGTTTAGGTGTGTAAAGGTGCACCTGTTGGTGAAGGCAGGAGGGTTTTTTGGGGTGACTCTGAAATCTCAGATCTGGAAGATTTTTGTGCTGATTCTTTTAAAATCTGGTGCAACGAGCAGCCAAAGTGGGGTTTGGGCTCCTCAAATTCGAGTTTTTAACCCCTTCACCGTGTGTTTAACCCTGTCCTTACCTCGGGGCTGTTGCTGGACTTGAAGATGTCGTTGAAGGGGTCATCAGAATCCTGTTCCCAGGTGTTGTTGGCGAGGCCACAGGTTTTGATGGGCTCTTGTTTCAGTGCCTCGTATTTATAAACGGCGTGTTCTGCTCCCTCCCAGCCCCCCAGGGGCTCGATGAGGTACCTCTGGCCACGGGTCTCAAAATAACCACTGAAAAAAGGAGCTGGACTGTGATTTTTTTTTGGAATCAAGAGAGCAACAGCATCTCCAGAGCGTTTATCCCAAGCATGGAATATTCTGGCAGCCTTCAGCCAATGCAAATTTAAATCAGGAATTAAAGCTGCCAAGTCAGTTGGAAGATTTGGGTGGTTGGTGAAGTCTCTGAGGAGGAGACTGGCAGTGAAAAGAAGCTGGTGTAGGAATTAATTTGATTTCAGTTGTTGGGGTTTGTGCTAACAGAGGGGGTTGAGAAGTGAATTTTGCTTCAGTGAGGAATTTAAAGGTGAGAAGAAAAGCTGAAACATTGTAAGGAACTGAGAAACTTCCCCCCCCTGCTTCTTTAGTAAAGTGGTTTCCTTGTCAGCAGGAATAAAAGATCACATGACTTATTTCTGTCCTGATTTGTTTTATATGGAAAATTTATCCCAGAACGTTCCTGTTGTGCCTTTGGGAAGCAAAGCTGCCCTCACCTGAGCCCTTGGCAGGTGCTGATGCTCACTGTGGACTCAGCATCACCCTGAACGTGGCCTTCATAAAAACAGTGATCCTGTGGGGAAAAGGAAAATCCAGTGTCACACTGGGACCTGTCCCACTTACCCAACTGGCTTGGATCCAGTGATTTCAAAAGACAAACTACAATAGACTGCCCTGGCTGAAATCTCCCATTAGGAGGGTCTCAAAGTGAATTAAAAACTTATTCCCTAACCATTCTTTTTATCCTTCAACACGGAGGGACCCAAATTGTGACCAACCAGTCGTGGTGGGATCTGGTCAGTGCACAAGAGCACATAAAAATAAGGATATGGGCACAGACTGCTCCAAATTAAACACAAACTGCTGAATTAAAGTCCACACCGAATGGTTTTATTGCAGCCAAACTTCAAGGCAACACTGTTTAATAACCTAGCAATTAACTTCAATGAGATTAAAATGTTAAATATATGATTAGGGGAAAGAGTTTTGTGACTTAATTGGCTTAAGGATCTCAGGTTTATATTTCTGTCTTCAAAGAGACTTCAAAGCCACCGAGGGACTGTGGAAAATGTTACCTATAACATTTTCCTGAATGGATTCTTTAAGAACACGGCCCCAAACCTTCCTGCCTCGTGCCTTTTGTTTGCTCCTGGATCTTTGGGTTCACTTTTACCGTTTATTTGTCTTCCTTCCACCACAAGGTGCCAGCTTTCTGACAGGAATAAAGAGAAAATCAGTGGGGAAAGGGGAGGATTTATCCCCATCACTGGAGGATTTAAGAGAAAAATAGGAATTCCCTGTTCAGCACAGATAGGCCTGATTGAGTTTGTCTTTATCCACATTGAGGTGATGTTTGCTTTTCCCAGGATCTATTTAGGAAAAATCATTGGAGCAATGAGAAATGGGGTTTTTTTTTCCCCCCCAAAAAATCCCCAACCCAGAATTCTTTCATTTATTTCACTCGAGATCCTCCTGTTCCTGCTGAAAAAGAAAATGAGGCTTTGGATTCCAAATCCTGGGTGTTAAAACACATGGAATGAGCTGGGAAAAGGAGCTGTAGGTGGAAGATCAGCCCGAGGAGGGCAGAGTTAATTCCTGAGGAGTGAAGAGTTAATTCCCGAGGAGGGCAGAGTTAATTCCCGAGGAGTGAAGAGTTAATTAAAAAATCCTTTCTGTGGTGACTCCCTTTGTGTCTGGGTGGAAGAACTGATTTGTCACAGATCAGAGAAAGCACCTGGAGTGACCTGAGTGCATCTGCTGAGCGTGGGTGGGAAGGAGAGCCCGGAGGAAATGGGGTTTATCCCAACCCCTGATCTCACTGGGAGCGGGGTGTGAACAGGAGGGGGGTCAGGAGGGCAAACAGGCAGGTTGGGAGCAGTGGGATGGCCTTGGCTCCACTCCCTGTCCTGCCAGGAGGGAGAGGTTTGACTCACAGGCTGTTCAGCAGCACTGAGGGAGAGGTGCTGTCTTCCTGTGGGGCTGATTCCCCATGGGAACAAACCGGGCTCAGCTCTGCCCAAGCCACAAGTCCCTTCTTCCCAGAATTTTCCCAGTTGGAAAGGACCCACCAGGATCATTGAGTCCAACTCTTCAGTGAATGGCCCAAATCACCCAGAAAAACACCACCAGGGTATTAATGATCTCCTCCCTCTTCCCTGAATCCAAGAACAGGATAAATCTGTGCCTCTTCCCTGTGCCTTCAGACACATCCTAAATTACAGGCTTGGGAGCTTGATTTAAAATCTTTCCTTTCTGTCTTATATCTCCTATTATTTCACAGCCTCAGGAATCTCATATGGACCTCAGGACTGTAAATATATGGGAAAAAAGCCTTCCTTTCTTACCTTGATCCGAGGAGTTCTTGTTATTTGTCGACCGTCATCCGAATAAACAGTTTCGGTGTAATCTCGACCTAAAAGATCCCTGCAAAGAGCCAAGGGCAGCTCTTATTCCAAAGAAATTGTAGCCACTTAGGAAAGAGGTGATGACACAACACACCAAGCACGTGGGGAATTCAAACAATTACTCAGGTTATTATTAGTACCGAAAAAACTCGGCGAGCAGAGCTGCGGGGTGGGGAATTCTGCCTGGTCCTGTCCCTTCCTCAAAGGGACACTTCTCAAGGAGAAGAAGGCAATTAAAATCCACTTACTTCATTGCTCTGAACTAATCTCCCAGCAGATCCGAATGCAAATGTATAATTACATATTGATCCTTTTTTTTTTATGCATCTGACTAAAATCAGCAGCAAAGCAAATCTGCCTCACTTCTGTTTGGGCAACTGCCCCAAACTGCCACAGTCCCACTTCTCTTCAAATAAAGGGATTGATTACAGTATATTTTCCCTCTCCCCACTCCAAATATTTAGATTAGATTAAAACAGGGGCAAGCAGTTAATTACAGTCTATATTTAAGGTGAATTGATTATGGTGCTGTTGTATTTACACAGCCTTTTGAAAAGTACTTATTAATGCAGACTTGTCTGATTGCGTGTTCAGGATTCTGGTGGAGCCAGAAAATCCCAGCTGAGCTTTATTCTGGGCTGGTCTGTGCAATTTTGGGCTTCTCCTTGTGTGACAAAGCCCCCTGCCCTTCTGTACCCTCTGCATGGCCTCTTTCCATGCCTGTTCCTGCAGCCAAGGAGGAGAATTTTCCCTATTTTCCACTGCCAGGAAGCACCTTATCAATGCCAGGATATATTAGATTATTCCAAGTCCAACAGCAGTAGTGTTCAGGTAAATATATCTCTCTATCTCTCTAAAATAGAGATATTCAAATATGGAAGCACAGGATGGAAAATACCTCCAACATCAACAAATCTATCCCAGAACCCCAGAGTGGTTTGGGTTGGGAGGGACCTTAATTACCAATTAATTCCACCCCTGCCATGGGCAGGGACACCTCCCACTAGCCCAGGTTGCTCCAACCTGGCCTTGGGCACTTCCAGGGATGGGGCAGCCACAGCTTCTCTGGGAATTCCATCCCAGCTCCTCCCCACCCTCCCAGGCAGGAATTCCTTCCCAATATCAAATTTAAACCTGCTCTGCCCCAGTTTAAAACCACTCCCCCTTGTCCTGTCACTACATGCTGCGAGTTTATAACCCCCTGAATATTCCTGGTCACAGAAAACTCGTGGAATACCATAAAAACATTAAACTTCCAGGGATTTGGCCCTTTAGGAAACAACTGGGAGAGCAGAGGTACAGGCAAGTCACTCCACCACAGCAATGCCTCGTGGCCAAGTCCTTATTTCATGTTCCCAAAACAGAGCCATGATTCTTCTCTCCCCTTTTCTTCTGGAAAAGTTGTTTTTACCCCAACACCCCTGTTTTACAGGGGCCTAAATCCTGGTTTTTTTGTATCCTGAGCACCCCACAGCCATTCAGAGGCAGGAAAAACACCCGAGGAAAGAGCTGAACCCAACCTACTTATTTTTTTGTAGCTGCAGGACGACTTCCTGGCCGTTGGCTTTGATTCCATACTCCACCTTGTCAACATATTTGGTCTGCAAACAGATTGAAGTGTTAAACTGTGCACTGCTACAACTCATTGACCTGCCAGCAGTGCTCTTTTCCTCCTCTTCCCACCAAAAACAAGTGCTCTGGCAGCAGCACAATAAGCAGGAGATCACTTCTGTCTCGTATTTTTTTACTCAGAGGAAGAAATTTAACTTTACAAATTCATTTTTACCATCCTAAGCATGTTTGGGGAAGTGCTGGGGTGGATGCTGAGGTTTAAACATTTTCATAACACCCTCTGGAAGTGCTGAAGGCTTTTAAGTGCTCTTAAGCTTCAAAATAAATTGTCTGGAGGTTATTAAAGATTTGAGTGGTGTCAAAGCCAACATTTTTGCAGAGATTCAGGTCCTAAAACACCCACTGCTGGTCACTGCTGGGGTGGATGCTGAGGTTTAAACACTTCCATAACACCCTCTGGAAGTGCTGAGGACTTTTAAGTGCTCTTAAGCTTCAAAATAAATTGTCTGGAGGTTATTAAAAATCTGAATAGTGTCAAAGGCAACACCTTTGCAGAGATTCAGGTCCTAAAAGACCCACTGCTGGTCACTGCACATGTCCCACCTCACAGCTCCTGGCACCACTTTTCCAGGTTTTCTCTTTCATTTCCTTTTGGAAGATCAACTCTCTGGCTCCAAAGTCCCTTGCCCTTAAAAACCAGGGGTATTGTGACTCCAGGATCCCTTCCCCATCTCCCAGGAACATAAAACATCTCCCTTTTGATACCTGGGTGTTCCTTTTCTGCACCGAGCGCAGCTTCCGTGGATAAACTATTTCATAGCTCTCCACTCCAGGTAACTCCCTGTTGGTGCTCCCTGGGGACAAACAGATGGATATTTAGGAAAACACAGCATTAGCTTCTCAAACACCTCATTTCCTGCCTCTCAAGGCTGATTTTTGGGGCTCTTGCACCCCTCGTGCCTCGTGCTCAGGGGTCCGTCGTGACCCGACACCAGAGGGTTGTTCCCAACCTGGATTTGGGATGAATTTTCCCACCTGGATTTGGGATGAACTGCCCCACCTGGCTGCTTCCAGGTGTCCAAATATTTCCCTGTGGGCTTCTCTGAGCACTTCAAGTCCCAACCTGCCAGACCAGCCTTTTGCCTCTGCACTTTGCAGGTGACAGGGATTAATTTATAAAGCTCTGGGAAAAGGGGGATCTCCAAAACTTTATCACATGATGGGCAAGTCCAGACTGCCTGGAGATCAGCAAATAAACTTAGAACAATGCAGAGGTTTGGAATGAGGCTGGATTTCTGTCTTGGAAAGCTTTGCCCCATAAATAATTGTGACAGAACTTGATAATAGAGACACTTTCACCTCTTTAACTGGAGGGAGGTACAAAGTCGTGACAGCAGAAGGATTAAAAGAGGTTTTTGAACAAAACCAGGTAAAATAATGGGAGATAGCACAAAAGTAGGAAAATTTTGAAGGTGGGAAGGAATCCAGGTAATTCTTTAACTCCCATAACCCTTTCTCCTGGTCTTTAAGGCATGCTGAGTGTCTGCAGTGGTTGTAAGAACTCTGGGAGGAAACACAGAGCTTTGAGGAAAAGGGTTTCTTTTTGTTTTCTGCTCTGAACCCAAATAAATCTCGACCAAAGTTAATTTGGGGCACCACTTGCAGGGCTGGGCAGCACAGAGAATTTAATTCTGGCATCCCAGAAGTTCATGAGAGCAGCTGCTGTCCAGGTTTTTGGGGAAACAGGGTCGGTTGTGTTGGTTTCCAACAAGGCAACAGCAGGTTTTAGACACCCCTGAACTCTTTAATCTCCTACTAAAGGACATTTCAAGTGAATTCCTGAGGGCTCAGAGCACAAGAACTTGTATTTGAATATAAAACCAACCCCAAACAAACCTAACCCCACAAACCCCAAAGGGAGGATTTAATTCCCTGCCCCAGGCCCAGGTTTTCCCAGGAGTGGGGCACCCAGTGCCTGTAATTTGTCTGGAACAACAGAGCCCATCCCCGTGCAAATTGTCCCAGTCAGACAAACAGATTCCATCTTTGCACCTGATCTGTTGGATTAAACCCTTTCCAAAAGTAATTGCAGAATAAACTGGGTTGTGTCTTGATAAAACTGGTGGAGAAGTGACCTTACACGAGCTGAGCTCTTACACAGAGCCCTGGGCACGTGCTCAGAGCAAATACCAAGTGTAACTTTACTCCTGCAATTCCCAGGGATCTTTTGTATTTTATTTTAAGCAGATAATTACATTTATTTTTTTTTAAAAATCATGGTTTTCAGACTTAAGTCTTTCCACAACCATAAAGTAGGATCAGTGATATTTTAAGCCTCTTGCTACAGAATTCTCCAGTTTTATCTCCCTGTTTCACACCCTTTGTCCAACTCCAGCCCAGCCAGTTCAAGTTTAAGTGGGATTTAAATGAAAACTCAGGACTAAACTTATCCCTTTCCTGCAGTCTGCTGCAAACAGCTTTTCGAGGAAAACTGGTTAATTTTGGCCTGGAACAAATGGTTTCTTAGAGGGAGTTTTTTAATCAGTGTATTGTCTTTGTCTGCCCTCAGGCACTGTCTGGAGTCAGGAGGTAAGAAATTCCTTGGGCCTGGTACTGTATAATAATGGAGAAATAATTATATACTTTTCCAAGTGCCTAAACTAAAAATCATTAGTGAGGAATCCACTGGTAATGAAGAAAAAGAAATATAACACCTTAAACACCGTGCACATTTCCAGATATTCTGTGCAAATAATCCAAATTTAGATACCTGCCTGAGTATAAATTACATGGTTAATTATGGATTTAAAACCTGTCCGTGCCTGTGCCTGCCAAGCCTTGGCAAAAAAATCTGTTCCCTGTTGACATGAATTGAAAGGAACAATTGAAAGGAAAAAAAGTGGGGTCTGCTCAGGTGAAGGCACAGGAATAGTCAGAACCTGAAGTGCCACACAATAATAAGGGGGTAAAAGGTTTTAGTTCGGGTCATGTTGTTATTTGGGTTCAAATAGAAATCTTTTAGGGCCAAAATTGGAGATGCAAGTGGATAAATTGTCCTTTTATTTTCAGGGCTCACACAACTAACCAAGTTAGCAAGTGGCTCACAGAACTGACCAGTTCTGGGCTTTTAGGCAATTTCTGGCCAGTTTGCAAACAGGTAAATAAATGTCTAACTAAAGAATTTGACATAATCAATTTGAACAAAAAGAGGAAAACCCCAAACGTCCCCAACTCCAGCCCCGCCGTTTTCCAACGGCTTTGATTCCCGTTCTTCCCTATTATCTCCCTGTTAATCATTAAAAATCCATCCGGAGTTCTGCCCAGAGAAAGGATTAAACCAAAAAACGCTGTACCTTGGTGGAGGAAAAGCAGGAAAAGGGCAGGAAGGAGGAGTATTTCCATGCTCCCAGCTGGGCTGCTCCGGTGGGGTGGCCGTGGCCCGGGAATGTCGAGGTGGCCGTGGCCTGGGAATGTCGTGTTCCCAGGCTGGGCTGAGAATGAGAGGGAGCGACTGCCTGGGCTTTATTCTTGTTCCTACATGAGGAAGTGTTTGCTGAGGGTGTTGCACAACAGCCCAGTCACGGAGGGTTGCGGCGAGTGGAAGTTCCTGCTGGTTGGTTGGTTGGTGGCCCACGGGTCGGGATATGGATCGATGGCTCCCGGTTCAGGTCCCTCAGAGCGTGGTTTCCTCAGAGGAAATCAAATCTATCCACAAATAAATACGGAATTGGAGCAGGCAGTGAATTATGGGCTTGGTGGGGTGGTCCTGATTTGATGTGTTTATAATTGAACTCAAATAAAACCACTGGGTGCCACCGGTGGCTTGAGGAATGGGACAGTTTTGGGGAGGTTTGGGGTGAAAAAGGAACACAGGGCCGGGTTTCAGCTCTTGGTAATTCCCAATTTATTGTATGTGTGACTCATCTCCCCAGTCCAAACACTGAGCAGAGCCTTTGCTGCCCCTTTTATCCCTCTTAGTAATGTTTGCTTGAGGTTCATGTGATAAGGGCTGAATAAAGGAGGCAGAGCAGTGAGAAATCAGGTGAGGGCTGGCAAATAATATTAAAAAAAAAAATCTCTGCTAAGAAAGGAGAACGTTGGCTTAGTCAGCTGTAATAAAGTGGAAATAAAGCTGCTCAAGGCCACAGGTGTCAATATAGAGCTGCTTTATAGAAGCTGAAATTTTTATAGGTTCAAATAAGTGTTACAGAGCACATGGAACTAAAACTGTGCTGTATACAAATTTATATTTATATATATATTCATATATCCAGTATATTATATCTATTCATCTTATGTATTTATATATACATATAAATATTCATATATATTCATATATTCAGTATATTTTATATATATTCATTTATTACGTTCATTTATAAATGTGTAAATATATCCATATAAATCTACAGGAGAACTATATCTACAGGAGAATTTTCCTGCCATAACTAACATAAGTTCACACTCCCAATATAAGTGCTATTAAATAGTTATTTCTCTCTTGGGTATGTGTTGAAAAGCTCTGATTTTTGGGACATTCTTAATTCAGACTTTCCCCTTGGGTTTTGCTGCAGCTCCAGACATTCTGGGGCAGACTGGGAGCTGCAAACAGGTGGGCTCTGAGCTTTTATTAAGGGTAGAATGTGCTAATTAATGACAATTTCTGTTTGGTGCTGATTGCAGGAACCAACTTAGGTGTAGAACTGGCACGGGAAGGGTAAAACTGGATTCTAAATCTGTGTCTGGATATTGTTTAGACATTTACAGTGGGTTTCAAATGGGTGTAAAATGCTGGTGAGCAGAGGCAGGAGAGTCTCTGCAAGTGTCTGAGAGCCCCTGGAGGGGGATTTAGTGGCAGGGAGAGGAAAAGGACACCTGAGAGTGCCCTCAAAGCTCTTCTGTGCTGCAGGAGGGAACCAGGAGCTCAGGGAGCACTGTCACAAC
>NW_021940780.1:2094951-2108677 GCF_001715985.3 Manacus vitellinus
CAGGGAAGAATCTCCTCCCTGTGTCCCATCTAACCCTCCTCTCTCTGTTTGCAGCCTTTCCCCCTCATCCTGTCCCTCCCATCCCTGATTCCCACCTGCTGTTGGAACAACCCCAGTTCTGGTGATCCCTGCTCTGACTTCTGGAAGGACCTTCTGTCTCCTCCTGGGGAGCAACCTGAGACTCCTGGGACAGGAATCCTTGTTGGGAGCAGCTTCTTTGGGACAGGGTGGCTTGGAGACAGTCCCATCCCTCCCCCCAGCCCGTGTCATCAGCCCAGGTTATGAAAGAGGCCTCCAGGCAAAGAGCTGGGGAAGGTTTGGACATCCCCCTGCCAAGGTGCTCCCTGGAGCTGCTCAGAATCCCAGAGGAGCCGCTGGCATTGAATTTGGGGCGGTGTCTTTTCAGCTGTGTCAGGAGAAAGCTCAGTCCAAAAGGTGGACAATTCAGTGTTTGAAATGTTCTATGAATGGAAACGAGCTGGGCTCATTCTTGGACCGCATCTTTGCCTTAATTAAGAAAAATAACTACGAGCAGCTTGGTTTTCCAAACGAGTGGCCGCTCTCCAAGCATTTATCTCGGCTCGTTCTCTCCGCATGACGCACTTGAAAATTATGAGCTGACCCCCCCCAATCTCCTCAGCTAATGCTCTGAGGAAACTTGTCCTTTTGAGCAGGAGAGGAGGGAGAGTCACTCTGTGAATAGACACAACATCCCGACAAAGAGCTGGCAGGAAGGAGGGAATGTGATGTGATGTGGTCTTGGGCAGACTTGAAAGGGAATTGGATGTAATTTCCTTTTGTGACTCGAGAAGCATTTGATGTTCCTGCCCTTGCTTCAGTGATTCTGTAATAATCTGATTGCAGCTTCTTCCCCTGGAGGTGGTCAGAGAGTCTGGGAGGCCTCAGATGGCAGCAAAGCTGCTTTGAACTTTCTGAAACCCCCAAACGATTGTGCCGAGTCCAAAGGAGCAGTTTTCACGTTCATGGGGGGTAAAACTGGACAACAAGTTTGTCTCAACAATTAATAACCATAATATTGGTGTTTTTAAGCTGAGTGCTCTCTGCTTAATCGAAAGAAGGAAGCAGAAAAGGGTGAAATTCCTCCTTGCACTGAGGGTCTGCACAAATCCTGCCTGTGTGAGATTAAACTGAGTGTCAGAAGTCAAGTCATGGTTGTATGTGAAGCACTGGACAGAGCTCAGGAAAAATCAGGGTTCAAATCCCTTCTCTGCTTCTGCCTTGTCCTGAAGTTCACTTTGAACCAGGTTTGCAAAGGCACTGAAGCACCTGACAGGGATGTTTCCCAGGGTGGGTGTCCTTTCCCCTGCACTTCAGTAGGTCCATGTTCAGCCATGACCCGAAGGACACCCCTGTGAGCCCTGCAGGGCTGGGCAGTTCAGAGAGGTGATTTTATTCTGCCCTGTGTCTCTGTTTGTTCCCTCCTGCTGCCCCTCCTGAGCCCAGGCCAGGCTCAGCAAACAGCTCAGCAGCTCTGCCCCAGCCCCGTGGCCACATCCTCTTCCTCTGGGGGCAAGTTTGGGGACAGACTGTGGTGTGTCACAGCCCAGCCACGGGGTTGTTGCTTCACTCCACAGTCACCTGCCTTCTGCTCCCCTGCATTTGCCTTTCCCAGGCTCCAGCCCCAGCCAGCCTGCAGGTTGTTTTCCTTGGGAATCCAAACCAACCCACACAGCTTTGCCTCCGTGTTCCTTTGCTCCCCTTTGCTTCCTCCACCTATTCCCAGCTGCATTCCAGCCTTCCCACAACCTGCCTCTCCCTGCCAGCCCCATCCCTTCCCCTCCACTTCCAAAACCCACTGGAGTCAACAGGAGACTTTCCATTGCCTTCCAGGGCCTTTGGATCAGCTCTTGGATAATCTCAATGCCTTTTGAAAACCTCCTCTTTACATAAAGCTTTTCCTTGTGCTTGCCTCTGTTGTCTCACACATTCCCAAAGTGAATTATCCTTCTTTTCCTCAATTGGCAGCCTTCAATATTTTACATTTTATCCTTCTGTTGAAGGATATGATCCAATGGCTGCTTTAGAGCTGGATGTTTGGAAAAGTTCCTTCCCTTCTAGCTGTGAGTTACCTGCTCCTCTGCTTATCTGCAGCACTTGGCTACCTTTGTACTGCCGGGGTTTAATGGAAAGTAAATATGAAGGATAATGTTTTCCCCCCAAAAGGTGATTGAAACTCACTCAGTGAGCAGCAGCTGAGTTATTTTTGGTGTGGCTTTAATCAGGTTACAGACTGTCAGCCGAGTCTGACTAATGAAACCTCATTACAAACATTCTGCATCCCTGCAGCACTTTTTGCCTCAGAGATCATAGACAAATATGGTGTTACAAGCCTGTGGCTTCCTTCTTTCCTTCCTTTTTCTTTGAAATGGAGGACCAAAAATTGATTACTTCATCTCCCTCCTCTCTCCCTCTTAGTTAGCTGCGTTTTGCTTAATTGTCCTTAATGAACCCATCCACATGCCCCAGTGTGATGGAGCACATGCAGCAGCAATCTAGGCAGGCTGGAGGGAGTTAATTGAAGGTACAGGACCTTTCCATGGATTTCTCAAGACCCATGAACGTCTTGTGAGTTCTTAAGTTGATTAAAGTGACTTTTTTGAAGGTTAATTCTCCTCAGAAAACACCTGCAGCCCCATTTCGGGCTGTGCCATGTGTTGTGTAATTGTGTGCACACGTAGAGCTGTTTAATGTTCTCCATCCAAAAGGGGACAAAGCAGATCATTGTGAATTCAGCACTGTGGTCTCAGGGCCTTTTTTTTTCCTCTAAAGTGTTGCCTGTGGTATTGTTTATCCCGGGACTACGTGAGGCCTGGCTCCTTTTTTCCCCGAGGGAAGGGGAATTCTGCGTGTTCCGACGTGGTCCTGAGCACAACCCTCTGCTGGCTGGCATCCACCTGGGCTCTGCTTGCCAGGCACGAGGGCACAGGGGCTCAGTTCTTACAGCTGGGCTTAAGGAGGGGGGAGGCACCACTCAAGGGTGTGGGTACATCACAATCATGGAATGGCCTGGGCTGGAAGGGCCCTAAAGGTCACCTCATTCCACCCCTGCCATGGGCAGGGAAACCTCCCACTAGCCCAGGTTGCTCCAACCTGGCCTTGGACTCTTCCAGGGATCCAGGGGCAGCCACAGCTTCTCTGGGCCACCTGTGCCAGAATTCCAGCCAAGAATTCCTTCCCAACGTCCCATCCATCCCTGCCCTCAGGCAGTGGGAAGCCATTCCCCCTTGTCCTGGCACTCCAGGCCCTTGGAAACAGTCTGTCTCCATCTTCCTTGCAGGCCTCTTCAGGTCCTGCTGCAATCAGGTCACCCCAAAGCTTCTCCTCTCCAGGCTGAACAATCCCAGTTCTCCAGGCTGAACAATCCCAGTTCTCCAGGATTAAAAATCCCAGTTCTCCAGCCTTCCTTCCCAGCAGAGCTGCTCCATCCCTCTGATCCCCTTGGTGCCTCTGGACCCTCTCCAGCAGCTCCACGTCCATCCTGTGCTGTTCCCCAGGGCTGGAGCAGCTCTGCAGTGGGGTCTCACCTGAGGGGCAGAGGGGCACAATCCCCCCTTTCACCTGCTGCCCCTGGGGCCAGAACTTTGAGCATGGTTGTGTTGGAGCTGTGACAGAGGGTGGATCCAACCTCAGGCCTCCATGACCCTGGTCTCTGTGTCCCGGGCCAGCTTGGACAGGGCTTGGAGCAACCTGGGCTAGTGGAAGGTGTCCCTGCCCACGGCAGGGGGTGGGATTATATGGTGTTTAAGGTCCCTTCCAACAAAACCATGCTGGGATTGTGCCCACCCTGCCCCTCCTTCACCCCCACGTTTCCCAGGGAAGGCTGTGCCGGTGTCACCACCAGGCCCTCCGGCCCCGCTCCCTTCCCTCACAGCTCTCATTCCTGGCAAACAGGAAAGGGAAGCAGAGCTATTTTACCTGGACAATCTGCCTCAGTCTCCAGCCTGATGGATCCAATCCCTGCCCATTGGAGCAAACAGAGAACAGTTATTGAGTCCCCCCTGCCCTGCGCGAACGAAGGGGCAACTGTCCCCCCCCCGAGCTGCCTCTGCTGCCAGGGGGCTGTTCCTGGCCTAGGAAGGTTGAGGGACTTGGTGACAAAGAGCCCCCAACGTGGCCAAGGGCTGTCCACCAGCCAAGCTCTGCTCTGGACCAGCAGAGTTAAGCCTGAGTAAAGCCAGGCCTACAGGTCCGGGTGCGGGAGTGTCCGTCGGGATGTCACAGCATCAGCAACACCCTGGCTGGGAGTGCCCCCGGTATTCCTTGGCATTATCCTTTAGGATCTTTGGAACAGCTTGCCCAGAGAAGCTGTGGCTGCCCCGGGATCCCTGGAAGTGTCCAAGGCCAGGTTGGAAGGAGCTTGGAGCAACCTGGGCTGGTGGAAGGTGTCCCTGCCCACGGCAGGGGGTGAGACTGGATGGGCTTTAAGGTCCCTTCCAACCCAAACCATTCCATGATTTTCAGATCAGAGGGATGTTGAGCAGATACAAATGCAGTTAAGCCTCTCTTACACCTTATTAATAAGACTCAGACCTTCATAGACTTCAGCCTAACAGCATAAATAAGACTCAGACCTTCACAGACCTCAGCCTAACAGCACCTCCCTTCAGTGTAAAGCTTTATATGAGTAGGACTTAAACCACTTTAACAATAAAGTTCATATTTCCCCATCTGAGAGATGAGGAAACCTGGGGTGTCCAAATTAGGTGGTTTGCTGCAATGTCCATCCAGTGTGTAAACCTGCAACCTCCTGGGTTTGGGTTAAGCTGAGCCTGTGATGAACTACAGTTCATCTGCTGTGATGAACATCATCATCAAAACTACTGTGATGAAGGAGGTGGGACCTTGAGAGGGACCCTGGGCAGTGTTTGCACTCAGGGTAAGGTGTTGGCTGGGTGCTTTTCCACGTTGGTTTGATGTGAGAAACTATAAGAAAGTAAAAAAAGCAGAATAAACCCAACCCCCTGATGAGCTGGAGCATCTGTGGCTGCCTGAGCTGCAGGGGATTGCAGCACTTGGGCACAGCTCCTCACTCCTTGTGGACACACCACAAATGGTGAGGACAGTGCCAGAAACCCTCTGACAGATTTTAATAGGTCTTTCTTCTGAGAAGGAAGAACCACTTTTAATTATAAATTACAAATGGCTGTTTACTGGGGACCCATCCTGGTGGACATGAGGCACAGAGTGGCTGCCCTGCTCCCATGATGATTTTGGGATGAATTTCAGGATATTTATTGCTTTCCCCAAAGCCTTGATCCCTGGAGTCCTGTGTAGCACAGCCTCAGCTTTCAGTTATTACTGTTGTTATTTTAATTGCAAAGAAAGCAGTTTTCTGGGTCTCAGAGATCTCCAAAAACTCCTGAAAACATCAACCCGAGAGATGTAAAACTGAGAAACCAAATAAAAAGAACTCCAAATGGGTTATTTGTTTATTTTTTTTAGTCTCCTGGTCTCTGTTATTTTTTTGGCCTGGCTGATGGTTTTGAAGGCTTGGAGCTGGCAGTCCTGAGCCCTGATCTGACCCAGTCCTTTCTCCAGAGAGGCTGCAAAGCTGTCAAAAAAGTGAGTTAAAGCATGGATTTAATCCTGCTTTACAGCTGTAGGACTTTGGAGAGGTTGGGACTAAGGACTCAAAGTCTCATAGGACACCTGTAGTGGCATAAAAAATTAGACTATGTTAGACTATAAGATTATTAGACTTATCAGACTATAAGGCTTCTCTGCAGTGAAGTAGCTCAGAGGCTCCCCTAATGTTGCTGTGTTGCTTCTGGAAATCTCAGAGAAAATAAGATATATTTCTATAAATTTATATCAATTATTTATAAAGTAAAAGAGAAAAAATAGGGGGGAAAAAAAGAGCAAAACCTGCAAACAGTCTTTGAGTGGAACAGGTGAACAAGGAGAGCAGACGAGCAGAGCTCAGGGGTTTGATTCTAGTGGGGTCAGTTCTACAGGGAGAGTTCCTGGACTCCAAAACCCCATGAAAAGCAATCCCTGCCTGCCCAGCTCCCTTCCCCCGGTGATCGGGAGCTCTTTTTGTGCCGGTCACGTTTCTGTGCCACCCTCCCCGTGCCCTGCGAGGGGACAGGCACCGGGCAAGGAGGAGAGGGAACAAAGGCAGTGCCCGGGGCTGTTTGCTCACTCCACGCACTGCTGTCTCCCATCAGATAAGCCCGTGGCCATAGGGTGGAAGATTTCCAAACCCAAAGCAGCCAGAAAAAAAAAATAAATAAAAAATAAAAAGGGAGAGCGGGGAGACAAACAGCAGAAACTCTCGAGTTTCATCTGCCCGAGGTCTGGACCTGCCCCCCCCGGGTCATATGATGAGATTCCCAGGCAGAGGGAGCCTTCTGGTTCCATCCTGCTCCAGGGTGTGCCTCCTGCTGCGGGCAGATCTTCCTGCACTGCCTTTCACCCACTGAACAGGACAAAATGGGGAGGGAGGATGAAGGAGTGAGGTGTTGGGAGGAAAAGCTGCACCTGCCATGTGGTAGGTGGGTTATCCTTTAAAGCTACCAAGACAGGAGGGCTCCAAGAGGCAGGAGCCAGCCCTGGGGTGGACAATTTGGGGGCTGGGGGCTTCAAGGGACAGGAGCCAGCCCTGGGGGGACAATCTGGGGGCTGGGGACTCCAGGGTGACCAAATCCTGTGATCCCCCTCCACAAGCACGTCTCCAAGCACAAGCAGCAGGTCACTCCCTTGTCCATGTTGGAGAACCCAAACTGGGTTTGTTTTGCCCTCTGAGCTGGAGCACAGCCAGGATTTAATTGGGGTCACTCAGCCCAAACTTATTGACCACCTTCCCCCTGGTTTCCTGGCATGACTTTTGGCCTGCTGGGGTGTTTTAACTGGAGGAAAAGCAAAGGCTGCTTTCAAATGGTGCTTTTAAGCATCCTGTTTAAGGAATGGGTTTGCTGGGTGCCAACCCAAACGGGCACGACACATTCCAGAGAAAAGCTGCTTCCAAATCCTTGCCTGCAGAAGGCAAAACTCTGAAGCTCAAATGGAGCAAAACAAACTTCCCAAAGCATTTAATTGGGTTGCTCAGTTTTACAGAATCCCTTGTGTTTATTAACTAAAGTGCTTTTGAGCTGCTAATCCATTTTTTTCCCCGTTGCTGTTGCTGTTTTAATCCTGAGAAAACAATGAAATGGCTTTTAAAGAGCAGAGTTCAAGTATTTTGTGGACAGCAGGAATGTCCCTCCAGCCTAGCACATCTCAGCAGCCCTCTGGGATATTCCATGTGCTCCATGGCAGGAATTCCAAGGCCAGTGTTGACAGGAGTGGTTGTGTTGTCGTGGTCTTTCCTTGGATTATTCCAGCTCTTGGCTTTGTTTGAGCTTCCACTTTCCCTCACCTCATTTAATCGAGGGTCTGGCAGCTCTGACAGTATCATGAAAGATTCCCTAAAAGATTCCCTAAATCCCTGGGCTGTGTTAATGAGCTGTCAGCAATCACTTAGGCTGGCAAATAGTGGGAGGGAGAGTTGGACTTTGCTAATCCCGCTCAAATAAGGCATAAAAGAAGCAATAAAAACAAGAGATAAGACCTTTTTTTGAGGCAAGTCCTCTTGCCTCAAATCCATCCAAAAAGGGGGGATGGCTTTAAATTTTTGCCACTTTAAAGAAGTCATTGGAGAGTTACCCGTCCACCCAGCACAAGGATTAAGGTTGGAAAAGGTCATAAATGTTGGAAGAGACCTCTGAGATCATCAAATCCAACCTTCAAATCCCACTAAACCCCAAAGCATCACATCCACTCGTTTTTTGGACACTTCCAGTTATACCTTTGTACAACCTCTTTTCCCTCTGTACCACCAGCTGCTGGCACCACTGTCCCCAGAGATTAAATTAAAACGAAATGCCCCCAAATTAAAACCATTTCATGGTTTCCTGCTGCCAAAGATGAACCTCCAGCCCATTTTTTCCCATCCAGCCCAGGTTGGTGTTGCAGCCTTTGGGTGTGGAACGTTGATTTCTCTCTGTCCTTGTCCTCTGACCACACAAGAACACACAGGGGGAAGAGCCCAGGGCAAAGGCATCTCTTTTTATTTCACATAATGTGCTTTTTGTTGGTGTCACCCCGTGGATAATCTTGTCCCCTGGCACCCCCACCTTTGTCCTGAGGGAAGGAAAACCCCCTTCTTAGGAGAATGGGAGCTTGACTGAACAATGCAAAGTGCTGTGTGTGTTCAGGATCTCCATGAAGGGCTGGAAAATTCCAACAAAAGCTTTTGTGTGACTGTCATGAGGAAACTGGTGATGTTTGGGTGGTGAGTCTGTGGCAGTGCATCCCAGAAACAAAGCAGGAACATCCCTGGAGTGAGATCCTGGTCCTTTTTTATGCAGCTTAGGGCAGAAATATCACAGAATCCTGAAATAGTTTGGGTTGGGAGGGACTTTAAAGATCATCCCCTGGTCCCACCAGACCAGGTTGCTCAATGTCCCACCCAACCTGGCCTAAACATCACCTCAGACCATGGCAGGTTTTGCTTTATTGGTGATTTCCACCCACTTTCCACCCTGTGCAGCTGGATTTGGCATCCCAAGGGATGCTCCAGCAGGACCTGTGAGGCCATCCCTGCCCACCAGCACAGGGTGGACCAGCAGGCACCAGTTCCACCAGTCCCTGGCCTGGGACAGTGGACAGGCAGGACATGGAGCTCCCCAGACCTGGAGTTGTTCTAGAAACTTCTCCTCCACTGCAGGGAGGACTTACAGTCAGTTCTCCCTGGAAAAAAACCCCTTGGAATGGCAGGCTCTGATGGGAGAATGGAGAGCCAGATAAAGCCAAGATAAAGCTTATCCAAACACCTCTGTTTGTCCTGCAATTCATCCAGTAAATTGCTCTGCCTGAACGAGATTTGATGGGAAGTGATTCCAGGCATGGAACACAACTTACAACATCTCCTCAGCTCCTCCTGTGTGAATTGGAGCCAACCTGATCCTGAAGAGATTGCTGCCTTAAATAGTTTGAAATCTATTTAGCCCATCTCAGACAATCTCTGCTGTCAGGGGGTGCCATGAAAGCAACTTGCCACCATATCAGCACTTGCCAAAAATGTAAGCTTTGATTTCTCTGCCACATCGTTGTTATTTCCCCACTTTTTAGAGTCTCATTAGGTTTCTGCTTCCTTTGAAAGGAAATATTGAGGTCAGAGGGGTCGTATCTATCATTCTTTTAGATCCCTTAAAATTTACCTTTTTGTTAAAATCTTCAACTTTAACCCTTTTGAAATGAAACCTGGTGATTTTATGCTTCCAAACCTTCAGGTAACAGGTGGGATGAGGGGAAGGGCATTAAAGAGCTCCTTGTTCCAGCCTGGGCTCTGTGCTGGCTGCTTGTCCTCACAAATCCTGCCAGGGGCACACCTGCCTGCACAGGAACAGCAGGTCCTGGAAAAATAAGGCAGCTTTGCCCTTCCAAATCCATTTTTCTTTTGGCTGGGATGCATTTCCTGAATGTTTCCTTGCAGCTCTTTGCTCCCACAGGACTCAGGTGCACACGAGGGCAGGTTTGCTCCCTCCCTCCTTCTCACAGGGCTCTGATTCTCACCTCAACTGAGCTTTTTGATATGAATTGCAGTAATTTTTGCCTTTTCTGTGCCTTGTTAACAGCCATTGAAATCCTGGCCCAGGAGCTGAGGTGTCAGGAGCTTTGGGGATGAACACACCAGTGCTCAGAGGTGCTCAGGGACATGTGCCCAGAGAGGGGGGATTTATCAGCCTGAACCAGGAAAATCCTATTTCTAGGACCAAAAAAAAAAAAATAGCACTTTTCTCCTGTTCAGGGTTGTGTGTTTAATCCCTTATCCTGTGATAACTTTCTGTGAGAATTTCTGAACTTCTCCCTCACAGGACCTCGATTTTTAACCAAGAGCAAGGAGCTGAACTGGGTGTTTTACCCAGCAGGCTCTAAATGGGAGCCTTTGTTACCACAGTGCAGCTTTCAGAGACACTGAAAACATTTTTTTTTTTGACATTTAAATTTCTGCTGTGACACCAGAACCCTCCAATTAGCAGTTTAGTAAGGGATTGATTGCACAAGAGTTTCGAAAAGCTGCACAAATATCACTAAATCTGTTTTACAAGGTGGGAAACGGAAGAGCAAAGCTGTTCCCTGAGCTGATAACGTGGATTTGGGAGCAAAGATCAACAGAGATCTTTCTCCAGTCTCCCTGGGCTTCTGGTTCCCATGATGAGGAGACTAAAAGTGGCATAAAAGTCTCTGCCTGGACTCTGCTGCGTTGGCTCAAACACCTCAGGGAAGTTTTTAGGCTCAGGTTTTTCAAAGTGCCCGTGGGAGCACAGACCTTAAATGCCAAGGAAGGACAAGCCAAGTTGTGCTGACTGGGACAGGGAAAAAGAGGAACATTTCTGGCTGATTCAGAGCTCCAATCACCCTTCTCTCTCCCCAAAGTGACAGCAGGATTTTAGGCTTCTCGGTCTCAAAATATTACCCTCAGAAATTTTGTGTAATTTGGGAATTTCAGTGCTGCCCAAGCACTTCAGAGAGCGGGTTTTGCAAAGCTGAAATTTACCCTTCCAAATATTTTGAGGCTGCAAAAGTGCCTGAGATGCAACTTCCCTTTCACCTGTGATTTTGCTCGACGTGCACCAGCACAGGTTAAACCACAGCAACAGCAGAGAGTAAGTGCAGAGGTGATTAAAGAGGGTGAACAAAGCCAGTCTCGAGCTTTCTGTGGCTCTAGACATTTTTAAAAAGTGCTTTAGATAAGGATTTATTGCTGAGCAGCGTGTTGGGCTGCGTCCTGTGCCAGGTTTCACGTTGCTGACTAATTCTTTGGGCTGTTCCGAGCCACTGACTCCAAACCTGCGTCATCAGAGCCCTCAGTCCAAACAAGTGGGTAGGAATTCGTGGCTGAGGCATTGGCTGGAAGACCCTGTGTAGGGGGAAGGATTTCACCCCTCTGAGTTGTGTTTATCTGCTCACATTCCCACACCCCGGGGGCTCAAACCCTGCCGGGTGTCCCTGTCCCAGGAGCCTGGGCAGGATCTCTCCTGGTGGTGGGGACATGGAGGACCAGGGACACCTGCTGTGTTCCCCTTGGATGCTGACAAGGAATTGGGGTTTGAAGAACTCCTTTGGAAGTCAGAACTTTGTTTGCTTTGCCCTCCCTTCATCTTGGGCAACTGGGTCTTGTTTCCTCATTTCAGGTCTTACGGCACAGCCCGTTTTCCTGTGGGGGTGGCAGGAAAAAGGTACAGGATGTACAATCCCCTTTCTTGTCATCCTCCTGTCCACCTGTCAATTCATCTGTGCCATGCTCATGATGCAGGAGATGCCACTCCTGGTGTTTGCCAGCCTAATTGTGCTCGGTTGTCCCCGTAATTCCCAACAGATTCCAGGTTTTTAGCTCTTCCTTCGTATTTTTTCCCGCTGCTTTCACAGATTTCCATGCACGTCTCGCCCTCACCTGCTGCAAATTTCCCAGCACTAAACTCTACAAGTGTTACCTACTGCAAGGATGAAAGGACAGAGCACCAGGGAGCACCAGGAAAGGCTAAAAATAGAGCAGCAGGGAGAGAGGAAGGATGTGGGAGGAAGGGAGATGAAAGAGAGATTATTTCAAAAAGCTTTTCGTGAGACTTTCGAGCATTGTCTGTAAAACTCTGAGCAGCAGAAGGTGACAGCACCTCCTCAGGGCTGGAGCAGCATTTCCTCTGCTCGGGGATGAGTCACTGAAAGTGATATTTGTGCCCTCAGGTTTGGAGAGAAGTGAATCAGTTCCGTTAAAAACCAGCACGAAACCGTCCGAGGATGGGGGGGTCCTTCCAGCCCCCCTGGCTGGGACATCTCGGAGAGAACAGCATTTGGGAACTCAAATGTCAGGGCCTGATGGCAAATGTCTGATGGCAGAGAAGTTTCTTCTCAGCTTCCCAGTCTGCTCCTGCTTTCACAGCAGAGAGGGAGGTTTGAGATGCTCTGAAAAGGTCACTTCTCGGTGAGGTGTTTGAAGCACAGAGGGAGGGATTCGCTCACCAAGGGTAAGGGTTTGATCACTTCATAAAAGCTTCAAACTTCAGCAAAGAAATGGAAATTTCTGAATTCAAATGGTTTTGTTCAGGGTGGGTTTTGCCTCAAATCCCAGAATCCCAGAATCCCAGGATGGTTTGGGTGGGAAGGGATATTAAAGCTCATCCAGTGTCACCCCCTGCCATGGGCAGGGACACCTTCCACTGTCTCACCTTGCTCCAGCCTGGCCTTGGACACTTCCAGGGATCCAGGGGCAGCCACAGCTTCTCTGGGCAACCTGTGCCAGGGCCCCAGAGATCAATGGGAGCCCAGTTTGGAGAATTTTGATAGAAACCTCTCCCAGTGTCACAGGAGTGGGTCCTCATTGGATCCTCACTGTTATTTCATTTCTTACTCAGCCTTTATTACCTGGTGACTAGAGCTGTATCAGTTACTGATTACTGATAATCCCATGGTCCATAAACCCTCCCTGAAACAGCTGTTGAGCTAAGTTTGAAAAACCTGTGTGGAAATCACACTTAAAATCAAATTATTTAGTCATACTTGGTTCAACTGCCCCAAGGAACGGAGGATATTAAGGCAGAGAAAACCCCCTTGGAGCAATTAGTGTGTGATTATGGTACAAAGCTCTCAAAGGCCTTTTCCAGCCCAAAGGATTCTGTTATTCTGGTTTAGTGCTCAGTTTTATTTGGCAGCTTGGGGACAGGTGACGTGGTGAGACTCGGGGAGAAGGTGAGACTTGTTGGAACCTGGCAGTTTAGAAACGCCAGAAAGGGTTTCCAGGAGGCATCCAACCCCTCGGGAAGGGCAGGGACAGGGCCAAGCTGTGCCCCCCGGTTGTCCCTGTGCTGGGATACCTGTCCGGGGGCCGAGGCAGGGATGGGAATTCCCACCTGGAGCTGCTGCGCTGTGCGCTGCTGCCATCCAGAGCTCGCCGGGGGGAGCTGCGCTGGGAGAGGACGCTCTGCCGGCCCCTCACCTGCCAGGAAAAGGCAATGAATAATAAATGCCATAAATAAGGAATGAGGGTCCAAAATAGCTTCGGTTTCCAGCGGGAACTGGAAGCTGCCGCTGCCACATCTGGAGCGAGGATGTTTTCATTTCGTATTCTCTGTTCTCTCCTCCCCCAGACACGGGTTTGAGGGAGGAGAACATGATCTCCTCAAAAAGAACCTGCAGGAGATCAGTGTTCACAGACTGGCATTTTTATAACCTGATTCAGTTCGTCTTAAATGACTCTTTATGGCTCTGTGTGAAAAATAGATGTAATTCTGGCTGCTGGTCATTTATAGGGAGGTATCCTGGAAGGGAAGCACAGATCTGCCACTTGTGGGGTTGTGGGAAACCTCCTGACTTCTGCTTTCAGAGAGAACAGACTTGGGAATTGTGTCCCTGGGGGTCTGATACAGGTACTAGAAAGTAAGGATGGAGCAGTGTGGCCCTCATGGGAAGGATGTGGAGCTGCTGGAGCACCAAGGGGATCAGAGGGATGGAGCAGCTCTGCTGGGAGGGAAGGATGGAGAACTGGGATTGTTCAGCCTGGAGAAGAGAAACTTTGGGGTGACTTAATTGTGGCCTGCCGGGATCTCAAGGGAGCCTGAAAGAAAGGTGGAGAGAGACTTTGGACAAGGGCCTGGAGTGCCAGGACAAGGGGGAATGGCTTCCCACTGCCAGAGGGCAGGGATAGATGGGATAGTGGGAAGGAATT
>NW_021940780.1:2109057-2110749 GCF_001715985.3 Manacus vitellinus
TGATGGGCTTTGTCCATCCCTGCAATTCCCCTTGCTCCAACACTGCCATGTGCCACTGGCACGTTTTTATGGCACTGCTGCCAATCCCTGAGTTTAGGAAAAGCTTCGTTGGCCACGTGAGCCCCGGGCTGTGCCAGGGAAGGGTGGGTTCAGCTGCAGCATCGCCTCCTGTCATCGCCCCATTTAATCGGATGTTTTGGGAGATTCCCAACTCCGGTGCCCACAGGAGGGAGCCAAATCCTTTGCTCTCGAGACAGACAAAACTCACCTTTGTCTCGAGCGTCTTCATCAGCTGCTCGTGTGTGAAAGGGAGGAAAAGGCAGTGGAAATCTCTGCACACACCAGAGGAGCCTCGTGTGCCTTTTCAAAGGGAATTCAAACTTATTCGGGAGATTAAATGAAAGAATTCAGGGAAAAAGCATCATGCTGAGGGATATCATATAATCATGGAATCCTGGAATGCTTTGGGATGATGGTTTTCCCCTGAATTCCTTCAGACAGTTTGGGCTGGAAGGGACTTTAAAGCTCATCCCATCCCACCCCCTGGGCAGGGACACCTTCCCCTGTCCCAGGTGGAGGCAGGAATGTTGTGTCAGAGGCAGGGAAAAGTAGCCTGAGCTCTGGGAACCTCTGCCTGTGCCTCGTTTTTGGTTTTTCCCTCTGGTATGTGGCCTGTTGCTGGAGGAGGAAAATCCAAAGCAAAGAAAGCTTTCAAGTGACTAAAAATAAACGGGTTTTTTTATGAATATTTCACAGAAGGTTGGGATTTCTTCATCTTTGGCGACACTGGGGGCAGCTTTTCCATATTAAAAGAATCCATTATTGTTATTTTTTCACTTGGTATTTGCTGGATTCCGTGAGTTCTTCAGCTGCTTTTTGCCATCTGCCGTCGCTTCGGGGCTGCACTTGGACATTTGCTTTCGCTTTGGGGTGGAATGGCCTTTTCCCAGCTCTCCAAGGGCTGCATCCCAAAATGATAACCCCAAGACAAGGCACCCTGGCAGCCCAGCCAGTGGGATAACCCCTGTGGTGGGAGGAATGACCTGTTGCTCTTTGTTGTCACCATAACAGAGCGGGGTTGGAGCTGGAAGTTGGCAAATGGGATTCTTCTCTTCTTGAGGGCTGTGAGGAATATTTGTAGCATCCCTTTTCCCCGAGTTCCCTGTAGGATTTCATTCCAAATGCCACGTTTCCTTGAGCTGGGTGGTAAATCTGTGCCTCTCCTGCCACCAGCAAAGCCCATCCCAGCTCTGGCTGATCCAGAGGATCAATCCTACAGGAACATGGGATGCTGGGGACACAAAACAAAGGGTGCTTCATACATTTATTGGATCAATGATAATGAAAAAGTTTAAAGCAGCCAAAGTACCCCCCCCAAAAAATAAATGCATGAGGGCAAACAGAGCCTGAATCCTCCCTCCATAATTCAGAACAGCTCCAGGATGGAAAAGAAAATAGACGTGTCATGGGCAGTGTTTGTTCATGTGTGCAAGGAATACATTCCTTTCCCCTGTGCTGGAGTGGGGGATTTGTCAGGGGTCACGTTTTTCCCTCTGATTATTTCTCCTCTTTAAAGGTCGTGGTGCTCTAAAAGCACATCATCCATGTGCTCTCATCCCTGGGACACGGTGTGGCCAGGGATCAAATCCCTGAGGAACAGACCCCCAGGGATCAAATCCCTATAGAACAGAC
>NW_021940780.1:2111931-2116243 GCF_001715985.3 Manacus vitellinus
CACAAGATTCTGGTAATTTTTTTTTTATTTATTTATTTTCTCTTTTTGATTTTCTTCTTGAGAGCTTTTCAGAAGTTTCTCCTTTGCTTTAGGATTTGGGATTGGGAGGAGGTGAAAAATGGGGAGTCAATGAGGACTGTCTAAATCTCCTGTATAATTGTGATACTCCTCTGTGGGTTTTAAGTAAGCATTTAAAACAAAAAGCTTTTCTACTGGAGGCCAGGAGATATAAAGATGATTCAAAGCATAAAATAAGGGGATGGATTAAATGGAGAATAAAAAGGGAAACAAATGAAGAACTTCTGTGGTTAAGTGCTAGGAGCTCTGGAAAATAATGCTCAAATTAGAAGCATGTGCTCTAGAAAGTTACAACATAGGTATTGCAAAAAAATCCATTTTTCCCAAAGGGTGGGGGGGAATTAGGATTCAAAATCATGAAATGAGCTGGGGAAGGGCTGTAGATTTCTGCCCAGGAGGCAAAAATCGGGATGGGGATCAAATGTAGGGGATGGTCAAGCACAAAACATGGAAGAGCTCCAGTGGGTGATGTGGTGCCACTTCCATGGAATGGGGAAGAACTGGATTAGAGGGAAGGGCTCAGCTTCAGGCCTCATTGCTTGTCTAATTTGCACATCTCGGATTTAAGAGCCTGTGTTTGCTGGGAGATGTCCTGCTAAAGCTGGCAGTGGGCACCTCCAGGTGGAGTTTAAAGGACTGTGGTTATTCCTTTGCCTGGCTGTTTGCAGGAGGCTGGATTCATGGGGCAAGAGACAGTTTATGGCTCATGGATGCACAAATCCCATGGCTGGGAAGGGGCCCCTCTTCCTTCTTGTCGAAGAAATGGCCAAAATCATTATTTCTAGATCTGGAACAAAGTCTTTGCTAGAATCTGCAATGACTCGCAGCAATGTCCCAGTTGGAGAATTCAGGAAGGAGGAGAGAATTCCAAGCTGGAGGCTGGAGATTTCAGCCATTAATTAGAACCCTCTGGCCGTGCCTCTCCCATCCCCAGCCCAGCTCAGCAGCTTCTTGCTGTGTCTCTGTCCAGCACTTCTCTCCCAGCACAGATATTCCTGCTGTGCTTCAACAAACCAGCCTTCCCAGCTGGGTTTTGTTGTTAACTGGTCTGATCCTGCCCTTTGAAACCTTCAGGATTCCCCCATCCTGCTGGAACACAAGGCTTTGGAGTGGGGTTGTCCTGCACCGAGGGTGGTGAACCTTCCAACTGGCTCCTTTAGGAGAGACACCACACAGAAGGTGGTGCCAAGGCTGTTCCCAGCCTGGAAGAGCCAGCTGAGGCTGAGGGAATGAGGAATGGAATGTTGAAAGCACGATGGAGAGGTTTCCTGGATAAAAACACACTTTCAAAAGCCATGGAATCCCAGGTTTGGCTCATCCTTGCCATGGGCAGGGACACCTTCCACCAGCCCAGGTTGCTCCAACCTGGCCTTGGACACTTCCAGGGATCCAGGGACCAGCCCCAGCTTCTCTGGGAATTCCAGCCCAGCCCTCCCCACCCTCCCAGGGAGGGATTTCTTCCTAAAATCCCACCTATCCAGCCATCAGCTCGTGGAAATCAGCATTGCTGCAGTGAAGTCAGCAAATCCAAACTTCCATCGGCTCAAAATCAGGCCACGTGTCTCTCCTAAGCTAAAAGTCTTAAAAATGCAGCTGGAGGAGGTTGGTAGAGGGAGTGGCAGAGAGGAAAATAGTGAGGGACCTGCTGTCCTACACAGACAGTGGGAAGGGGGGAAAAGAACAAAGGGAAAAGGTGGAAATCAGAGGAAAAGGGTGGGAGATGCTCCGAGCACAAGCAGTGCTGCAGGGTTATCACTGCCCCCAGCAAGAGAGGAGCTCTGCCACTGGTTCAGTTGATGCCATGAAAAACCAAAACACCTCCAATCACAAATCCAAACTGGGAGCAGTGAATGGAAAGGCTGTTTGTGTTCTTTGCATGGTCAAAGTTCTTGTCACAGAGGGAATTGTGGCCACGGGCTCCACCACCAGGCTCTCAGCACTGGTGGCACTCAGGTATTGCTGTCCCAGTCATCCCAGTTGTTCCCAGGTCATCCCTGAGAGCAAATCCACCTTTGGAGTGACTGCCAGGCTTTGGAGTCCTTGAGAAAGCTGGGAATTCACTGTGCTCCCAGCCCTGGGCTGGCTGTTCCTAACCCTGACTGCAGGATTCATCCCCCAAGGTTGGGGATAGGTCTTTCTAATTTTATCCCCGTGGAATTCCTAGAAACCAGACAAAATTGACTTTCACACAAGAATCTCCATTGTTTACACCCCCCGGCCCTCTGTTCAGTCAACAAAACGTGGTTTTTATTAGGTTTGCCCTGGAAAAAAAGAGACATTTCAAATGAAGGGGAAAAAAATGCTCGGTTTGGGTGTTTCTGGTGAAATCTGGGGGTGGGGAGTTGGTGGGCAGAGGATGTGGATGGGAGATCAAAGCTTTTGGTTGCAACTCAAAGGTTACCAAGTGCCACAGATCTTTATCAGCTGAGAGTCACAGAGTCATCCAGGTGGGAAGAGACCTGGCCAGGCTTGGAAGGGACCTTAAACCACCTCATTCCAAGGGCAGGGACACCTCCCACCAGACCAGATTGCTCCATCCTGGCCTTGGATCCAGGGGCATCTCATCCATTAGTTCTGGAAGGAGCAAGACAAGGGGGGGAAAAAGGCAAATGAAGCCCTGGAATTCTCAGGGACACCCATCCTGGCCTGGTGCTGGAATCAGTCCAGGGGATGGATTTGTTGTTGGAAGCAAAAAGAACTCGGGTGCTGGTGAAGGGTCTGGGTGGGAGGGAGGAAGGAAAGAAATCAAATAAAGGCTCTGTAGTAGCAGATTGAAATCTGGATAACGAAAATGTAGTTTGTTTTAAAGGTGGTGATTCCTATCTGGGCTGCTGGAACATTCCCACATCAGGGCTTTGCTCTGGGAGAGCCCAAAACATCCCTTTGCTGACATTATCACCCAGGCAACTCCAGATAATTACCTGTGTGTGTCTAATTGCTGGGGTCACAGGCAACTCTGGGCTTTCATTTTCCACCAAGTTGTTATTTCTGTCTCTCTCTCTCTCTTTTTTTTTTTCCTTCTCCTTTAGCAATGACATTTGCATTCCTTTGAGCAAAATACCAAGGTTAAACTAAAAATAATCCTGCCCATCAGTTTTAGATTAGGACTAGTGCAGGCACAGCTTTACTGTAAATGTGGATGTCATGACTGCTGGGTGCTCTGCCAGGAAAGTGCCACAGTCAGACACTGCAGGAATTCGATTAATGGGGGGTTTTTTCAACATAATCTGAAGTTACTTTTGATTGCCAAGTGGTGCCTACTATTAATATCTGTGTGAATCCACCTTCTTTCGGGAGAAATGAAGATGTGTGGAAATTGTTTCCTTGCCTGAGAAGGAGGGGGGGTTTGAAACCTGTGCCATTCTCCTTCTGGAAAAAAAAAGCAGCAGCACATCCCTGAATCCCAGTTCCCTTGAAAGCAATGAATTAATGTTTATTATAATGCTGGAAGTGTCCAAGGCCAGGTTGGAGTGACCTGGGCTAGTGGAAGGTGTCCTTGCCCCTGGCAGGGGGTGGAATTAGAGGAGGTTTAAGGTCCAGGATTCCATTAAACAGCTTTTGTCCACAAGGTTTTAATCTCTGGTTGTGACTCTGAGTTACCTGAAGCAGATTTATGAATATTCCCTCCCCTTTTCCCAGGGAAAGCACAAATCTGGTGGTTTGGGAGCTCAGCTTGCAGGGCTGGCACAGGAGACCCTATAAGGGAGTGTTAATCCTGCCTCTCCCACACTGCAGAGGTTCCCTCCCCTTTTCCCAGGGAAAGCACAAATGTGGTGGTTTGGGAGCTCAGCTTGCAGGGCTGGCACAGGAGACCCTGTAAGGGAGTGTTAATCCTGCCTCTCCCACACTGCAGAGGTTTAAAGGAAGGTGTTGCCCTGTGTAGTCCCACAGGGGAATTAGAACCAGTTCTAATTCTGAAATCAGAGTCTCCTTCAAAGGCCCAGTGCCCCGGAAGGCCCAAGTCCCTGGGAAGGAATCCATTCCTCTGTTCCCCTTTCAAAAGGTCTCAACATCCAAAGCATGGGATTATTTTTGCTCCCCGTGGGTGAGAGAAAAGCTGGAGCTCGTGTTCTCCTTCCAGAGGGCTCCATGAGGTCACCAGGGAATCAGAGAATTCATCAATAACTCCAACAAACTCATTTTGGAGCCCTGGCACACGATGAGGAGGATCCACGTGGGATCTTGGTGCTTTCCTGAGGCGGGTTTTGGGCAGCCCAGTCTGCACAGCCCAACC
>NW_021940780.1:2117538-2123725 GCF_001715985.3 Manacus vitellinus
CTGCAAAGCTCATTTATTGCTCTCTGTATAAACTCCTGACTTGCTCTGGAGACCAACAGATCCTTCTTCCCTCTGGAATTGCTCCTGGATTCAGTCACAGACTTCAACATTTGTATTTTGAGACCAAAAAAAATACAATTCATGTCCTGCCTTTGTGATCCTTTGCAGGCTTAATGCTCCCAGGGTGTGTTTGTTATCCAGAGCTTGGTGACATTGAATATTGAGGTTCTGCCTGCACAGGGTTTAAAGAGTTAAAGAAATGCTAAAAATGGATCAATTAATTTTAAAATATTTAATCAATTCATTCCCTGACAACACTTCCAGCAATGTGTTTCTGAGCATTAATAATAATTAATTGTTGTGTATTGAGAGGATGTGTTCAAAATATGTGACATATATTTCTATATTTAACATTCTCATCTTCCTTTATTAACCTTTGGCAAATCACTTCCACAGGCAGCTCCAATGTAAAATAGGGCTGAAAGAATTCCCAGCCAAAAAAATTCCCTCCTGGAATTTCTCCTAAGATGAGCTGAAATACTCTAGTCTGTGAAAAGGAGCTTTTAAAGAATTCCCCACTTCCTTTGGCTTGGAGGAAGGGAAGTTGTAAATTTGATTTTTGGGAGCCGTTCAGCTCTCTGGAACTTTTAAAACATTTACTTAAGGTTAAAAGAGACTTTTTGGTGTGGGAGCTGCTGGGATTGCTTTTACATCCACTTGCATCTGTGGGTTTCTCCCTTCTGGGCAGAGAAGATCCATCAGAAAATTAATTTATGTTTTCAGAGCTCTCCCCCTACAACAGGAGCACAAAAAAACTGATTTTAAAGAAAACAGTCCCAAAAAATTCACTGCCAAGGAAAAAAAAACTTTCCATCCACTCAGGGTTCAACATGTGGGGTTTTCATGCCCTGGCCCTGACAGCTGAGTGCATCTCTTAGCTAATTACCCACTGACATTTAATTCAGGCCTAAAAAGAGCCATAGGAGGGGCTAAAAATAATGCCAAGGCACAAGTGAACACTCCACTGGTGGGATTTAACACCATGGGTCCTGCTGCTGGGCTGGGTTTAGGGGAGGGTTAGGGTGAGGGTTTAGGGTTAGGGATTGGTTTAGGGATAGGGTTAAGGTTGGGGTAAGGGTTATTGTTAGGGTTCAGTTTAGGGTTAGGGTTAATATTAAGGTTTAGGGTTATCTTAGTGTTAGGGTTAGGGTTGGGGTTAATGTTAGGGTTTGGGTTAGGGTTAAGGTTAGGGTTAGGAATAGGTTTAGGAATAGGGTTGGGGTTAATGTTAGGGTTTGGGTTAGGGTTAGGCTTAGGTTTAGTGTAAGGTTTAGTGGTGGGTTAGGGTTAGTTTAGGTTTAAAGTTAGAGCATGTCAGTGTGAGCAACGCTCTGAATTCCTCTGGGACATCCACTGCACCAGGGTTTATTTCTTACATGCAAGAGCCTGAATTCTGTGCACTCTGTGCTTCATGGACACGAGTCTGGCTCTGCAAGGTCGAGACTTCCCTTCCCAGCAGCAGCTTTTGCTCCCCCAGCCCCACAAACGTCACCCAGAGAACCCCCCCAGGGCCCTTGTGGGTCGTGACTCCCCCGACAAACGACGTCAGCGGGGTTTGGATCATCAAACCCGCTCGCCCAGCTCCAGCAGAGATGGATTTTTGGCTGCTGGGCTTGGGCAAGGCTGGCTCTGACGGGGAGGATGTGATGAAATCCCTCCTGCTTTGTAAACGAACCCGACGACGAGAGCTGGAAATCCTGAAATAGAATAAATACAGCTGACCCTGAGCAGGGCCACTGGGCTGAATGGAACCAGCCTGGGAGCAGTGCTGTGAGATCCCCCTTCCAGGTTTATCTAGAAATAGAGCTGGGGAGGAAATAACGTTCCCATTCTGCACATTTATTTTTTTTTAAGATTTTTCAGCTTTTCTCTGTTTTGCAACAGGATGGAGCTGAGATCTTTTGAAGTGTGGCGTGGAAAAAACTGAGATAGACTCCAAAATAAAAGAAAAACAAATAGCTCAGGGACCAGATCACCTGAGATGTGGAAAACCCACATCCCTCTTCTGCCTGAAATACAGGAGGAACTCGAACCTCCACTGTTTGCATTTGAGATGAATATTTGAACTCAGCTGTGTAACCCATCAGTCACCTCCTTACACTGAACCTTCTCGACCTGTGGCAGCAAAGGGGGGTCCTTGGGGTGTCCTCTGGCAGCTGATGGGCTTTGCAGTCGCTGTGGATTAACTGCAGTAAAACATTTCTGCTGAAATGGGAGGGATTATCCAACATCAGGCCAAAGCAGCCACCTTGGATCAGTCCATTCACACAAACTGCCCTTGCTTTGCCTCTGGGAATTCCTGTCCTCTGGCATGTGCCAAGCCATGGACCTCCTGTGAGCTGGTACCTCCTGAAATGAGGAGGTTTTATGCTTGGTTTAAGTGCTGCTGGATCTAAGGATGATCAGAGGATGCTGCTCCAGCATGATTCAGTATGAAAACTTCCAGGCATCCTTTGGGCACACAGTCTTGTACTCATCTAGGTAATAACCTGGATTATAGGAGAACTTCCTCTCCTGCTTGGGGGTGTTTATCCTGTGATCCCTGATCCTCCTGGGAGTCAGGACCCCACTGTGTGCTTTGGGTCACCCTGGATGACCCCAACTGCTCCTCTGGTGCTCTGGGGCACCTTGGAGGTCCAGAGAAGTGTCAGAAGCAAAAACTGGATTTTTCTGTCTGCCAGAGGGCTCCTCTGAGTGTTCCTGTGGTTTGTGGAAGGGACAGAGTGTGAGTTCTCCAGCTGAAGGCATGTGCAGTCCAGAGGGAACTGCATGTTCTGTCCAAAGGGAACAAAGTGGGGGAGGAAATTGTTTAATCCTATAGAATTCAGGACTTCCAAATGCCATTGATTAAAGGCTGAGCAGTGGCTGAAGGTTAAGATCCTTCAAACAAAGCTGTCAGCTGATTTGCCATTTTTAATTGGGATTAGGATTGGGGCTGAGCATTAAAGGGACTTCCCTCCCTCCTCAGGACTTGCTTTGGGTTTGCAGAAGGCAACCTTCTCTTTACAGCTGGGATGTGAAGGACAGGGGGCCAATCTGGGGGATTTCCTTTTATAAAACATCATTAATTTTATAGTTAGCTCGGAAAACAACATTTTTAGCTTGATCCCCACAGCAGCAAAGGAGCCACGGGCAGGTGATCCAAGAGGGCTTGAATAGGAAAACCAGACACCCCAGTGGAAACTTCCAAGGATTTGAGCCTGCAGAACCAATTTACTCCTCTGAAAGTTCTGTTTGCACTCCCTCTGTGCAGCCACCGAGGGGATCAGAGGGGAGGGAAGGGTGGGAGAACTGGGATTGCTCAGCCTGGAGAAGAGAAGCTTTGGGGTGACTTAAGTGTGGCCTTCCAGGACCTTCCACTTTTTAATATGGCCCAGCATATTAAAAAGTGGAGTTAACGGAGCACCAGGAGTGTGTCTCCCCCACAGATCAGCCACCTCTCAGTCCTTTTAACCCCTGGCCTTTGTTAATTGTTGTTTGTGGATCAGATTTTGCTCTGTGGGACGTGAGGATGGTTGTTGCCTCCAGCCCACTGCAGTCTGTGCCTGGCTGTCTCTCTGTTCAACAGCCCAGATGTTTTTATAGCCACTTTATAAAAGCCTAAAACAAATAAACACACAGCCCTAGCCCTTCACCTCTCTTTGGATTCAATATTCCCGGAGTGTCACTGAGGCTAATGAGTGTTTCCTTCTCTTGATGAGCAGCAAATTCACCCAGATCCATGGCAGAGCTGGAGAACCACAGTGACAACAGAGCTGAGTCCCTGCTGGAAACCCTTGGGATCCTTGGGATCCTTGGGATCCCTGGGACCCTTCCCCAGAGCTCATCCCACCACAGCAGAGCCTCGGACGTGCAGCCCAGGAAGTAAAACAACACCACCTCCTCTCCCCCACTGCTTCCAGAGGGGGGTGATTTGCAGCTCCAGCCGTGGAACTTTCAAACGAGCATTTCCCTGGCAGACTCGTTTCCAAATACCAAGTGGGTTTTTTAATGGGAAAAATGAACCCAGAGGTCTCACACTGTTGTTTATAATCCCGGCCGACAGCAACGTCAGCGGGTAATGCTTCGCCCACTTATCTTGCCACGGGATTATTCATCCCAGGAGTGGGGATGGGAGGAAAAAAAGAGCCTTCTGACACGGTTGTTTTGCAACCTTTTCCTATTTTTAAAAGGCACCCAAGCCCAGAAACAAACAGTGTGGGTTTAACTCAGCCCGACGTCACCTCGTTGCCCCCCAGAACCTTTGTGGGCGCTCCCGGATCCTTTGTGTGATTCCATCCCTCTGAGCTGTGATCCCAGGGAATTCATGGGACACGGCTCTGCCAGGTTTGGGGCATTTGCTGTGTGTGCTGAGCAGGGACCAGGATGTTCTCCATCGTTTTCCCAGTGCTGAGGTTTAACCAGGACACCCAGTTATGGGTTGGTTTGCACCACCTTGGGCTAAAGATCCAAAGATCCAGGGGCATCCTGTGCTTGCTTGGTTTGGTTTTAGTGACAGGGGGAGGAAATGGGATTAGTCCTTTTAAAGGATGGGTCAGAGAGTCCCAGGAATGGAGCAGGAGTTTTAGGGATTTCCTGTGGCAAAGGTTGCTGAGTGTCTGACGTGTCCAGAGTTCCAGGCCATGTACTTTGGATATTGGGGGAAAACTTTTCACTGAAAGAAGGGTCAAGCACTGGGACAGGGGATGGTGTTCCATTCTGGAAGTGTCCCAAAAATGAACAATCTCTATTTACCATCCCTTTGTGGTTTAGGGGGCAGGGTGGGATTCCATCAAAGGTTGGACTTGGTGACCTTGGAGGTCTTTTCCAACCTGAGTGATGGTGTGATTCTGTCTGCTGGGGGCTGGTTTGCTGTCATGGCCCAAGAAGACACCCCAGGGTGGATCTTTAAACCACAAAAATTAAGAGTCTTGCCATCCATCCATTGTCTGTTGGCTGCCCCAATTCCAGTCCTGTTTTCCAAGTATTCCCTTTGCCACAGAGCACCCAAAGGTTGTTGGTACCCATTTCTGAGCCACACAACGTGAGAGAAACCCAAAGGGAGGCAAGACACCCTCCACCACAGGCTTGGAACGTGATAACATTGTACCAAACCCTCAGCCTTTATATTTCTGTCCTGTGTCTCCATGACCAGGGTCTGAATTTAGTGCAGTGGAAAAGAAGAGCTTAAATATCCACTGAACCACAAAAATACATTGAGATTTCCCAAACAAACTGAAGAAGAACCAGGGAGTACAAATCAGTTGCTGGCAAGTCGAGTGGAGTTGCTTTGAAGGCAGTGTGAGCAAACAAACAAACGTATCCAGAATTATTTACCCCCACCTTGTTTAGGAACTCGCACGTAGCAAAACACCCAAACACTGTCTGGCTGTTCCAAACACGCTTTGATATTGTTTATAAACATCTCTTAGAGCTCCCAGGGCAAAGCAAGCCCCTGTTCCAGAGGGCACTGAGTAACCAGCTGGAGGGAGGGAGGTGGGCACGGCACGGGAGGGCAGCCAGGCTGCTGAAGTCACCAGTTAATGGGTTGCAGACTCCTCAGTGCAGCTCTTTCCCATCAGTGTCTTTCCACTGAGAGACTCTTCCTGAGGCTGCATTTGCAGCCCACAGCAGCCTCCAAACCTCCTGAGCCAGCTGTCCCCGGGCTCAGGGACCCCAGGCTTTGATGGCCCCCCTCCAGGGACAGTGGTGGGACCATTCCAGCACTTGGAGGGCTCTCTGAAAACAGAATAATCTCTGGTTTATGTGCTGGGAGGGTCTCACACCTCTGCAGCCCTTGTGAGCACAGGAGGAACTCCTGAGTGCTCCTTGCTCCAGGCACTCTGGAGAATCACACACTGGGAATTCTCAACAGCAGCACCCACCTGTCTGCACTGGGGGGTCGTGTCCTGGCTTGGAATTTATTCTTAAATAGCAACAACCATCCACTCTGCACTAAGGAAGAAGGAAGAAGGACTAAGGACTAAGGAATGAGGAATAAGGAACAAGGAATAAGGAATAGAGAATAAGGAACAAGGACTAAGGACTAAAGAATAAGGAATAAGGAATAAGGAATAAGGAATAAGGAATAAGGAATAAGGAATAAGGAATAAGGAACAAGGACTAAGGAATAAAGAATAAAGAATAA
>NW_021940780.1:2123913-2130721 GCF_001715985.3 Manacus vitellinus
AAGGAATAAGGAATAAGGAATAAGGAATAAGGAATAAGGAATAAGGAATAAGGAATAAAGACTAAGGAACAAGGAATAAGGAATAAAGAACAAGGAATAAGGAACAAGGAATAAGGAATAAAGACTAAGGAATAAAGACTAAGGCATAAGGAATAAGGAATAAGGCATAAGGACTAAGGACTGAGGAATTAGGAACAAGGCCAGTGCATTATGTGTGCCCTGTGCAGAGGCTGCAGTTGGTGTCTGCAGTGACACAGAACAGCCCCAGCTCTGTCGTGCTGCTGCACCAGCCAGACGTGATTGGAGCTTCGTTTCTGGGCAAGGGAGAGGCAGAAGAAGTTAATTAAGGGAATCTGGAACAAATTCTCCCCAGAGGAGCTGATGATGTGACCGTGACTGGTGCCAGCAGAGCTGGAGCTCATCAAAGGTTTGGGGCTTATTGAGTTAAAAACCACTAAAGGTGTATTTTCACCTCCAGCTGATAAGGAGATGGGTGCTCTGGGTGATTAGCAGGGCTGAAGGGCTGTTTGGAATAAAGAGATAAGCTCCCCTGGATCTGGAGCGGAGTGTGAGACCAGCTCTGGACTGGATGATCTCAGAGGTCTTTTCCAGCCTAATTGATTCTGTGATTCTGGGAGTCTGGGCCTGACATCTTGCACTTCTCTGCCTTTAATTGGGGTGGATTGGGAGTTGCTTCAGCTGGGGAGGGAGGGCCAGAACATAGAGAACTGGTGACACAGAGTCTCTTCTTCTTTCCACCAGGGCCAATGGGAGTTTCCTTGGGCTTCAGCATTAAATCACTGCCTGAAGCTGCTCACTTTGCTTTTGCTCTGAGGTGACAGGGAGAAATACTGGGTGCAGAAAGAAGCCCTGACCTCTAATAAATGACCTCTGACTGGTAGGTCACGGCTCTCCCGTTCCTTCCTGATTTCAACACTTCATTTCTTCTCTGGGATAAAAAAAAAACAACTCCAGCAGCTCATAATTGATCGTTTGAGAGGCAAAAAATGGGGAAAAAATGAGATCTAAAGAAACAGGTAGACCTGCATTGAATTTATTGCAGCTCCTGTGTTTTCCCTCAGTGAAAATGGAATAAGTTTTTCAACTCTCCCTTTTTAAACAGCAGCAACCCCTGTGCTCTGTGAGGGCAATTCCCTTCTGCTTCCACCCAGCTCTGTTGGCAGATGAAGGTGGTTGTTTTCTTGGGGTGAATTATGGATTTAAACAACTTCCCCAGACTAACCAGGAGCTGCTTCTCGTTTTCCTTCCTGCCAGGAATCCTGACCAGCTCTGGAGGGATCCAGGGATTGGGAACCCAAATGCTGAGGCAACACTGAGGGGGAGTTTGAGATCTACCTTGAAGAGCTGTCACCAAACGGCTTTTGGGAGTCACAAACTTCATCAGTTTTATAAAATTTGGGGGTTGCTGCTTCTCTCACTCCTCCCAAACCAGATGACAGTGCTCTGGTTAACTCCTGCTACCCTTTCACCTCCCAAAATTTCCAAGGCTGATAAAGAGGACTGTGAAAGGTGGAGACTGTTGACAAGGGATGGAGGGACAGGACACAGGGAATGGCTTCCCACTGCCAGAGGGCAGGGAGAGATGGGATACTGGGAAGGAATCCCTCCCTGGGAGGGTGGGGAGGGGCTGGGATGGCATTCCCAGAGGAGTTGTGGCTGCCCCAAGATCCCTGGAAGTGTCCAAGGCCAGCTTGGAGCAACCTGGGCTAGTGGAAGGTGTCCTTGCCCATGGCAGGGGGTGGCACTGGATGATCTTTAATGCCCCTCCAACCCAAACCATTCCATGATAATAATAATAACCACCACCACCAGAATCTTCTTCAGGAAAAGGAACACTCTCCCTTTATTTCCAAAGATTTCCAGGGAAGGGGCAGCAGCACTTCAGTGGCTTCACTGCTTATTTCTTCTCTGTGATTTTAACAACAAAGGATAAAATCAGGTAAATCCCATGCCTGGGTGTGAAAATTCCCACTGGAATCCTCCAGTTCTGAGGGAGGAGTTAAATTCCTTTTTCTTCCCAGTGCCACTGGATGCATCCCACGAGGAGGGACATCTGCTCAGTGACTCAGAGCAGGGGACCATCCCCTGCGTGTGAGCGGCACAGGCTGCCTCACACTCAACCTTTCTGAGGCTTTTTTTTGCTGGTTATGCAATAAAATGAATAAAAGGGGGGAAAAGTCATGCCAGGGAAGAACTTTCAGTCAGCTTTGAAAGCAGCAATTTGGCCTGGAAACGTCTCCAACATCCAAATGTTAATAATGAGGGCATGTTCCTGCTGACAGTCCTGGAGACAGGAATTCTCCTGGAGTCCAGGGCCAGCTCCTCCAGCCCTCTCTCCTTCGTGGCTTTGCTCTTCCACATGGAAAACCCTCTGGGGAGGGGGTGGAGGAAGGGAATGGGAAGGGACTGAATGCCTCGAGGTTTGGCCTTCAGGGAGAGGAGAGGCCAAGCCTTGAGGAGCAGGGGGAGGAGGATGATGCTGAGGAGTTAAGCAGGGTGATGGTGGAACCCTGAGCTGAGCCCTGGGCATGCCCTGGGAAAGAGGAGGGGGCAGGAGGGGGAGCATTGGTGCCTCCATGGAATTATAAAGCTAAGTGTGAGCAAATCCCACTGAGCCATCCCATGGAATGCTCGATTTTTGGACACTTCCAGGGCTGGAGACTCTACCACTTCCCTGGGGAGCCTGCTCCAATGATTAACCACTCCTTCCATGAAAAGAAATTCCTCCTGATATCCCACCTGAACCTCCCTCAAGGCCGTCTCCCCTCATCCTGTCAAACCTGCTGCTCGAGGTGCCAAGGAAACACTGGGAATTTCCCTTTTTTTTTGCCAAGTGGATGGCATTTGGCCTGTGCCACCTGGAATTGCCAGCTTGATGCTGTAGGACTTCTCAGGGAGAAATAAATCTGGGCAGTAGCCCTGGCAGTCCTTGGAATTCTGCAACCCTTTAAAGCAGTTGTGCAACGAAGGGGAAAATAGGAGTGGATTGAAAAGGGGGGTTTCATCAGCCAAGGGCTGGGGGATAAATCAGAGAAAGCCACATGCTGAAAGTAATGGATCTGCAGGGTTTGCCTGGGCCTTGGCATTCGTTTTTCTTATTTTTTTTTTTTTTTTTTTAACTCTTCACAAATTGTTCCTCTGCAGATTGTGGTGCCAGGCTTTAAATGGGGCATAACTGTCCCCTGCTGAAGTTTGTGAACCAGTGTGACCAGTGGAGCTCTGTTCCTTCCACCAGCTGAAACGTTGGCCTTTGGTGTGTTTTTGTGACCTTTTTCATTAATCTGGCTGGATGATGACAATATATTCCTTCCTTTATGTAAGTGACCCAACACGTCCTTTGTTCTCCTGCAGCCAAATGAAAATGCAGGACAGAATTAATCACTGGCACAAGAGGCCTCCTGGGAGAAGGGAGGGGAGGACTCCAGGGAGGGAGTTATGGAATCACAGGATAATAATTTAGGCTGGAAAAGACCTTTAAGATCATCAAGTCTGAGCATTAACCCAGCACTTGGGGGGTCAAGTGCACCTCTAAACCCTGTCCCCGAGGAGCAGGTTTAGCTCAGAGCTGGGTGAGCTGTGGATGAATCACCACCCATTCCACGAGGAATTGGATCTCTGGAGTCTGTCTCCAACATCTGGGGCATTTTGGGGCATCAGGGAGCACTTGGCTGGTGCTGCTGGTGCTCCTGGGAAAAGCAGGAGGCAGCTGTTTGGTCCTGGGAGAGTTTTAGAGCTGGGAAGTTCTTTCCTCGTCCAAGGTGAGACAAAAAGTCGAATGATTTGCTCATGACTTTGCTCAGGTCATTTGGGGAAGTCTTCACCTTCTCTTTCTGGGGGTGAGTTTTAATGTTCTGACCTGGGGGTTGTTTTAACACCCAGCCCACCCCTCTTGCACATGAGGATGTTTCACTGTAAATAATAACCCGTTTTTTCCCGGGCTCGTCCAGAAAAGGGATTTTATCCCCAGCTGAGTGTTTCCCATCAAGACTTTTGATTTTCAAGGGACTATTTCAACCAGTCTGCACCCATCTCTAATGACCACCAGCCTCTGCCTGAAGCTGTAGCCCAGTTTTCAGCCCTCAGCCCCTCCTTGGAGGAGCACAGCCCGTCCTCCCCACGTCAGTGGAAAGAGCAGGGTAATATTGTGACTGGCCCAGCTCCAGCTCTCCGGGGCTGAAGCCGTGGGATGATTTGCCTGTTGTTTAAATGTCAGAAGATCAGGGATGGCCGAGGGGAGAAGTGGCCTCTGAGCTCATCAAATCCACGTCACGGGAGTCACAGAAATCCGAGGCCAGAGCAGAGTTGTGGGAGGCATTGCAAAGACAACTGAAGAAAGCAAAAGAATAAAAGCATGAACTCCAAATTTAGAGGTGAGGACAAATATACTGATCTATACAGGCACTGGCAGATAAAATTTAATTGTTACTATTACTTGTTGTAACACACACCCCACCCTACAACACATTTTTTCATTCACTAATCACTGAGGTACCAATATGTAAGAAAAAAAATCAATATTGAAAAATAAAACCTAAACTTGGAGCCTTTTTTTATCTTCTTCTTCTTCCCCAGAAAACTCTGGCAATTTCAGTATGAAATGTCAGGATACTTATAGAATTTTACAGTCTAGGTTGGCTTTTTATTTTCGTGTGTGTGTGTGTGTGGTTTGTGGTTTGTTTGTTTGGGGTTTCTTTTGAATTTTCTGGAACCAGAAGTG
The DNA here is from genome assembly GCF_001715985.3 of Manacus vitellinus. Lineage (NCBI taxonomy): Eukaryota > Metazoa > Chordata > Aves > Passeriformes > Pipridae > Manacus > Manacus vitellinus. The sequence goes on from NW_021940780.1 coordinate 2,128,652, forward strand.
GCTTTCCCGCACAGGTCCTGTGCATGTCAGTGATCCCAGTGGAATTCCTGTGACTCAGCAGTTGTGCCTGACATCCCACCCCAGCCCAGCCCTGGCACTTTGCTCCACACACACATCTGGCCACGTTTAACATTTCAGAGCCCTTTGAGCTATGCCAGGAATTCCAGGGAGAAACCTGGAGGCCAAGCTAATCCCAGCTCTTCAAAGCACTGGAGCACGGCCTGGATGTGGAATATTTCCCAACAGCACAACCAGCTGTGCCCTGATCCACTTGTCTGACCCTGAAACCAGCTCTGGGATCCTCAGGAGGGGCTGGTTGGGGTACAAACCAGCCCGAGTTTATTCCAGCCACTTCCACCAGCTGGAACCCAGCCAGGATTCCAACATAAATCCTGGAATGACTGTTCCCCCTCTTCCCTTAACCCAGTTACAAACCAGGAGCACACCTTGTCCTTGTCTCCCTTCAAACACACCCTGCAGGTCAGGAGGCTCAATTTGCTCAAGCAAATTATTGTTGCAAAGTTCTCCTCTCCCTGTTTCAGAGAGGGAAAAAAAACTGCAGAGTTTAGTTGACTGAATAAAGCAGGAAAAAATAATTATTCTTCCTGACACCCCAGTTTACCCACCAGGTTCTCCTCTCTCTTTTTTTCTGCACTTACTCTGTTCTCTTTCCCTTTTTCATTAATTTTATTTTTTTTATGGGTTAAATCTTGTTCGATTTTCTTTTTTTTTTTTTTTTGGTCTTTTTGTGTTTTGTAAAAATGTGCTTTGGCAGGAGCTGGGATTTTTTTTGGTCAGTAATCCACTTATGCTGTGGTTTAGAAAACCTCTCAAATCACAGCTTGGACACAACGTTGCTCACTGGCCTCGTTGGCTGCTCGTGTGGCACGAGGAAGGTGCAAGGAAACCCATCCTTTTGTGTTCAACCACCTTCCCAAACAAACAGAGGAGCCAGTTCCTGCCACAGCCAGGCCTTTGGGCTTGGAAGGGGCTGCAAATTTGGGATAAAAATACTCCCAGGTGCAATCTTGACGGATATAAACTCAATATCTCGTAGCTTTGTCTCTCAGGTTCTGTATTTCTGTACATGCAGGTGTAAATCAGGGGATCCTGGAATGGTTTGGGTTGGAAGGGACCTTAAAATCATCCCATTCCACCCCCTGCCATGGGCAGGGACACCTCCCACTAGCCCAGGTTGCTCCAGCCTATCCTTGGACACTTCCAGGGATGGGGCAGCCACAGATGCTCCGGGAATTCCATCCCAAACCCCTGGAAAATCCCATTTTTCCATGCAAATCCCCCCTGATGCTGAAGGCAGTGGAATTTTACGGTGAAAAACTCCATTTTCAGGTTCAGTAACGTTGCAGGTCAGTAGTTGGTGTTTTCAGTTCCCAGGTTAATTTTCTGGAATATTTTGCATTGTGCCAGACTCTAATTATCTCCAAACAATTCCTGCCTTCCTTTACTTTCCCCCCTTTTGCCTGTAAATGTCTTATAAAGGAACTGAACTGTCCCTTTTCTCCGAGACCGGTAATTTTTAGACAGAAATGAGGAGAAATCTCCAGTGGTTTTTTTTCTGCAAACCCATTACAGGCCTTTAGGATGAGGACAATGCACTTCCTTAAAAACAGGTTAAAAGCCCATTTAACCCAAAGCAAATGAAATCAACGTTGCTTGGAGAAATTTCCAGGTACAGTTTTAGAGGACCAAAAAAAACAAACCTTGTGTTTGTTTTTTGTTGTTTTTTTTTTTTTCTTACAACATTTTCGGGCTCTGATTTTTAATATAATTTAATATCATTTTAATATAATCTCGAAGGCTTGTGGTTTTTTATATTTTCCAAGCAGTTTGCTGGTGGGTCAGCCTGCTGAATTAAATAGTGGGTGAAGTGCCCTGGGTGAAAAGCTTTGCAGTGTGTTAGAAAATTTGGGGGTGTAAGAAAAGTTTGGGCTCAAAATCAGCCACTGAGAGCAGCCAGACTAAGTGTTGGTGCTTCCTCTGAGTTGGTGCTGGGTCTTTCCTGTAGAACCCACATAATTCCTGCTTGTCCCACGCCCCAAAAATTGTCTT
>NW_021940780.1:2131323-2135405 GCF_001715985.3 Manacus vitellinus
ATCCCAAATCCCAGAGATCCTGGCATGGCCCTGGGCCAGTGTCCCCCATCCCAAATCCCAGAGATCCTGGCATGGCCCTGGGCCAGTGTCCCTCTATCCCAAATCCCAGAGATCCTGGCATGGCCCTGGGCCAGTGTTCCCTATCCCAAATCCCAGAGATCCTGGCATGGCCCTGGGCCAGTGTCCCCCATCCCAAATCCCAGAGATCCTGGCATGGCCCTGGGCCAGTGTTCCCTATCCCAAATCCCAGAGTTGCTGGCATGGCCCTGGGCCAGTGTCCCCCTGTCCTGACCCCCAGGCCCCCGGGAAGGAGCCAAGGGGGGGTGAGGGCTGAGTCAAAGGCTCAGAGGCACTTTCTCAGCACTCAGCTGGGAAGTCCTTTGGGGTCAGCCTGTCTGAGTGGGATTCCTGCCTCTCCTCATGGATCTGTTTTGGATACCAGGCACCAGTGTTTGCCTGGAGCCGTGGAACAGGAGGCAGAGGGGGGCAAAGGGCTGAGGTGAAGGAGAGGGCAGGGGCTGAGGGGGGAGGAAACAGGCAGCAGCTCTGGGGAGAGGAGAGTGGAAACCTGGAGAGGGCAGGAAAATAGAGGGGGATCAGAGATGAATATTTACAGAACCACGGAATATTCTGAGTTGGAAGGGACACACAAGGATCAGCAAGTTCAATGGAGCACAAAACCCAGAGCCTTGATGTCATTGGGCCCACAGGGTGATGGGAGAGCCAGAAAAGGAGGAGGAAAGAGAGAGGAGAAGAGAGAGACCCCAAGGAATGGAGGCAGGTCCAGATGGGCCAGGGCTTGGTTTGTCAGACAGAGAATCCTGGAATGGTTTGGGCTGGAAAGGACCTTCAAGATCATCTAATCCAAGATGATCTGCTGGGCCAGGCTGCTCCAATCCCAGTCCCACCTTGGACACTTCCAGGGATCCAGGGGCAGCCACAGCTTCCCTGGGCACCCTCTCCCATGCCAACAACGAGCCATGGCTGGGAATTGGGGCCCCAAGCAGTGGTGGCACCCCTGGGCTGGGAATGAGCTGATCTTTGGGGTGCTTCCCAAGCCAAAGCATTCCAGGATCCCGTGGCTGGGAGAGCAGCAGGTCAAGCAGAGGTCAAACAGGGGGGACCCCAGAACGAGGGGCTGATGCAGCAGAGGAGCAGGAGGGGGAGGCAGAGCTGGGGACAGGACACAGACAGGGGGATGTGTCGTGGCCACCAACGTCAGGGCTTGGGATAAACATCCTGCCTCCAAAGAATCCTGCCTGTGCAGGGATCTCAGGCTGAAACTCTTCCAGCAAACATCTCCCTGGGTGATGACACTGCTGTGCTGGGTGTTCACCCCCTGCACACACACACAGCCAGTCGTGGCTTTGGCCAAACATTTGTAGGGTTTTGCTCCTTCCCCAGAGTCAGAGTTGTTGTTACAATTAACAGGGAATTTTCTGACAGAGTTTTTGTACATCTTTTTTAACTACTTTAATAAAATTCCCCCCTGGTGAGAGGGGGGCAGGATTGTTGGGCCTGTTAGCCAGGCACATCTTCATTGCTTTATATGCTTTAAAAAAGATGATCCCTAAAAGGCTAGAGGGCCACGAGCAGGATTTTCATGAGATACTCAGCTGCCAAACTCAGTTACTGTCAGCTCTGTGTGCTTAGATCTGTATTTGGGCTGAAATAACTCCCTATTTTTGTTTCCTTACAACTTCTAGACGATGGGAAGTGTTTGCTTTTAAATCCATGGGTAAGAGCTGAAAATTTAAGGGCTTACAGAACCTTTTTTATCTCCTACTGAGCAGCAAATCTCAGGGGATTTTACCCCCAGGAGGTTTTATCTCCACCAGAACCTGCTTCTCCATAGCTTCACACTCTTCAGGGTCATTAATGCTGGTCCTGAATGAGATGGTCCTGAACCTGGGGAGGGGAAAAGCAAAAGGAGAGGCCCAGCCTGGTGTCCCAACCTGGAGCTGCTTCCAAATCCAGCTGTTCCCCACCCCTGGGATGTGCTAAACCAGAGGGTTCCAGCCTGTGGCACCGGTAAGAAGTTCCTTTGGAAACTTTCTTCTCTCCTTTTCTTGTACAAACGTGGGTTTTCAGAGCTAAATTGAAACCACTCACGGAAAGCATTTTTTTTTTTTGCCTGGTTTGTTGGGGTTTTTTTGTCATATTTTTCGCCATAAACAGCAAATGCAGCTTTATCTGTAAACAAAGAGCCTCGACTTTCTGTCAAGAAATAATAATAATAACAATCAAAAGCTGGAAAATCAGCGGCTTTTGATGCAAAGTCATAATTTTCCACGGGAAAACCTCCAAATTCCATGGCAGGGTATGTCAGCACTGTAGATGAGTAAAAGAGATACAGGCAAGGTTTAAACCAGCTCAAACTGGTACCAGTAAGAGTCCAGCACTGGCTGTATCAGCTTGGCATTGACTCCCCTCCCCATGTTTACAGCAGAAATCAGCTCCATGCATGAGCTCCTATTAAATCCACATTGGACAATGGCTCTGCTCCATCTTTTCCTTTGCCTCTGGCCAATATCTTCCCAAAACCATGGATGAACTCAGTGATCCAAGCAGTTAATCCTGTCCCATTGTGCCCTCGGGGTCAGATATGGCCCGGGGAAGGTGTCCCTGCCCATGGCAGGGGGTGGGATGGGATGAGTTTTGGGTCCCTTCCAACCCAAACCATCCCATGATTTTGTGCCTTATGGAGTTGGTGAAGAAAATGTACAGTTTTTACCCCTTTGGGGAGCTTAATTCTGTCCACAATCTCTCCTCTGCAGCTTCTTCAGGGCAGAGAACCAGCAGAAGAGCTGAACCACAGGTTTTCCTTGGATTATTACAGGGAGCAGCCAATGTTTCTGTCTTGGGGAGTCTGAACTTGCTGGATTTTCAGACTCTCAAGGAGAGAAAGCTGCCAGTGGGTTCCCTCACTTACCAAGGTGGGATTTTTCTCCCTGCAGGAAAGTGGATCTCAGCCTTTAGAAGATCTCAGCCTTTAGAAGAAGAGATCCCAGAGAGCAGTTGCCAGCCCTGTGCCAGGAAATGTTGGCACAAGGCACAAAAAGGAAGAGAGATTTTTTTTCCTCTTTGCCAGCCCCACAAAGGCTGATGGCTGGTGATGCTGAAGGCAAACCTGCATTATTGTTCAGAAAAAGAGAAGTCCCTGGGGCCGGTTCCTGGTGGATAATGGTGGTGTTTACTCAAGGAAACGGGGCAATCACCGGGGTTATTTTTGTTGGGTGCCATCGTTTTTAGCATCCTCGGCCCCAGCCCACGTCAGTGCCGTGGCTTTAACAATGCCTTGTAAGAGGATACAGCAGTTGCTAAGGAAACCTCTGTAGCCCAGGAGCCAAACAAATAACAGCAGATGAAGCAGAGGCCACCGGGGGCCTGATCCTGCAAATCTTTCCCCCGCACTCAGCCTGAAAAACTTTGCTGGGAGACGCTCAGACCTCTGTCGGAGACTCCTCAAATTTTCGTGCCTTCCCCCGGAGCAGATCAAAGGCAGCGGCAGGAGGAGCAGCACGGGGCTATTTCTGGCCTCTGATGGGAATGAATTGTCTGCTCAAAGCCCCCGTGGAATCTTTGCTGGGATATTCCTTTCACCCCGGGGGGCACCGGCGGGAAACAGCGGCGAGCGCGGCCCCCGATCCCCCCTCCACCTGCACATCAGACACCTCTGGGCACTGATGCCCTCAGGACGTGGCAAAGGGTCTGAGAGACCCCCCCAGGGAAGGCTGGTGGTGGTTTCTGGCTCGTGGGCTGGCTGGAGGAATCAGTGGATTTATGTTCCCATAAAGAATGGAAGTGTGTCCTGCAGGGATGCTTTGGTATCATAGAAATGGTTTGGGTTGGGAGGGATCTTAAAGCCCTTCCTATTCCATGGGCAGGGACACCTTCCACCAGCCCAGGTTGCTCCAACCTGGCCTTGCACACTTCCAGGGATCCAGGGGCAGCCACAGCTTCTCTGGGAAACCTGTGCCAGGGCCTGCCCACCCAGCCAGGGAATAATTCCTTCCCAATATCCCATCTCTCCCTGCCCTCTGGCATGGGAAGCCATTCCCTGTGTCCTGTCCCTCCATCCC
>NW_021940780.1:2135719-2137664 GCF_001715985.3 Manacus vitellinus
CAACAACACTCAACCTCTGCTCAACCTTCTGCTGGGGGAGGAGGCCCTGCAGCATCTCCAGGTCCAACCATCCCACCCCACAAAACTCACCCAGCAGCACATGCAGGGTTTGTAACAAAAAGCAGAACCTTGAATAGGGTGAAAACCAGCAGATGAGACACGAGGGGGGAGCCCTGCAAAGGCAAAAACCTGTTACCTGCACCCACCTAAAAGCAACAGGGCCTTCTATCCTTTGGAATTTAACACCAAAAGAGGCATTTCGAGTCCAAAACCCCCAGAAGTTTCTGACACTGAGGAACAACCTCACTCCAGTGGGGAGAGGTTTGTCCAAGTCGTGATTTTAGACCCCAAATTGCTGAGCAAACACTGATCCTTCCACCTCAATCCCCTTTGGGGAAGGATCAGTTCGAGCCAGGAAGGAGAATATTCAGCCTGTGCTGGGATAAACCACCAAAATAACAGTGACCAGGAGAGCTTTTGATGGGTTTGGGTGAAAATCTGTGAGCTCTGTCGACTGCAGGACTCTCTCCTGCTCATTTCCACGGAACCCAGGACAATGGGACCAGGATTACAGGGTGTTACCCTGAGACAAATGAAACACAGCATTAAGGAAAACAAGGGTTGCCATGGAAACAGCTGATAAATGGGCACATGTTAAAAAAAAAATTGGCTTAATTTGCTTGTTTAAATGGGAGGGGAACTGTTTTGATCCTGCTTAATTGCAGCTGATCCTGTTTAATTGCATTTGCTTCCATCGAGTGCAGTGTCACTGTTGGAGCAGCAGGATGAAAATCCAGGGATTTTAGTGGGAAGCTGAGGCAAGGAGAGATGTCTGGGTTAATTTCCAGCTTGCTGAGTTATCCTTGCCTGGATTTAACCCTTCCAAAGGGCAGGAAAAGGAAAATGGAGAGGGGAAAAAGGGGTTTTCTCACCTGCTTGGCTCGAGTGGGAATAAAACCAAGCCTAGTGGTTGTGAAAAAAGGGGAGTTTGTCTTCTCCTATTTGTCCTTTCTGAGGTGCTAATTCTCATTTTAAGATCTCAGGGGAACGAGCTCCACGTTTAGCAGAGTGGAAAAGCAACAGCCAAGTGTGGAGAATCAGAAACCTGACTGGAATCAGAGCAACCAGATTGTGGGGGGCTTTAAATAGAATGGCAACTAATGCAATTAAAATGGGAGGGGGGAAAAAATGAAAAGGTTTAAAGCACCTTATGAGGGCATTGATATGCACTGAGGAGATTCTTAACTGGTTCTGCCTCCGGGGAAATGGAGAAAGAGAAAAGGGAAATGGGGAAAGAGAGAAGGGAAATGGGGAAAGAGAGAAGGGAAATGGGGAAAGAGAGTAGAGAAATGGGGAAAGAGAGCAGGGAAATGGGGAAAGAGAGCAGGGAAATGGGGAAAGAGAAAAGGGAAATGGGGAAAGAGAGAAGGGAAATGGAGAAAGAGAGCAGGGAAATGGGGAAAGAGAAAAGGGAAGGGGAGAAAGAGAGGAGGGAGAGGGATAAAGAGAGCAGGGAAATGAATAAATAGAGCAGGGAAAGGGGCAGGAGCTGCTCCCCTGAGCTCTCCCCTGCAGGGCCTGGGAGCAGCTGCCCTGCAGGAAAAGTGTGTCCTGCAGCAACCAAATCCCAACTCTCCCACCTTGAGGGAATTTCCTCCCTGGGCAGACGTTTGCCTGAGTCCTTCTAACAGCTTGTGCCCCTAAATATAGCTCCCTTTCAGCAGCACATTGTTTCCTTCCAGCAGTGGGGATGGAGATGACATTTTGTTGGCCTGGGGAATGCCATTAAACCAGCGTGGTTGTCCCAACATTTTTGCAGAGCTTTAGAGAAACCAAACGAAAGAATTCCCATTACATCTCCTCCTTTCTGCACTGGGGAGGATTAAAACCAGCTCGTCAACACACGCCCTGGATGTCCTAATTAACTCCTTTCCTCGTGGCTTTG
>NW_021940780.1:2138223-2139902 GCF_001715985.3 Manacus vitellinus
AGAAAAGAAAAGGTTCAAAGCACATTCTGAGGGCACTGATATGCAAGGAGGAGGTTCTTAACTAGTTCTGTCTCCAGCCCCACAGGGTGAAAGGAGCAAAGTTGCTCTTTTGGGTTCAGTGCCCGAGAAAGGTTCGGCCCCAAAAGGCTCCCGTGGAAATGGGGGTTATTTTGGGAGGTTTGGCACGACAGGGGGTGGATAACGAGCCCCAGGCTCGCTCAGGTTGGGATGGAGGAGCAGATGATTGGGAAGAGGAGCAGGAAGCAGGAGCTGGGAGACGGGGAATTCTCCGTGTTAGGAGAGGAATGTTCCAGGCTGGAGGTGTCCCAGTCACCTCTGGATGGAGGGACAAAGAGCAAACCCCCTCTTACACCTACCCAGGGGCTCCAGATGTTCCCAGAGGAGCCATTCCCAGGCCTCTGGTGAAGGGATTGGGATTTGCAGAGCCTGTCCCACTGCCAGGAACAGCCAGATCCCTCAACAGGGAGCCTTCATTTCTCTTGCCTGATGACAATGCAGTTTGTTCTACAAGAACCCTCCTGTCCCTCCTCCTGTTCCCTCGTCCAAGGGAGCTGTTTGTCAGGGTTTTGGGACCTTGCCTTCATCAGGAGCTGCTGGGACATACTGTTTTCCCAATGTTTTAACTCCCAAATGTGCTGTGGTTTATCCCTGAGGGCAGAATTCTCCTCCTGCAGTTTTAGAGGGGTGCAGTTTGACCGTGTCACTGAAAAATTTGGTTCCTCTGAGCTCCTTCTTTACTTTATGAAAGGAAATCTTAAAAAAAAACAAAAACAAAAACAAAAAAACCCAAACACTCAGTTTCCAGTCGCAAACTGGAAACAAACCAGTTTATTTTCCACCAAGATAAATAAATAAATAGACGTGAGAATAGAAAACATTTTCCCGTTCTAGTTCCACCCCAGGGGTTTATTTTGTCTCGGCACAGAGCAACTCCAGCTTTGATCCTGCACCCTGGAGGAGGATCCTCCTAAGGAAAAGGTTCAGGCAGCAACCAGAAAATCCATCCAGAACTCCTTTTGTGGAATCACAGAGTTGTTCAGGCTGGAAAAGACCTTCAAGGTTGTCACTGCAAGGCCACCACTGAGCCCTGTCCCCAAGTGTCACATCCCCAGGGGTGTTCAATCCCTCCAGGGGATTTAACCCTCAGCTCCCTCTGCTCCTCCTCACCCCCGTGCTCCAGCTCCTTCTCCCAACTTTCCTGCTGAATCCCACATTTTTCCCCTGTTTTATGACGTGATTTCATTGTCTGGAAGCAAGAGATGAACCCCAAGGCTTTTCCTTCTCCTCCCAGCTCTTCTTGGCTCTTTTCTTACAGGAAAAAAAACCCAAAGCCAAACACACAACCCCGGGTGCCAACGGGAATTCTGGAGTCTCTGGTGGGATTTGGCAGCAGAGTTTTCAGCTGGAAAACCAGAATATGCCGAGCTGAGGGATGGAAAAGGAACCAAAACCATTTGCAAAGGGAGGCACGATCATGTTGAACGAGGAAGTTTTTCTAATTGCCTCAATTGTGGATAAAACCACAGCCCATTTTCCGTTGGGAAGGAGATGAAATGGATGCTCTGGGTTCAAATGTCATCACACACTGGTGTTATTTATGTGGCAGGAAAGAAATCTTTTGGTCCTGAAGGCTTCACAAAAAAAACCTTCTGGGGTTT
>NW_021940780.1:2141783-2144488 GCF_001715985.3 Manacus vitellinus
GGTTGGAGCAACCTGGGAGAGTGGGAGGTGTCCCTGCCCATGGCAGGGGGTGGAATGAGGTGATTTTAAGCTCCCTCCCAACCCAAATCATTCCATGATTCCGTGATTCTAACTGTGACCTTCTCATATAAACCACTAAATCCCAACCTACGTGAAACCCTCCCTCTCCATGTGTGTTTTAACCAGGTAGAGCTTTCAACCAAAGGCCTGAGGAAAATGTGTGTATTGCCCAAAACAAATGTGTGTCTTCTTCAAATAAATGTGTGCCCTCCCCAAATAAATGTGTGCCCTCCCCAAATAAATGTGTGCCCTCCCCAAATAAATGTGTGTCTTGTCCAAATAAGTGTGTGCCCTCCCCAAATAATAAATGTGTGCCCTCCCCAAATAAATATTCTGGGTGTTCTTTGGGCCAAGAGGTTCTGGAGGAACCCAGTAGTTAAGGACTTCAGGAGAAACATTTCGGGAACCAGTGTTCCCAAAGTCCCACTGTGGAGGGAAAAGCCACTGGAAGTGGAGTTTTCACAGGAATCTTCTTCCTTCAGTGAAATTTCTTTGCATTTCTTGCATTTCTCCCCTTGTCAGTCCCAGCTCTGGCCATTCCTTCCGGTGTGGGGCAATCCCAGAGCCTCGTGCTGTGCTCCAGAGTTCAGAAATCTTTGTCCTTGCCTAAACTTTGCACTGTAGGCCTTTGTTTATGAGCTGTCTGGGGGGAGCTGGGACTCAATGGAGCATTGTTCAATAAATAATCAAAGCCAGACACCACCAGAGGTTTCTTTATTTATTTATTTATTTTTCCCCCATAGGAGACAGTATATAAAAACTCCTGATGGGTTGGAACACGGTGTCTTCCTCCACAGAATGCAATTTAAACTCATCAAATTAATCACCACCAACATCCCAGCACTTGAAGCAATTTGTAACATCACACACCAAACATAAAGTTGCTTTGTAAGCTGGGACCTTGCTGTGATTTAGCTGCTGGTTGTGCTGCAGAAAAGCTGTAATTAACTGCTGGCAGTGTGATCTATAAGTGGCACTTTGCTTCGTGTTTAATAGGAAAGAATTAAACAGGCCTTTCTGGGCCTGTTGGAGAGTCAGGTTTGGGTGATATTTCCCTTTATCCCAGTTCTAGAGCAAGGTGGGAGTGTGGCTGATTTGGAAGAGCTCAGGGTTGAGGCAGCAGAGCTTCAGGTTTGACTCCCACCTGTGGAAAAGCCAGAGGGGATTGTCCTGCTCCATAATCCCCTGGTTTCCTCTGCTCCCTGACACTTGGTTTTACCATCACTGAAAACACTGTTGGCCAAACCAGGGTTACCTGGAAGGGACTTCACAACAAACTCCCTGGAGATGTTGAAAACCTCAGTAGTTGAGGCACTTTCTGACTTGTTTTAATGGGTCATTTTTTTGGTCAGAGGCTGGATTTGATGATCTCAGAGATCTTTCCCAGCCTTGCTGATTTTCTGGTTCTCTGAAGGAAATCCAGCCTCTGATCTTTCTGCTCCTCTTACTGAGAAGTGCAGGTGGTGACAAACCCATTTGCTCTTCTCATTGTGGGCAATTCCCAATTTTTTTACTGAAATATGTCTTTTTTGGAATCAAAGCACAAACCTGCAGCCTCAGCCCTGTGTTTTCTGTGCTCCCCTGAGCCAGGTACCCACTGCCCAAATCCCTCTCAGCCTCCTCCCCAGCTCCTCTGTCTGAAAGATGTGGCGACCAGGGATGAGAAAAAACCTGGAGATAAAGTGGGAACATCCCTTGGGATATGAGAAGAGTGAGATCAGAACTGAAATGCTCCATAAATCACCGTTATCTGCCCAGCTGGATGGGACTTGAAGGAACCACAAAGACAAGGCCAAATCTCCACCTCTTGCTTGGTCTAAACTCCTTTTCATCAGCCCAGGAGCGTGTCTGTAAATCCACAGATAAAACCTGCAGCTTTGGGCTGTGATTTTTCATTAAATAACCTCTTTCAAGGATGTGTGAGACTCTCAAGGTTAAAGTGTGAGACGGAATAAAACAGCTGGTTAAAAAAAAAACCAGCTAAAAAATGGGATGTTCAGTGGTCAAACCCACGTGTTGGGATCCCTTGTTGGGATCACTCTCCTGGGAGAGTGAATTTGTGGCAGGTTTTGGGTGGGAAAACTTCAGTCAAGCCTGGAAGTGCCTCTTGTGCTCCACCAAAAGCCCTTTGATGGTTTGACAAGAGTGCTCTGGAGAGCTCCAGATCTCTGGGCTATCATCCCATCCACGGAGGGGGGAAGGGGGAAAACGAGCCCTAAACCAAAGCATTCAGGAAACCACATGAAGGAGGTTCTGTGGCTGACAGAGATCCCACTTCCCAGCCCAGACTGGGTGTACTGGAGCAGAAAGCCTGGCTGGGAGGGCAGGAGGGCAACCCCTGGCCCAACCCTGGCCACCAGCACAACAGGGATGGTTTGGGAGGTGCTGAGAGCTTTAATCACAGGAGCATCAGGATGGGCCAAGGCCATGAAAAGCAAGTTGCCAAATGGGGTTTCCAAGGGCAGATTCCCAGCACACCTCACTCAGCCCTGACCACCACGAGCTGCATTTCCAGAGGGACTGTGCAGCTCCAAGGATTTCAGCTCTGGGTCCTCCCAAATGAGTAGAAAATCATGATGGAAACTTTTCTAAGCAGCCTGATACTCCAGAGCCTCCTAAACACAGAAGTGGAGGGATAATAATGG
>NW_021940780.1:2146062-2162560 GCF_001715985.3 Manacus vitellinus
CCCTGTGTCCCTGTGTCCCTGTGTCCCTTTTTCCCTGTGTCCCTGTGTCCCCATATCCCTGTGTCCCTGTGCCCCCGTGTCCCTTTGTCCCTGTGTCCCTGTGTCCCTGTGTCCCTTTGTCCCTGTGCCCCTGTGTCCCTTTGTCCCTTGTCCCCGTGTCTGAGGGACAGGGAGCGAAGGCACTGGGAGGGAGAGGAGGAATTCCTACGTGTGGGGCTGTGATTTGGGGCCCTTGGGAGCCTCGTGGGCTAATGAAGAGAACAGCTTGTCCTGGGAAATGGGAAGCTGGGGTGGGACTGCTGGCTCTGGGTGACCTGATCTGCCCATTGTCCCACCCGCAGCTCCTGGGGGCACCGTGACTATTTACACAGCGGGGCCACCACTTCCAGAGGGCTCCTGCTGCTCATCCAACACAAATAACCCGGGGATGGAACAAGCCCTGGCTCCGGGGCTGAGCTCCCAAGCACCTGCCCTGCTGGTGACTCCAGGCCAGCTTGATTGCAGCAGAGTGAACGCAGCAAAACCCCGAAGGAATCAACTTTTTGTGTCCTAAATATAAAGCCGAAATATCCAGTAATTCTAAACCACATCAGCCCTTCAGGCTGCATGCTGCTGAAAATGCAAACAGTCGAACCAGACACCCAAACCTTGCAAGAATCCAAGCAGCAGCAGCAGCAGCAGCAGCAGGGAGTCCCTGGCTCTCTGCCACCACTTTATTACTTATCCCTTATTTTTCTATAGCCCTTGGCATGGCGAGAAGTCCTCCTTTAATTATGAACAGGAATGAAGAAGCCCCAGGAGGAAATCATCCAGCTCTGGAGCCGGATAGCTGGAGCTGCACTGATTGCACGGGGGGCTCTTATCAAAGCTGACACAGAGCAGGAGTGGGAGCCACGGGCTGTGCGTGGGAGAGAGCCCGGAGAGGATGGAAGAGCTGAGGAATCCTGCTCAGCTCAATCCTCCCCGGGCAGCTCTCTGCTCTTCCTTTCTTTTCTCTCTCCCTCTCTCTCCCCCTGAGCTGAGAAAAGCAAAGACAGGTCCCAAGAGAGGGAGGAATGAGATAAATGTGGCACCTTTTTGCTTCTCCTTTCGACGCGTCGGAGGGCTGGGTTTGACACAGAGGTGAGCTCTGGGTGATGAGGCTGTTTGTGGAGCCAGGAGAAAACTCCTGCAGCCATTGAAGGCTCTCCCAGGAAGGGAATAACCACTGTGGGTTTGTCTGGCCAAAGCCTTGGGGGTTCTCTGGAGGGTCTGAGGGTCTCATCCAGAGCCACCTCAGCTTCTGCCACTGATGGATCCTCCACACCCCATCCCTGGAAGTGCCCAAGGCCAGGTTGGAGCAACCTGGGATGGTGGAAGGCGTCCCTGCCCGTGTCAGGGGGTGGGCTGAAATGGGCTTTAAGGTCCCTCCCAGCCCAAACCATCCCAGGATTCCATGTTTGGAAGGAATAACCACTGTGTGTTTGTCTGGCCAAAGCCTTGGAGGTTCTCTGTGTGGACTCTCAGCCCCACCTTCTCTGGAGGGTCTGAGGGTCTCCTCCAGAGCCACCTCAGCTTCTGTCCCTGATGGATCCTCCACACCCCATCCCTGGAAGTGCCCCAAGGCCAGGTTGGAGCAACCTGGGATGGTGGAAGGTGGAAAGGTGGGCTGAAATGGGCTTTAAGGTCCCTCCCAGCCCAAACCATCCCAGGATTCCATGTTTGGATGGCACATGGAGCTGCTCCCAGCACTCCCCAGGAGCCCAGGACAAGGTTTGCTGGGACTCACCAGGGAGTCACCAAAAAGGAGCAGAGGCCACAAACCTGATGTTTCAAACTGTCCCTCCACCACCACCTGGTGCTGGGAGACCATGGGAAAGTTCCTGTTGCTGGTTTGGAGCCATTCCCTCTGCATTTTTGGGAGCAGAACAGCCCGTGCCTGTGTCTGTCCCCTTCCAGCCCTGCCACTGCTCAGACCCACTGCACTGCCCCAAAACAGCCTGACAAAGGTGGTGTTGGCCTGAATGACCCTCAGACTGCACTAAAACAGGGGTAACGTGGATCCATCACTCCCCAAATGTTGCCCCATCTCTGCAGATTTAAACCCTCTCCTGGGGATTCTCAGCATCCCCTTTATTTTATGGGGTTCTTGATTATCAAAAAGAAGCCTGCTGAGCTTCACTGCCTTGTTTTCCCCCTCATTTCCCACTCTGGCTCGTTTTTTCAGCCAAAACCCACAGAAGGCACATGAATAATCACGTCAGAGCTGCAGGCACCTCCCAGCTCTGGACATTTTTTTTCCCCCAAAAGCCCCAGATCCCCTCTGGGCTGTGTGAGGCCAAACCCTGTGCAGGGCAGGGGAACGTGGAGCTTTCATTGCCTCCAACCCAGAAAGGAGCAGAAAGACAGAACGGGGCTTTTATGGTGCCCAAAGGGGATTCAGATCAAGGGGTTTGGATGAACTTCCTCCTTTCTTCACACAAAGGAGCTCATTTCCCAGCCATTTGGGGGATGAGGGGGAGCCAAATTCTTGGTGGTTTCCCTCAGTCAGTTCCCTCTGCCCAGAGCTGTGTTTGGTGCCATTCCAGCACTGGGAAAAGGAATCACAGCAGATCCTGCTGGGAGCAGCTGCTCCCAGGCCATACCTGGGGGTTACACCTGCTCAGGGGGAACATCAGGTCATGGGATGGAACAGAAACCCAGGGAGGAGAAAATCCTCCTGAAATTTAAAGTGCTGGCGGATTTTGGGATGAATCACCTGCTTAACAGAGGATTTCAGCAGCTCAGCTCTCCCTCCAAATCACTAAAAATACATTAATTCCCTTATTTCCCCTCCTTCATCCCTCTTATCTTTAGTGGGAGATAAGGCAAGGACAGGCAGAGATTCCCCTGTTGCCAGCAGAGACAAACCAGAAGCAGAGCAAGGATGAATTTCCATCACACATCCCAACACTTCCAGCTCTGGCACAGCCCTGGGATGAAGGAAATCAGCCTTCACTTCTAAAAATACCCAGAAACATTTTGTCCAGAGGTTTAAAAACACCCTGCTCACCTCTGAGCTGCCCTGGCACTGGATATGAAGGGCAGAGGTTATATTTAGGGCATTCCTGCATGGACAAGGTTATTTCTTTTTTTTGGCTTCTTCAGGAGATTCCTGATAATGGATTAATTTTATCAAGGAAAACTCTCAAGGTCTCAGTGGAAAGACCAGAATGTCCTTAAATTCCTGTGCCAAACACAGGCCTGGGTGGGGAAAAAAAAAAAAAAAAAAGGGAATAATGGCAACGTGAAAAGAGACTCTCCCCTAACAGGTGGAAACCCAGGCAAGTGATCTTCCAGACCTGACCCTGCAAACACCCACATGTGGGCTTAATTTTAAGCATGACTGGTTCCTGAAAGTCTGGGATTTAAGGGATTACTCGTGCTTCAAATTGAAGCCACATGGATGGATCCGTGGAGCTGGAGCTCCCAACTGGCTGGCTGTGAACTGGCCACTTGGAGCTTTATCTCGTAATAAACACCAAAATAATCTTATTAACAGTGGCTGGGGGGTTGTGCAGCACCTCAGACACAGATCCCTGCAGTTATCTGGGGCTGTTATTATTATTAAAGGAGCATTTCAGCTCTGCTGGTCCATCCTCATCCTCTCCCTGCACCTCTGGAGTGTCTCTGAAGTTTCGTTTTTTTTCAGGATCTGCTTCAGCCAAGGGGCAGAGACAAAGTTTTATTCCCCTCCCCTGAAAGGGGTTTTCCTTTAAACCCTCCCATTGTGTCCCTTCCACTGTTTTTGTGTAACATCAGTGATGCCATTGGGTCGCCTTTGGGGCTGGGAATGATAATTCCAGGCAAGATTAAGAACAACTTTCTTCTCCCAGTTCAGGGAGGAGCATATTGGCAGAAAATAATCCCCCTCTCAACCCCCAGTTATTAAAAATGAGTCTCAATTTGAAGCATGTTCTCTTTTAAACCCTTTCCTGGCTTAAAAACTGCATATTCTTTATCTTTATTCACGTCTGAGCCCTCCTTAAAAATCCTCCTACGTGTCTTCAGCAACATCTTGCAATGACGAGTCTAATTATGAAATTTATTTTTTTTTTTACTCTCAGAGCTATTTTTTTTTTAACTCAGCCATGAAAATTGGAATAGTTACAACCCAAGGCCACTGAGCAAGAGCTGCAACCCCTGCCCAGGGTGGAGGGGGGGTGGTGGGAGCAGCATCATCCTCTCCCAGAGCTCATCCCCGACTGCTCCTCTGCAGAAACCAGGGAGAGAAACTGGGCACTGGAATAAAATCAGGGAGTGGCATCACCTGCCCTGAACTCTGGTTTTTAAGTTTAGCTGCAGTTTAACTGTTTCTGGAGAAAACTCCTTCCCTCTGGAGTGAAATGTGTTGGAGCAGATCAGTGTCTTTTAGTGGGATTTATCAGCAGGATCCTTGTCACCAGCACAGCCCCCAAATTAAAGAGAAAATGTTCCATCCTGCCTCGTTTAAGCCAGGGAAAAGGGGAGCCTGTTTTTCTTGCAGCTTTCTTGTTCAGCCACTAAACAAATTTACTGAGCTCTGGATTTGTCCTGCTCAACTTTATTATGAACATCAACTTTGCAGGGAGCAGAGACTCGGCCCCTCTGGAAGGTGCTCTGAGGGCTGGAGTCCCTCTGGAGCCAGGCTGGGAGAGCTGGGGGGGTTCACCTGGAGAAGAGAAGGATCCAGGGAGACCTGAGAGCCCCTTCCAGGGCCTGAAGGGGCTCAGGAGAGCTGGAGAGGGACTGGGGACAAGGGATGGAGGGACGGGACACAGGGAATGGTTCCCACTGCCAGAGAACACTTTAGATGGGATGTTGGGAAGGAATTCCTCCCTGTGAGGGTGGGGAGAGGTTGGGATGGCATTCCCAGAGAAGCTGGGGCTGCCTCAAGATCCCTGGAAGTGCCCAAGGCCAGCTTGGAGCACCCTGGGCTAGTGGGAGGTGTCCCTGCCCATGGCAGGGGGTGGCACTGGATGGGCTTTAAAATCCCTTCTAACCCAAATCCTTCTGGGCTTCCAGGATTCTCTCCAGCACCGTTGGAGGCTTTTCCCATTTCTCCTCCTCTTGGCCCACGAGCTGCCTTCTCCCAGCAAGGGGGGGTTGCAGTGGCCTGGGGCATGGAGGAGGGGATGGCAGAAGATGTGGAACCTTTCAGAGGGGTCAGGCTGAGTGTTCTTCTTCCTTGAGAGAATTTCAGGAGCTGCAGCAGCAGCTGGGGCTGAATCCAAGCCCTGGACTGCAGCCTGTGGATCAAATGCTCCCTCTGCCTTTCCCTGACATTCAGGTGACACGGAAAGAACCACAGCAGCAGCTCAGGTGTCATCTCTTTTACCTCTCAGGGCTTTTTTTAATCCTTCTTTCCGACCTACCTGATGGGATGAAGTCCCCAAGTTCATCTTTTTTCTCCAGACTTATTTTCCGGGGGCAAGTTCCCCACACGTAACAATCATGGGGAGATCCCTCCCCAAATCTTCATTCCTGAAGCCCAGCCATGCTGATGATGATGTTTTCCAGGGGCTTGGGGAGTGCTGGGAAAGCTCTGTGAGGTTTGGAGCTGGGATTGAAGCTCTCAGGGAGTCCCCACGAGGGATTCTGAGCAGCCCAGCTCTGCTGGTCGTGCCTAACGAGCTGAACTGGGCCCTGCAGCCCCTGCCCTGTGTGCTGAGGGGTTTATGTAACGTGGGAGAATAGGGGAACCCAGCGTGCAAGGAGGGAAAATTGCTTATTCCATAATGACCTGGGACAGAGAGGGATAATTAGGGTTTCTTTTCTCTTTAATTAGAAAATGGCAAACATAGATTAATCAATTACAAATGCCCCTTTATCCCGCGGTGCACTGCAATTAACAGTACTTAAATGTGTTAACAAAGCAGGAGGCCTGCATTTGTAAAGCAACTTCTTGCTGCTTTTTCTTCCCCCCCCCCCCGGTTTCCCTGACTGTGCCTGAGCCCTTTCCGTCCTCCCTTCCTCTGTGCAGAGGTTTAACCCTCCTAGACGAGGGGTTTTTAAACCGTTATAAATCATCACACAGCGTTAGCAAAACCAAAAAAAAAAGCCCTTTTGGCCGGGCTTGGAGGGGGAATGGAGCAGGGGAAGCCGTGGGTATTCTCCGGGGTCGCACACGACAACGGCAGAGGAAAATCCAGGAGATACAATCGCTCGATTCACGGCTCGTTTCTTACGCCCGCTGCCAAAAGCGTGATTAAGTCACAAAGGGTTCGATCAGGGACACGCAGGGGAACAAAACCCTCCTCCCCATTGACAGGGCGCTATTTTCAGGGAACATCCAGTGCCCTGTCCCGGCCAAAAGTAGGGGAGGACGGGCCGGGGAGGGAGAGGGGGAGCCCGGGGGGGAGGGAGGGAGGGAGCTGCTGCATTCAGGGGGACGAAGAAGGGCTCGGGAGGGAGGGAAGGCAGGGTGGTCCAGCGGCAGGAGCATCCCGGCTCACCTGGAGCCGCTCCCGTGTGTCCGGGCACTGCTGCCATCTATTGGGAGCGAGCGGCTCCAGCCCGCTCCAGAGCCGGATTTTGGGAAGAGGGGGGGAGCGGGGAGGTGTCACCGCGTCCCGGAGCATCGGCAGGGGAGGGTTGTGGGGCTGCGACACGCGGCGCTTCCAGAGCATCGTGGAATGGGTTGGGTTGGGTTGGGAGAACCTTAAATTGCCCGATCCCCCCCTGCTCGGGCCTGCCCTGATCCCAGGATGGGCAGGGGAGGATCCCGCAGGAACTGCCACGTTAGACCGGGATGGCTTCGGAGCGAAGGGTGATCAGGAATTCGGGGGTGGGGGTAGGGCGGGACATCCTGGAATCCCGGGGTGGTTTGGGTTGGAAGGGCTTTAAAATCATCCCATTCCACCCCCTGCCATGGGCAGGGACACCTTCACCAGCCCAGGTTGCTCCAGCCTGGCCTTGGACACTTCCAGGGATCTTGAGGCAGCCACAGCTTCTTACATCTCTCCTTAAGTCATTAGGAATTGTGTGGGAGCCCCAAATCGCCCTCCTGGACCCCCAAGTGCTGGTGACACAGCCCAGGCTGAGACATTGCCTGATGATGCTCAGTTTTGGGGTGGAAGAGGTCAGGGTTAGGTGAGACATTGGGGAAAAATTCTTCCCTGTGAGGGGTGGGGGGGCCCTGCCCATGGCAATGACTTTGGGATTGCTAAGGGATTTTGGGATTGCTGAGGCAGCTGGAGCTTCCCAGAGCACTGAGGGGGGAAGGAGAGCAGAAATTGGGATGCCAAAGGGCTGCTCCTGCTTTGGAAGAACTGGGAATGCAGCAATTAAATAGGTCAGACTTGGAATGGGGCTCTGGGGTTCTGTTGATGCCTCTGGGAATGGGTTTGGATCCCCTGGTGCCCAGTTGGGGGTCAGGCTCCATCTCTGCATCAGTTCTCTGCTCTGGAGAAGGAGGACAGAGGGGAAAAGCTCATGGGACATCATTCATGGAGTAAATTGAGCATCAGAGGGAGAAAATATTCCCTGTTCACCCAGCTTGTTCCCTGCGTGGTGAAGATGAACCATCAGCTGGGTTTGTGATTATCCTCTTGGAAATAAAAAGGCAAACTGAGGCAACACAGGAGTGCAAGTAGGGGAAAATCACATTTTAGTGCGTGTTCAGCAGGAACATGTGCTCACCATATCCTATAGCTTAGGTGTGTTCCAGCAGCTGCTTAGTGTGCATTTATATAATAACTTAATTGGAAGTGGGCTCTGCTTGGGGAGATTAACTTTGCAGTGTTGAATGCCTCAATTTTTTGGAAACCTCTTCAGTGCAGGGACTGCTGGTCAGGCCTTTTTTGGTTAAAACAAGCTGACAGAGTCTCTTGAAGGCTCATTTTAAAAGCTCTCATATGAGAAGGGCTGGATCTGCCCAGCACAACCTGGCTTTTTTTTCTGACTGGGGGCACTGGGAATTTCCTCGCAGGCTTTAAAAATCTGTGTTTCTTAAACAGGAAACGTTTACTAAAGAAGTAACTCGCAACTAACAAACATAAATAGACTCGCACATAGCTCGAGTTCCAGCTTTGTCTCCTTTGTTTATCAGGAATTTGTCAGACAACTGTCTTGGGCTCTAATATATCCCACCGAGGCCTGGGGCAGCTCCATCATATATTGCAAGGAAAAAAAAAAAAAACTTGATGGGAGGCACAAATTCCCAGCCTGGGCTGGGGCTTCTCGTTTCTGATCATTTTGTGGGATAACCTGTGGAAGTGAGTGTGTGAAGTGGGAGGGGAGGGAGCGCCTGGAGAGTCGCCCTGGGGGTGATCCCTGGGATCACTGGTGCAATTCCCACCAAAACCAGGCAGGGAATGTGACTGTGGGGATTTTACACCGTTTAATCGGGGTGGGGGTGGCCAGAGGTGCCCACAGGTGGGTCACTGCTGGTGACAGTCCCCCACTCCACCCTCCCAGCCCCTTTCCCTGGACCTACCCAGCAGGTGAGTCCCCCCTGGGGGTGGATTTGGGAAGGGAGCAGGGCTGCCTGGACGCTGGTGCAGCCTTTGCGGGCAGAGCCGTGTAACAAGTGCAGCCTCTATTCAGCCACTTTAATGAGGAAGCCGAGGCTCCGAAGCTCCGGGAAGGGGGATGGGAAGGCAGGGGCAGGGCTGGCCAGTCCTTCGGGTCAGCAACAGAAATTTATTTAACCATTAGACACGATATAACTGATATATGTGCTCCCCCTGCCCCTCCCCAGCTCCCAGTTGGTCCCCAGGCTGCTGATTCACTCCCAGTGCCCGTGTCCAGCTGATGCTCCAGAAAAGTCCCCCGTGTGAATCCAACCCCGAAATAGCTCCACTCCCCCATTTCAGGGCCAAACTGCCCTTTGATTCTTCGGTTCTAAATCCTGATTTTAGCCTCTGCAGAGCCAGAGGGGTCCTGGGGGCTCTGGGTGGGAAAGGGCTGCTGAGAAGCCAATTTAAGCAGCCCCAGCACAGCCAGGGCACGACCCAGCCCTGCTGGAGGCAGGGGAGGCTTCCCAGAGCCCGGAGCTGTCCCAGGCTATTCCTGGTGTCCCTCTGCATATTTAGCTGGGATTCTGTGCCTCTATTAGGGCCTTTCCCTGCTCCTCAGCACCAGGGGAGCTGAGCAACTCGCTGTTCTTTGCATCCTTGCCCAAATTTGCCCTGCTGTTCCCGGGAAGCCGTGCTGGGGAGCGCAGGGAATGATGTTGCAGATTTTGCTGCCTGCTGGCACTGTACCCGAAAATAACCAAAACTCCTGGCTATTTTTAGTGCCAGAGCATTCTCAGAAGCTTCCTGCCTTGATTTCCCTGCCTGCCCCTGCTTATTGTTCACTGCTTTGGGCTGTGCTGTCATTCCAGGAGTGGCCCCCAAGCCTCACCTGCCCCAGAGAGAAAAAAACCAGCACCTCAGTTTCTGTGATATGAACTCCTTAATTTCATTTTTGTGGCCATACCTCTTCTAGCTGGCTATTAAGTGCTGTTAATTAGTCAGCCTCCATCCTAGAAGATATTTGCTACCCCACATCCAGGCCTTGGCAAGCCTGGATTGGAAATTTTTCTTTGGCAAGTGGAAATTTTTCTTTGGGAAAGATCTAAGGAATTTTTTCAGGGATTGTTCCAGCCCCTTTTCTCTCTCTCTCACTAACCCTGCCTGGTAAGCAGGAGGCTTTCAGCATCACTCTGAAATCCCTGGGACTAATACCTGCTGCTACCTGTCCTGAGCCACGGGAAGAGCTGAGAAATCAGGAATTCCTGGTGTGAGATTGTCAGGAGCTCTGCAGGGCGGGATCAGCTCTTTGGTGGGTGTGACAGCGACCACTGAGGAGCAGGTCCCTCGATTTGGGGGGCACTGGCCAGCAGCCAAATTGTCCTGGAGCCCCACTGAGAGTTCCCTGCAGCATCTGAGGCACCAAAGCTTTGCCATGAGGCTCCTGCAGTGAAGGACGGGGTTTATTTTGGGGGAAGAGAGCAGCAATTTCCCAACAAAGTGGCCAAAACCTGAGTGGAATTGGAAGAGTGAGCACAAAATGATGCTGCAGCCCCTCCTGGCTCCCTAAGCCAGGTTGGGTTCCAGTTTTCTCAGGCTTTGTCCAGCCCTGGCTTAAATATCACGAGGGACTCAAATTACTGCTGGGGCTCGTCCAGCCAGGTCTGAACTCTTGAGGCCTGACCCGAGGGATTAGTGCTGTGTCCAGGGGTCCTGAGCAGCCCTGGCTGGAGGCACCCCCAGCTCCCCTGGCTGGGAAGGCAGCTGGCAGGAAACAGGCCCCTTCCTCGGGGTAGGAATCAGTATTTCCTTGAGCCCAGGGATTAACAAAGCCTGGTTTCCCACAGATTCGTGCCTTGTGGGCAATTGTTCAGCACAGTTGAGGCTTTTCCCACAAGTGGGGGTGTTGGACATTCCCAGTTCTTCCCCCCCCTGGTGTCCAGTGAGGGTGGTGGGGTGATGTGGGCTTTGAGGGGACTGGGTTTAGGGTTGTCTTCTAACAATTTGGCTTTTGGCAAAGGGCTTGGGGAGCTCTGAGGCGTTTGAGACCCCAGCAAATGCAGCTGAAGGTGCCCAGAGAACTCAAACCATCAGAAATGTGCACAAGTTGTGTTTGTAGAGATATCACCTTGTTACATCAGGCTAAACCCACTAAGAATGGACTTAAAAACCATGGCAGGCTTCACAAACTCAGCTGGGTTTTAGTTCTCTTGGTGGTTTGAAGGTCTGGGGGGTTTGGGATGTTTTATGGGCTGGGATTTTTTATTTTGTGTGGAGCCCAGCCTGGAATTTTTGACTGAAAAACCAGGCAAGAATAAATTCTGCTAATCTTGAAAAGAGGACTGGGAGCATTATCCTGACTTGCTTAGGACAGGCAGAGCAGGACCAAAATCCTGGGTTTTGGGTTCTGATCTGGCTGAGGTGCCAATTTATTGCTATTGGACCCACTTGTGGATCAGGCCTTAAAGTCTCTGTATCAGTTTCTGGATAAAAGATCTCCAGAAGATCTCCAGAAGATCTCCTTTATTGTGTTTAAAATTCAAACTGGGAGCTGACACGATGGAGTTTCCCACACAACAGCCCCTTGGTGTTTAGGTGGCTGGGACATCCAGCTCTGGCTCAACCAGAAACCTGCAGCCAAATCTTCCAGGGCCTTGAACTGGGTCAAATTCCCAGTTCACACGAGGCCTCTGAGCTGCTGACTCTCGGGGCTGATCACCAGATCAGTGGCAATTAGAACAGACAATCAATGCCTGTTTAGTTTCCATTTGATGCAGCAGCGAATCTGGGAGACAAATCTTCATTTAGGACTACAAAGGGAGATAAAGCAGCCATGCAAATCGCTTGTCCTGGTTGGTGATGGCTCTATTTTCCTGCAGCTGCTTCAGAGGGAGCTGCTGGGAAGAATTAAATGGAGCTTTGGGATGCTGTGACCCCCTGGAATTATCCAGGGCTGGGTGGGAGCAGCCTGGGCTGGTGGAAGGTGTCCCTGCCCATGGCAGGGTGGTCTTTAAAATCCCTTCTAACCCAAACCACGATTGCTGCTGTGAGAGAACCCTTGCTCTTCTCCCTTTCCCTTTGCAAGCTCCCTAAAAATCACCTGTTTGCCTCGATGTGGTTTGAGCATCCAAAACTCTGCTCTGTAAAATCTGCTTTTCTCCTGCTTTCGGCGAAAAAGGCAAAAGCCTGGTTTAGAAATGTGGCCCCTGGAGCTGTCAGGAAACAGCTGGAGGTGAAATTTCCCTGGCAAACACAGAAAGTCTCCTTGGATGTGGAGGACAGCTCGGAGTTGCTGCTTCATTGTCACCCCCAGTGTCCTTTATCCTTTTCTGTTTGATCCACTCCCTGCATCCCAGTTTCTTTCTTTCACTCCCATCCCCAGACCTCCCTTGGCTGGCTGCTTTGATGACACCCTCTCCTGCTTCTTCTCCTAATGAATGGATGGAAAAAGGTCTTCTGACTAAGCTAAAAAAACAGGTTTTTTAACTGGTGAGAGAGCTCGGAGCAGCTGGCAGATATTTCTGCAAGCCCTTTTCCTCTTCTATTTTGAGTTCAGTTTGGATCAAAAGAGAGGGTGCAGGGAGAGGGGGGAAAAAAGAGGAAAAAAAGGGAAGAAATGAGCTTGAAAAACACAATTGGATCAAAAAAGAGGGTGCAGGGAGAGGGGAGAAAAAGAAAAAAAAAGGGAAGAAATGAGCTTGGAAAGCACGACTGGATCAAAAAACAGGGTGCAGGGAGAGGGGAAAGAAGAAAAAAAAGGAAGACTTGAGCTTGGAAATTCAGGGCTCCCTGCTGCTGCTTCCCTGCTCCTCTGAGGAAGGAGGGAGGGGTGAGGTGCACTTGGAACTGAACCTGAGGAAGGAGGTGGGGAGTGGAGGGCTGGAGGTGCTGGTTTGCTTCTCTCCAAACCTTCCTCGGTGTGGGGTTCATCATCCTCCCCCTCGGAGGCCAATCCCCAGGGAACTCCCCCCCCAATTCCCCACGATTCCCCTTCTGAGCCTGCCCGGGGTGTGACACCCGGAGCGGCAGATGGGGAGTGGAGCAGGGCTGGGAACAGGCAGTTCCAGGCTCTTCCCGCTTGGATTTCCCCTCCCAGCCGGACTGGGAGGGACAAACCCCCTGCTCAGCCCCAGCCCTGGCCCCTCCCCTGGGCTTGGGTCTCCAAAGGACTCCTCGGGGGTCCCACTTGGCAGGGGAAGCATCACCTGTCCAGGCTGGGAGAGGTGGGAGCTGCTGCCTTTCCTTCCAGGCAGAGCCATAAATATTAAATCCCGAATTTTCCAGAGCAACAAAACACAAATGGGGTGGTTGAGTTCATGGGGGAGGATGATGTGGGGGGGTGTCTTTTCTTCTGAGTATCCTGGGCTGGTGGAAGGTGTGGAACAAGATGATCCTCGAGGTCCCTCCATGATCCTGTTCTGGGATTTTCTGGGATTAGCAGGAGCCCTAAAAGGAGGAGAATGGCTGTATTACTGTCAGAGAAACATGGAAAACTTCCCTGCTTCTCTTCTCCTAAAAACACCCTGTTTTCCTGGGACAAACAGGTCCCACCCAGGGGTGTTTGGGGTGGGGACTGGCACAAGAAGGTCCCAGTGACAGCCCAAAATCCAGGAGCTACAAAGATTCCCAGGGACCTTCAGCCTCTGCAGTTCTGGGGTTCCACCAGATCTGAGATTTGAGCCTTCCCAGTTCCTTCTCTATATCTTAATGATGCTCTACTCACTCTGTGCTAATTTAGGCCTTGGCAATTAACACTTTTTCCCTGACAATGATCTTTCTACCTTCCAAAAAAAATCACAGGCAAAGAAGGATTCTCATGTCCAAGGGGTTTTTTTGTCCAGCACAGTGCCCAGAATTTTTATTATACCAACCTTAGGACCTGTGGCTTGTTACTTACTTTAATAGAAATTAAAAAAAAAAAACCACAACAAACACAAATTGCCACTCTTGCAAAACAAATTCCAGTAACTATTGGCTAGAAAAGTTCGAAGGGACTTTCTCAAGAGTGGAGTGAGGAGGCTGCCATGTCATTCCCTGGTTGGTTTTTTGTTTTAATTTAACTTTTTTTTTTTAATTTAAAGAGCTGCTGTGCAAAGTGAAAGGCATAATCCTGCCTGATTCCTGCTTGCCTCACTCACCCCTGGTGCTCGGGGAAGGAAAGATCTTCCCAAGGATCCTTCCACACTCCATAAAAAACAAAAAAAAAAAAGCAAATTCATGATTCATGAAGGCTCTGGCCATAGATCTTGCAAAGAAATGCTTGGCAGCTTGAGAGAATAGCTGGGTTTATTTTAACCTTTAAGAATGACACCAATTTCACAGCTGTTAATGCTCTGTGGCTCCTCCGCTTTCCAATGCAAATTGCACACCAAGGGCTGCTGCATCTTGATGAGGGGGGAGGCAGAATCTCCATATTAATGTGCCAATATCTTTGTTCTGAAGTGTTTAATTTTATGCTTTAATGAGGGATCCTCTCCCCTGTTCAAGGCAAGCCTTTGCAAGAAACTGTTTGGATAATTTGCCGGTGTCATCCGGCTCTGGAGCGGGGCAGGGAAAGGCTGGCTGGGATTTTGGGGGTGTCTCCGGGGTACAAACTGTTGGGAGGGGAGTCCCTGAGGAAGGGTCTTACCCAGAGCCCCTCAAAATTGGGCTGGGGATTGAATCCTGCCGGGGATTTTGGATTGGTTTGGAATTAACTCAGAATTGGGTTTGGGATTGACTCCTGCCAGGGATTGTGGATGGGTTTGGGATTAACTCAGAATCGGGTTTGGGATTGACTCCTGCCAGGGATTTTGGATGGGTTTAGGGTTAACTCAAAATTGGGTTTGGGATTGACTCCTGCCAGGGATTTTGGATGGGTTTGGGATTAGCTCAGAATTGGTTTTGGGATTGACTCCTGCCAGGGATTTTGGGTAGGTTTGGGATTAACTGAGAATTGGTTTTGGGATTGACTCCTGCCAGGGATTTTGGGTGGGCTGCTGGGAAGGAGGTGGGATGGGTGCCCAACCCCTCTGAAATTCCGGGGGTCCTCCTCCCTCTCTTCATCCCTTCCAGCCTCTCTGGGCTCCGTTTGCTCTCCCTTCAGGTGACCAGCTCTGTCCCTGCACACAACCCGTGTCTCCAAATCCCTCCCCCAGCAGCAGGTGTGACTTGTCAAAGCCCATTTCCCTCTGGAAAGGCAACTTTCCCACCCCCAAGGGCCACATCCTGCCTCTGCACCTCCCCTCTGGGGCTGGAACATCCACCTGCTGCAGGGAGGGATTAAAAACCCTCCACCCCTGTCAGGTCCAGATCCAGCCCCAGCCAGTGCTCCCTGTGTTTGGACAGAGTGCAGCAAAGCTTTCAGCAGTGCCTTTCAAGGACTCTTTCCCCTTCCCCAGAGGAGTGTTTTCACTGCCTGAGGTACCAGGAGTTGAGTGCTGAAAGTTCTTTATGTATCTCGTCCGTGAATGCACATTTGGTTTGAATCAAAATCCCATTGAAACAGGCACTGGGATTTAGAGCACGGGATTACAAGTAATTCTGGGTTATTATTAGCAATCACTTTTCATCAGGCATTGCCTTTACAAGATCCAGAGCAGTCCCAGCAGAAAGAGACTGAAATATACCATTCCTTTGATTAAAAAAAAATGGAATTGTGCGAAGTGAATCAGTTGTGGAGTGTAATAATATGAGAAAACCTTTAACTGGCCTTCATTTCTGTTGTAAATGAATTCAAACACCACAGAAGATAATAGTTCATGGAATCCTTAAGGTTGGAAAAGCCCTCTATTGAGTCCAACCTGTGAGTGATCCCCACCTTGAGCCACATGCAGTCCTTCCTTGGACACATCCAAGGGTGGGACTCCACCACCTCCAGGGCAGCTGGAGGCCTGACTGCCCTTTCCATGAAGGAATTCCTCCTGATGTCCAGCCTGACCCTCCCCTGGCAGAGTTTGAGGCCTTTTTCCCCTTTTCCAACCGCCAGTTGCCACCTTATATTGAGCATTAACCAACTGCACCTTCCCCCCACAGCGGCTGGGACACCATCAAACCCAGCCTGACTTTCTGCACATGAAGCAGAGATATTAAATCCCTTTAATAATAAGATTTTTTCAGCAGGTTTTATGTTGCTGCTGCTGCCAGCTTTATGGAGCCTGTAGCCAGATCCAAGTGGCTCTGTCGGGGCAGACACCCGGGTAACTCTTAAATTGCATCCTGCCTTTTGGAACAAGTTCTGACATCACTGCCCCGGTGCAGCCGGGGTTATTCAGCTGGGCTAAGCAAATTAAAAGGCTCTGCTTTGCCTCTCCCTTCCTCTGCTTTTTGTACTGGCGGTGTAATTGAGGCAGCTCCTGCTCCCCAGCTCCGGGAGGGGGGAGTTGCATCCCGAGGCAGCGTGTGGTGCCGCACGGGAGCCATGGCGCAGGGGAAGGGGGGATGGAAGCCGTGGTTTCACTAATGTGCACCTGCTGAGGAGCTGCTCCAGCGGGGCCTGCGGGGGCTGGATGGGGGCCAAGGCCTCCAGACAGCTCGGTTTGAGCCCTGGCAAACCCTGGAATGGTTCCCAGGAGGCTTAAAACACCTTCCGGCGGCAGCGAGGAGGGGCCACGCTCCGAGCCCTCGGTGAGAGCAGGGAGGGAGTGGATTCCCCATCCCTGGAGTGCCCAAGGCCAGGTTGGATGGGCCTTGGAGCAACCTGGGGTAGGGGAAGGTGTCCCTGCCCATGGGGGGTGGGACTGGATGGGCTTTAAGGTCAATTATTCACATATTGCGAGGTTCCACCCCCAGGCTTTTCCCACTCAAACTGAGAGTTGGATGAAATGGGATGTTGGGAAGGAATTCTTCCCTGTGCAGGTGGGGAGGCCCTGGCACGGGTTGCCCAGAGAAGCTGTGGCTGCCCCTGAATCCCTGGAAGTGTCCAAAGCCAGCTTGGAGCAACCTGGGCTGGTGGAAGGTGTCCCTGCCCGAAGTGTCCCTGTCCCTGCAGGGGGTGGGGCTGGACAGGCTTTAAAATCCCTTCCATCCCAAACCATTCCATGACCCCCCCTGCCCTGTGGGGATTC
>NW_021940780.1:2162691-2167479 GCF_001715985.3 Manacus vitellinus
GGGAGGGAAGGGAGGAGGTTTGGGAGGGAGCAGAGGAGGGTGGAGAGGGAACAGAGGAGGGTGGTTTGCTGGGAGGAGCAGTGGAGGGTGGTTTAAGAAGGAGCAGGGAAGGTGGGTTTAGGAGGGAGCAGGGGTTGGTTTTCTGAGAGGAGCAGGGAAGGTTCAGGAGGGAGCAGAGGGTGGTTTAGGAGGGAGCAGGGGCTGGTTTTCTGGGAGGAGCAGGGAAGGTTGGTTCAGGAAGGAGCAGAGAGTGGTTTAAGAGGGAGCAGAGAGTGGTTTTCTGGGAGGAGCAGGGAAGGTGGGTTCAGGACGGAGCAGGGGCTGGTTTTCTGGGAGGAGAAGGGAAGATTGGTTTAGGAAGGAGCAGAGAAGGTCGGTTCAGGAGGGAGCAGAGGGTTGTCTAAGAGGGAGCAGGGGTTGGTTTTCTGGGAGGAGCAGAGAAGGTTGGTTTAGGAGGGAGCAGGGGTTGGTTTTCGGGGAGGAGCAGGGAAGGTTCAGGAGGGAGCAGAGGGTGGTTTTCGGGGAGGAGCAGGGAAGGCTCAGGAGGGAGCAGAGGGTGGTTTTCTGGGAGGAGCAGCCGGGCCGGGGCAGCGGAGCGTTTCTAACTCTCTCCCGCCGAGGTGCAGTTGCTCACGTCCCTCCGGAGCGCAGCGAATGGAGGGGTCCTGGCTGGGGAAGGGGGGCTGAAAGGTGGGCAGGGATCCAGTTACACAATTGCCCTCGCAGCATTCCCAGCCAGGGAGCAGCTGAGCACAGAGCGGGACAGGGGGGGGAGTTATTGACTTTGGGTGTCCCCCCTTTCTCTTTTTCTTCTTTTCTTCTCCCCCTCTATTTTTTTTTTATTTTTTATTGAGGTTGGATAAAAATCTTAACACCTTGGGAATAGCCTAACAGTGGTACAATAGCCTGGCCTGTGCAATTTAATAGGGTCTCCTGAATGGGAATGGAAAGAAGGGGATGATTCTCCCAGGGCTAACAGTGCCTTTCTTTTTTCTCTTTCCACGAACCGGCCAGGAAAGAAACCCTCCAGCATTTAACCTGTAAGGGAAGGGAAAAGTCTTCCAGCAGCTTATGCTGAGCTTTTAGTCACAAATACTGAAGCTTCTTAGTTTTATTTTTATTTTTGGGTTGTCTGGTTTTTTTCTTCTCATCTGGTGAGCTCTTTGTGCCCTAGACCAGCGACCACCTGAGATCAGGAGCAAGGAAGATTTTGGGGGGAAAACCTTATCCCATAATGCCTATTCCTGTATCCCTAAACAGTCTTAAAAGCATGACCCTGGAATGGGCAAACCATGATCTTTGGACAGTCCTGATCCCTGTGCTGGTCGTTTCTTTTTCCCTTTAAAACTCGGGTACAGGAGAGAAGCCAAACTCCTCTGGCATCCAACTCCCTACAGCGAGGGCAGGATGGAAGTTTCTGGGGTATTTTACAGTCCTTGTTTCACTCAGGATGCAAAATAAATAATGCAAGTACGCTCTGGAACCAAAGGACTCTGATGGCTCAGGCAGAAATTTGCTTGTACAAGTCTCCTGCCAAATTTGACAGCGGCTCAGCGTGAGCTCCTGCACTCCTGAAATAAGTTTAAAATCGCTGTTTTAAAGCAGTAATAAAAGTTCTGCTTCCACAGGGCCTTTTTTTGGAGGTTCAATAAAGTTTTCCTGGTGTCCCACTATTTGCCTGTGTCCTGATCCAGGGCACAGAATCCAAAATCTATCCCACAGTGCCACGTCCCCAAACTCAGCCTCGTCTTACGGTTGACCTCCTGTTGCTGCTGTTTGTAATTAAAACATGCAGCAGGTACAACTCCTAAATAAAAATCAAGTCAGTCAGCCCTGGAATAACGATGGAAAGAATAGGGAATGTGCTGGAATAACTGGAGTATCTCCTTGCACTCGGACTCCCAGCTGGATGCATACGTGCTCAGAGGGCCAGGACAACCTGCTTTGCTTTGCAAACTCCTCTGCAGTTCAGCTGGAAACATTAAAAAAGACAAGGAGGAATGTTCACCTTTGGGGGTGAAGGGGTGGAGGAATCAGAGCTTGGAGTTTGCAATTCAATTGTGTGGAAAATGCAACGTTTCCCCTCCAAATAGGCCTTGGATGGAGCCGTGATTCATCCCCCATTGAAGTCCCTGCCAGAGTTGCTTTTGATTTAATCACAATCAAACCCTGTGGGATTATTCTCACTTGCAAACTGGACTGGATCTATTAAGTAGAGAAACCACAACTCTTTGCGGGGCTGCTGCTGCTTTTTCTTTATTTTTTTTTTTATTTTTTTTTCTCGTTTAATGAATTTGGCTCCGTGTCCCAAAGCGGAGCCGAAACCCGAAACCCTCCTGTCTCCGAGAGCTTTCTGACTGTTCTTGGAACATCTGGCACAGCTGTTATTTTGACCCCAAGGCAGGAGCACAACCTCACTCCTGTTCCTATCCCAGTGGAAGCCGACCCCCAGGATGCCAAGGGGAACTGGGGCTGTGCTGCCCAAACTGGGATGGGGCAGGATCCAAAGTGGTCCCATTTTCCAGGGGGAAAAAGAAAAAGAGGTAGGAGTGAGGTAAAGCAGTGACACAGCTTTTGGAGCTCCATGAAGAGCCTCCTCCTGCTCCTCTTCACATTCTTATGGACTTTGAAATTTAGCTGCCCCTAAACCTGAATAAATTCCCGCAGGTTTTGCACCTTCACTTCACTGAAGTGTAGAATTGGACCATCAAATGGAATTTCTATCCGTGGATGGATCCATGGATCTCCTCAAGCTGGGTTTCCTTGCCTGGCACCTTCCTTCTTTTCCCTTTTTTCCTTCTTTTTCCTTTTTTTCTCCTTTTTCCTTTTTTTTCTCCTTTTTCCATTTTTTCCCCTTTTTCCTTTTTTTCTCCTTTTTCCTCTTCCTCCTTCTTTTTCCTCTTTTTCTTTTTCCCCTTTTTCTTTCTCCTTTCCTTTCTCTTTTTCCTTTTTTATCTTTTCCTTTTTTCATGTTTTCCTTTTTTTCACGGGCAGGGATATTTTTCCTCCCCCAAAAAAGATCCCGGGGAGAGCAGAGCGAGCCCTGAGCACTCTCAAGCTCCAATCTCTCCCCCCCGATCAGCAATACCTGATATCTAAATCTCTTGGCTCGTTCTAAGCTGCAGGGACTTGTAACTTTTTATCTCTAAATCTTCCTCCACGCACCTTCCCGATTTCCTTTCAGCTCCAAGGCTTAATACCCCTGCTTGTGCTTTCATCCCTCCAACACCGCGAGCTTTAAATTGTCTCTGGGATACAGGATAAGCAGTTCTCTGCTGTGTTAATTCTCATTACGTGCCTATTAAAATGAAGATTAAATCAGGCATTAGGGTGCCTCCTCCCGTTATGAAATCTGAAAAACGGGATTGAATCGGGCTGGGTTGGGGGCAGAGGCGGGGGAGGAAGGGAAAGCACCAAACACCTGAAAAAAAAGTCGTTTCTTGAGCTTCACCGGGAAGGAATAAAAGCGAGAGCGAGGCGTGAACACACGACTTTACTCGGGGAATTGTGCAGGTGAGGGGGAGATAAGGAGGCAGCACCCGAGGACTCGGGTTTTGGGCAGGGAGGGGGGGATTTGCATGTGCCTACGTGAGGTGCAGGGTGTGAGTCGCGGGCTCAGCCCGGCACACACGTGCTCTGGCAGCAGCGATGCCTCCCCAGCAGCACGAACACAGCGGTACCTGCGCTCACCTCGGAGGGGGGGCCCCTTCCAAGGATCCCTGCCAAGCTGCTCGGGTGGGAAAACAGCCCTCCCGCCAGGGCAGGTGCTTTTCTGGCGGGGTGGGGGAACGTTTAGGACCGCGCTGTCATTTCCTCGAGCTCAATTATCCATAGGAAGTCCCCCCCCCTCCTCCCTCCTTTCCCCACTTCTCCTCCCTTTCCCAGCGCTCCTCCACCAGAAGATTAACTTTTCGGTTATTGTTGCTTTGGCAGGTACTTTTAATTGGCTGGAAAACATCCTTCCTGGGAAGTTGCAGCTCCGTGGGGCTTGAATGAGTCCAGTCCTCCCCTGGCTCTGCCCAGCGCCGCCGATTGGCTCCGCAGCCCGGGGGGGGACCGATAAGGGCGGCTATAAAAGCCCTGGGCTGCTCCTGGTCCCCCGACGAGCAGGAGCCAGAGGGGCCACCCGGATCCTGCGGCACATCCAGCGCATCCCGAACATCCCCGAGCTCCGCAGCCTCTCCCCTCTCTCCCTGGGGCTCTCTCACGCGTATCCAGATCCACATCTTCGCTCGAGCCGGAGTGGGAGAGGAGACACACACACACACACACACACAGAGCCACCAAAAAAAAAAAAAACCACCCAAAAAAAACCCCCACACTTAGCGGAAACTTGTCAGAGAATGCTCCTAAAGTCTGGCTTTCTCCTGCTGCTGGCGATCAGTGCATCCGCATCCTACGAAGCCGAGCAGAATGACTCTGTGAGCCCCAGGAAGCCCAGGGTGGCAGCCCAGAACTCAGGTAACACCCAGCAAGGAGGGCTTGGAGCTGAGCCCTCATGTCTTAAACTGTCTCACATTGCTCTGCTGCTGGTTTTTATTCTTTTTTTCCTTTTTTATTTTTCCTTCTTTTTCCTTTTTTCCCTTCTTTTCCCTTTTCCCTTCTTTTTCCTTTTTCCTCCTTTTTCCTTTTTTCTCCTTTTTTCTTTTTTCTCCTTTTTCCTTCTTTTTCCTTTCCCCCCCTTCTTTTTCCTCTCTTTCTTTTTCCTTTTTTATCTTTTCCTTTTTTATCTTTTCCTTTTTTATCTTTTCCTTTTCCCCCCTTTTTTCTTTCAAACCAGACCAATCT
>NW_021940780.1:2167780-2169493 GCF_001715985.3 Manacus vitellinus
TGCAGAGCTGGAGAAGGAATCTCCTTCAGGAGCCGGGGCAGGGAGCCGGTGTGTGAGGATGCAAAAATCCAGCCTCTCTCCTCCTCCCCCAGCTCCTAAATGAGTTCCATGTACTTTTGATTATTATTATTATTGTTGTTATTATTATTATTTTCCCTGCTTGCATGTACCTCCCTCCCCTCTCCAATCCCAGCCCTACTTTGGTGTTAAACCCCTCGCTTTTTAGGAAGTTGATAAAAATCCGTGCAAATTGGCCTGAACCATTGTTCTGCCAAACATCTGCCCATTCCAAGAGGAGGAGAGAGAGAGAGCTGCGACTTTGGAGAATGCAGTAACCTAGAAACTGTCCCCTGCTCGCCTTTATTTCCCCAAACTGATTGCTATCAGCGAGCTGGGACGGTAAAAATACGATTGTGACATTTAACAAACTTGCTTTTACAATGGAGGCAAAAAAAAAATCGCTGGCAAGTCAGCTCTGGATGTCTCCACTTTGATGCTTTAGATAAGTTGGAGACATTGTCTCGAACAATGGGAATTAAAAATCTCTCTTCTACTGTACTGGAAAGATATTAAGGCTCTAATTCAGAGCTCATTAACAGCTGCCTTATTTTAGATCTGCAAGGCTCTGCAGCATTAGAGCAGGGTGTTTGCTCGAGTTCCTTTTGTATTTGGTTGCTATAGAAACATGGGGTCTCACTCTTGCACCGTGCCTAAAACAATAAAAGCTTAATTCCTCCTTAAGTCTGCTGCAGAGCAAAGTTAGAATCTGAACCTGTGGCAGCAGAATTGG
Source organism: Manacus vitellinus (assembly GCF_001715985.3). NCBI lineage: Eukaryota > Metazoa > Chordata > Aves > Passeriformes > Pipridae > Manacus > Manacus vitellinus. Next base: position 2,168,571 of record NW_021940780.1, read on the forward strand.
GGGGGTGACTCGTGCACTGGGGAGGTTGTGAGCTGGGGAGAGGATGAGCTGACCAAAGATTTCTCCCTTCAGGCCCACAGGCAAGAATGAGGAGGCGTTAACTGTTTGGGGTTTTTTTTCTAATTATTATTATTTAATATTATTTCTCCTTTTTTTTTCTGTGAAAAAAAAAAAAATCCCAGTTGTAAAGAATCATTTTTAGGCTACAACTCAGCCCTTAATAAGGTGTGTTCTCTTCCACCAAACCCTCACTTTTCCCACACCTCACAGCTCCATGGCTTTGCATTTCTTCCTAAAAGAATGTCTGGTAACACGAGCTGCAAAAGTAATGAATATGCCTTGCCCAGACACATAAGGGGACAGATGTTCATCTCAAAAAAAAAAAAGGTTAATCCCTCCTAATTTCGGGGCAATCATGTGGCAATAGTGCTGATTCATTGTTAAAAGGCACGGGATCTGCACGAGAAAAGCTGGGATGACATGGATACCCTCCTGCTCAGCCTAACTACTGCCTGCAGGATTTTAATTATACATGGTCAGCTCCATTCACCTCAACTTTCTCTGCCCAAATGTCCCTGCTCCTCACGAAATCTTCAGCAAAAAATGACCTTTCTTGGCTGTGCTTGCAAACCACCAGGTCAGGGTTTAGCACCAAGTCCTTTTTAGTGCTAATAATGGACTCACGGGCTAAAATCTGATTTCTTGGTGCTTCAGGCTTCTCAGGGAAGCACAAATACATCCCAAGGAGTGCAAATTTCGTGGCATCTCCTTGGCAATCACCATCACTTCAGTCCTGTTTTCACAAAGCCATGGGTTTGGGAACTGAGCCCCTGGAGAGGATCTGAGCACCTGGTGCTCTTCCTCATTGCTTCTCCTTCTCCAGAGGGAGTTGGAATGAAGCTGGGAATGCCTGGAATCAGGAT
>NW_021940780.1:2171204-2176006 GCF_001715985.3 Manacus vitellinus
TCTTGCAGCCCTTCCTGCTCCTCTCAGCCACGGGATTTTGGCTCCACAGACACATCCTTGGGGGCTGTTTTCTCTGGGATAAACCCTCAGGAGAAAACCTTTCCATGCGCTTAATAAAGGGCTTTTACAAGTCCTGCAGCACTGGAGCATGTGCTGAGCTGAACAGAGGCTTTAATTCGTCCTTCTAGAGCTGGGCTTTGGGCAGGCTTAACCCTCCCTGTCTTGCAGCCCTTCCTGCTCCTCTCAGCCGTGGGTTTTGGGCTCCACAGACACATCCTTGGGGGCTGTTTTCTCCGGGGCAGTTTCCACACGTTCCCTGCTCCGTGTGAGGACTTGGCAGGGAGGGTTTGCTGGGCTGGAGGGTGAAGTTTCCTCTCCAGGAGGAAATAGAAACGTCCTTCTAACAAAATAAGTCTTCTGACTGTGTGACCTGGCACGGGGCTGGGGTTTGGGTTGGAAGACTTTGGGGCTGGGAATACAGGGCCAGCTCAGCCTCTCCAGAGCTGCAGTTGGGATAAATGGGATAATATTGGAGGGCTGCAGCTCTGCCAAGGGCACTTTTCCTTGGAGTTTTCCTCCTAACATGCACACCAGCCCCGAGTTCCCTGTGCTCCTGCTTCCAAGGACAAGCTTCAGAGCACTTCAAGCATCTTGAGTGGTGATGAACCAGGGGTGTTAAACCTCTGGCATCCAATTGATGGTTAAATCAATCCAACCCCTCCTGGAGGGGGAGCAGAATTGGCCCATCTCTGGTCCTGGCGCTTCCAGGTCTGTTCATGCAAAGACTCCCATTGCCTCAATCCTTTGGGGACAGGAGCTGTGGGCTCTGTGCATCCCAACTGCTGTGGGTGATGTCTCTGCAGTAATTGTGAGGATCAGAGTCCTGGGAAGGGACCTCCAGCAGGTCTCTAATTGCAGGGAGGGTCATTAACAGCAGCCGGGCACCGTGGAGCACCTGCAGTACTTCCCTTTCTGTTGGATTCCCTGGAAACCCCTGGGAAAAAAAAAAAATCCCCTTTTTCTCCTGTGCTTGCAGGGAAAAGCTTTTGTGAAGGAAAGCCTGAAGTGCATTGCCAACGGGGTGACGTCCAAGGTGTTCCTGGCCATCCGCAGGTGCTCCACCTTCCAGAGGATGATCTCCGAGGTGCAGGAGGAGTGTTACAGCAAGCTGGACATGTGTGGCATCGCCAAACGGAACCCTGAGGCCATCACAGAGGTCGTGCAGCTCCCAAACCAGTTCTCAAACAGGTATGTGGGGCAAAAATAGAGGAATGGGGTGAAAAGAGCAGGGCCGGGCTGACTGAGCTCCTACAATCCCAGTGCAGCTCAGCCCTGCCCTGCTCTCTGCCTTTTCAACTCCTTGGCAGGTTTTGCCAGCCTTCTTCTGCTTCTCTGTCTTGGTAAACACACTTATAAACATCTCCAGAGAATAAAATTAACTGGGCATTGGTTACTTCAAAGCCTGGAGCTTGTTTAAGTGTTAATCCTTTGGGTGGGAGGGCAGTGTGATGGTGAGCAGGGCTTTTAAATCCCAAACCAGATCCGTTCATTCAGCATCCCTGGAATACTGAGCACTTCATAGGGTAGAAACATAGACTCCTGGAATGGTTTGGGTTGGAAGGGACCTCAAAGCTCATCTCCTTCCACCCCCTGCCATGGGCAGGGACACCTTCCTCTGGCCCAGGTTGCTCAGAGCTCCATCCAACCCTTCTCCACCCACTGCAGCTTCATTCCCTTCTCCAGACTGCAGCCACCCCCAACTTGGGTTTATATGGCACTTGGAAAATGAGTCCTTGCCCTCTGCCTTCCCAGGAAAAACCAGGAAAAGCTAAAGGGAACCAGCAAACCTGATCCTCTGTCGCCTTATTCCGCCATAACCTGGTGGTTCATATTTCTAGGGATGCTCTGGGCTCCTGAGTGGTCTGGTTTAGGGTTGTCTCCAGCCCTGGTCTGGTTTAGGGTTGTCTCCAGCCCTGTTCCCTCTGGTGGCACAGGCTCCCTGCAGGAATGGGCACATCACGGGGCTGGCACCTTGATGTGAGCCCAGAACTGCCCCGTCCCCTCCTGCAAGGACAAGGGACACCTTCAGGGAGTGCTGCAGTCTGCTCAGTCACACTGCAAGGGCAGGCACTGCTTCCCCTGAAGCCTGGAACAAGCAGTGCTGAGTCTTGTGATCGGGATAAAAGGGATCTTTTGGAGTAAATACGCTCTAGAATTGGAGTGCAAACAGGGTGAGCTGCAGTGGCTGGTCGTGGCAAACCCCTCAGCTCCTCTGGGGTGGCTGCTTGGCTTGATCTAGAAGCACCTGAAGCCTCCAGACCTATCCTAGGACAGGTCTGCAAGTGCTAAACAGATGAACAGATGTTACATCTCTGCCCAGCATGGATTTATCCACAGAATCACAGAATATCCTGAGCTGGAAGGGACAAACAAGGATCACTGAAGCCCTTGTCCTGTTATACAGAACTCTGGTGTAGATATTAAATCAGGAAATGACACTTGTGGGAAGGCAAAACTATACTGGGGAGGGAAAGGTAAAAATGATATTTGTGTGTCTTTCCCCTCTTTCCCCGAGGAAAGCTGGAAGGGATTTGCTTTGGTGTCCCCTGAGGGCTGGGACAAGGAGCATTCCCAGGTTGAACTGGTGGGTTGTGGAGTCAAAAGGATGGGTTGTAGAGTTAAGGGATGGATTGTAGAGTTAAGTGATGGATTGTAGAGTTAAGTGATGGATTGTAGAGTTGAGTGATGGATTGTAGAGTTAAAGGGATGGATTGTAGAGTTAAAGGGATGGATTGTTGAGTTAAGGGATGGATTGTAGAGTTAAAGGGATGGATTGTAGAGTTAAAGGGGTGGATTGTAGAGTTGAAGTGATGGATTGTAGAGCTAAAGAGCCCTTGGTGGGGCTGGAGGGGGGTTGGGGTGAGCAGGGGACGTGTGGACACTTGGGCAGTGCTGGGGATGTTCCTCCCAGAGGACCAAGCCAGGGCTGGATCCTCTGTCTCCCGAGGAGGAGGGAACTCCTCCCCCACAGCTGCCAGCCCCTGCCAGAGCCAGAGGATATTATGACATGTTGAGTAACAAAAGCAGCAGGATTTCCCAGCTAATAGTTTACACTGAGGGCTCCTAAAGCATCCTGCTTTCCCAGCCCCTGTCCCAACATAGCCACGGAATAAGAATGTGCCACTTGGCCTGAGCTGCTGAGAGGAAGTAGTTAAAGGTCATAGCACCTTCCTGTGATTTAATCTCGTGGCAGGAGCGGCAGGAGAGGAAAGTCCTGCTGCCTCTGCTCACAGCTGAGCTGCTGAAGGCACTGCCAAGCTCTGGGGTTGCAGCTCCAGCCATGGAAAGCACCAAGGCTGGCTGGGATCTGCCCCTCCTGTCCCGTTAGGCTGGGACTGATTTAAACTGGAGTGTGGCTCGTTCACCATCAGCTGCTGGGCTCCCTTGAACCCCCAGCCCCAGCCCTGCTGGGCTGTGCTCACACCCAGCCAAAGCCTGGGCCTTTTGTGCTTCAAGTGCAGCACAAACTTTAACCTCAGCTGACCTCCCCTGGCTGCTCCAAAGGCCAGAGCTGAGAGTTGGGAAAGGAGTTTGGATGTGAGCTCTCATTTCCCTCTTCCTTCCCCTCCTCCACCTGCAGGTTGTTCTCTTCTCTGCTCCTGTGGAAAAATGTCACGGTGACCTTAAAGGCTTAAAATAAGTTCCCCGACGTCCTTTCAGGCAGCAAATATGGGATTGCTCCTCTTTTTCCCACTTCTTTTTCCCTGGGAAGGTGTTCCCTGATCCAGTGAGGTGCCAGCTCTGCTGTCCCAGCCCCTGCTCGTGGGGCTGTGCTGGCTCTGCCTTCTCCCCATGGAGGATCATTCCCGGGATCACTGTTCTCACAGGGCTGGGAAAACGGATCAGCACAATTTCCTGGCTCCTCCTGGAGCAAGGAATACGTGCTCGGGGCTGCTGGAAGAGAAAAATGAAGCTTTAGGGAGACAGGCTCGTAGCAGGGGGAAGCACAAGGTCCTCACTTGGGATTTAATGCATGAGAGTGACAACCGTGTGTCCTAAAGATCTGTCCCGAGGGAATCTGTGCATCTCTCAGGCTTGGAGTGACTGGCTGCTCCCTCTTGTGGTGCCCTGGAAAGGCTGTGCTTGCAGGGGAAGGCAGAGGGACAGGAGGGGATGGAGCCACAGGGATGGAGCCGTTCCCAGAAGGATCGTTCTGGCTCAGAGCAGGGCTCTGTTCAGTCTCGGATCCTGGCTGGGGATGGGCAGCACCTGCTGGTAGAAAGAGCGATTATTTTTCTTCCTAAAGCTCTAGAAACTTGGATTCTTTAGTGGAGAGTAAACCACACCCTTAAGCCAATTAGTACAGCCCTTAGCTCCTTGGTTTTACCTTCTTCCCAATCCACCAGAATAACAACAACCCCACTGTGCTTATATCCTCACCTTCCAGAGCTGCAGCAGCTCTGGGTGGGTTTGGAACTGGCCTGGCTGATCCTGTGCCACAACGTGGCTTTTTTTTTGGCCCATCAGAGCCTGGTCAGGCGACTGTGGGAGCAGGTTTAGGACAATTAAATCCGAATTTTGGTGGTTGTGTCCCATCCCTGTGTCATGGGCATGGCATCTCCATGTCCAGGGGGGTTGTTAGATGCAGTGACAACAGGGTTGGTCTTGGAGTTCTTTTCCAGCCTTAATGACCCTGTGGTGACATGTACATTGTGCACTGTCAGGATGAGGGACTTAAAAACTGATTCATAGAATCAGAGAATCAGCTGGGTTGGAAGGGACCTCCCAGATCATCCAGTCCA
>NW_021940780.1:2176972-2178335 GCF_001715985.3 Manacus vitellinus
TCCCTCAGCCACCCCCCCCCTTCCGTCGGCCCCAAACAAAACCTCTCCGCGCGGGTCGGCGTTCGGCGTCTCGGCTCTTCCCGCCAGCAAAACGTCTCTTTTTCTTCCCCCCCCAAAAAAAAATTATGTCCTAAAAGGTCTTAGTCTTAAGTGGTCAGGCCTTCAGACACCAAATCGAAACGTACTGTAGTGCTGATGCCACTGGAGTCTGAGGATCTGGCCCCCAGGAGAGGAGCTCGTCCCTCCTGCCCGAGCTTAGGGGACAAGAGATGCACTAAAAACTCGTTGCACACCCCAAAAGGTGTCAGGGCAGTTCGTGTGATGAATCTGTGCTGGCCATGGACGAATATGAATGTCGTGTTCCTGGTCTCTTAGTGTCCTACAGTCCTGATCCTGCCAGCAGAGCTCTGGTAACCCCTGGATTTACTGGCTGGGGGTGAGTTTGGTCCCCGTGACCCGGCACCGAGGTGCAAAATGAGTTAAAACCACCCCCCCACGCCCCCCAAAATCAGGAAAGGGACGTTTTGTACCCCAGACATGATTCAAAGAGCTGCCAGTCTGAGGCTGAAAGCTGGTCAGAAGGTTCCATAATCTTGCATTGTATTTAAAAGCTAACATCTATGTACTGTATTTAACTGTCTAAAGCTTTAAAAGAAACCTAACAGAAACAAACCCTGTCTTAAGAGTAGAGTATTAAAGGTCTTGCTCTAACTGTGGTATAAATAGTTTTAAAATCTGTCATGTACTGTACATAAATTCCACGAGAGTCTGCTTGAAAGGAGCAGAATATAATAACTTTATTGCCTAAACTTAGTTTTGTAATTTAGCTCTTTCTTTTCTTATTTTATTATTTTATTTTTTCTTTTTTCCTGGAAACAGTATCTCTGTCGTATTTAAAGAGTTCACGTTCTACTCCGTGGCCTTTTTTAATGGAAGAGGGGGAAAAAATGGTTTAGGATGGGAATTGCAGGGCCAGAAATGGCTAAAATGGAGGGGGAAAAAAAAAAAACAAATTAAAACAAAGAGGAGTTCAGGCTGGCCAGTCCTGTCCCCCAGACATGCTGTGAGACCCCCTCAGACCCCAGTGCTGCTGGGGGGGGCTCCTGTAGGAATTCTCAGATGCTTTGGGAATTCCCTGGGAACACCAATTGCTGGGAAAGGCAGGAAAAATCCCGAGATCCTCTGAAGCTCCAGCGGTGAAGCTGAGGACACAGGGATCCCCACTCTGGGAGCTGCCTTTCCCCCCATCCTCCTCCTCCTCAGCAGGCTCTGGGAAGAGGAGCAGAGGGTCCCGTGCTGGGGGTCCCCCAAACCTTCTCCCAAATCGCTCTGGGGGAGCCAAAAAAAAATCAGGATCAGCCAG
>NW_021940780.1:2178748-2180279 GCF_001715985.3 Manacus vitellinus
AAAAAGGTTGCTGACGCTCAAGGGTTGTCATTTTAATTTTTTTTTATTTTGAAGACTCTGAATTGTAGGGCAAGGAAGATGCAATATTGTTCCTTTTTCAGCCAGGCAGGGATAGAGAGGCCAAGGAGAAGAAGTTTTGCAAGGTGAAAAAACCAAAGGCTCCTCGAATATCCCGCCCCTAAAAGTCGGGGGTTGAGCAGGAACTTTGATCCCAGGGTTGGGGGATTCCCACCCCAGGGCATCCCAGCTGGGAGACAGGGAATTCTGCACCAAACCCACGGAAATAGTTACAAAAGAGGTTCTTTACCTGGCTCGGGGCGGGGTCCAAACACCCCCCTGGTGCTCCAGAGCTCCCAAAGCCTCTCCCTGCCAGCCCCGCCCTTCCATGGGGATGTTCCTCATGGAAAAGTGGCTTCTCCATTCCCAGGAAACCCCAGAGAAGGCGGATGAAGCCGATTTGGGACCGGGGAAGGGCTTGAGACCCCCCCAAGCTGATCCTTTTCTTGGGGTGGTCCCGCCAAAATTCCTCTTTCCCGGCAGCGCTTTCGACTCGTGCCCTTGCTAAAGGTGGGAATTCAGCGGGAAAATCCTCCCCCTCCCGGCTGGATTTTTGCTGGGGTGCCACAGGGAAACCCCCCCTGTGCCCCAAAAACTCTGCTGGGTCCCACTGGCCGGGTTTTGGGGTCGATTTGAGGCGGCACTTTCGTCCCCCCGAGCTGGCCTGGGGGTCACCCGGCCCTAACTAAGCTGGGCTCAAACTCCCTCCTAACCAGAGCAGGTGGGACAGGAGCTTCCCAAACCCTGGGAAAGTTTGGGATGAGGTGGGAGAGACCCCCCGGGATGGATTCTCCACCCCAAGTCCGGCGATTTCACCGTTTAATCTTGATTTTTTTTAATTTTGGGGTTTTTTTTTTTTTCTTCTCTCGGGGGGGCAGGGGAGGGGCTTCTCTGGAAACGTTTTGCATGAGTCTCCTCGTGATTTGTTTGCACTTTAGAACGTTTTGTGCCATTAATAAATTTGCATTTTATTGTATTTATAATTTAAAGATGTCTAGAAGGGAGAGAGAGACTTTGGGGTTTTTTTTTCGTTTGGGTTTTTTTTTTTTTGTTTTGTTTCGTTCTGTTTTTTTGCTGAGTACTGGAATAAACAGTGAGCATATCTGGTATATGTCATTATTTATTGTTTAAATTACATTTTTAAAGCTCAGTGTGTTCATATAAGAGGTTATTTGAAACATATCATAGTAACGAGAGAGATGCAAGTTATTTTCTTTGCTTATTTTTATAATTAAAGATGCGTAACATAATGAGGCCTATGTTGGATTTTTCTTCTGCAACGAAATAAAATGTCAAATTTAAGGGGTTTTTAGTGTCTGAGTCTTTCATTATTGACATTATTGTTGACATTATTGTTGACATTATAATTTTTTTTAAATAATAAATTCCTATTTTCCTGGTCCTCACCCTTCCTGAGTGGGGAGAGAAGGAGGGAGAGCAGGAGAGGAGGAGTGTGATCCCTGATATAAAAACG
>NW_021940780.1:2181659-2184357 GCF_001715985.3 Manacus vitellinus
GCTTCCATCGGATTTCCTTCAGGGCTATTTTTCAGCTGCAGGCTTGGAGGGTTTTGTGCTGCAAAAACAAATCCCTGGATGGGCTGTTTTGGCTTGGAGGGACCCATAAAATCATCAGCCATCCCCAGCCTGGGGCCCAAACTCCAGCAGGGCTCTGCTCTCCCATGGGGAATTCTGAGTGTCCCATCCAGCAGAAAAAGAGCCATTTATTTTGCTACTTATTTATTTTGCTATTTATTGTGCTGTTTATTTTGCTATTTATTTATTTTGATCGCTGTGCCGACAATTAAACCTGGAAGCTTTTTCCATGGCTTAATAAATAAATAAATAAATAAATAAGCCCATTTTCTCCGTTTTCTGAGCTGTTGTTGTGAGGCTGAAGTGCCTCCCATGTTGTTCCTTAGGATTCCCTTCTCCTGGCTGGCCAGGATTTCCGTGGGGCTGAGGTGTCCAGGTTTCCGTGGGGATGAGGTGTCTGGTTGTGGGATGGAGCTCACACTGGAGGTGAATTATCTGGGAAAGGTGCCTTGGATCCCTCCTGAGTCGTGCCTTTATTCCTGCAGGCCTGGAGAGGAGCAGGACCCCCCTCCCAGGGCGCTCCTGGAGAAACCACGGGCATGGAAAACACTCAGCAGGGGGGTCGGAATGAGGTGGTCCTGGGGGTGCCTTCCAGCCCAAACCACTCCAGAATTCCATGAAAACCAAAAAACTCCATCTGAACCAGCAGAGGAGAGCACAGATGTTTCCTTGGGGTTGTTATGTTTGGTGTGACCCCAGGTTTCCACCAGCATCACTCAGCTCCCTGCCCCAAGAACCTTCCCGTGCATCCACGGGATATTTATTCCCCTCCAGCCCGAGGGGAATCTTTCCTTCCTCTGGGCAAAGCCAACTGCTGCCAGGAGGAAGGAAGGAGGAGGCTGAGGGTCCTGGATGAGATTCCAGTCACCTCCTGGAGAGGTGGAGCTGCCAGGGCTGAGTCAGACACATCCCAACGACGACGCAGGAGCGTTTTCCTCCTCGTCACTGGGAGGGTGGGAATGGTCATCCCAGCCCTGATCCCACTGACACAGGAATGGCCATCCCAGCCCTGATCCCAGTGACACAGGACAGCAGGAATAGCAAACAAATAACCCTCTGCTCAGATATTTCTGCTGGAAAAAGCTCATACATTTTCCTTATATCCTGCATTTCCAGGAATTTGCTCAGCAGACACCAACAAAAGCCTGGGAGCAGCACATCCCGTGGTGTGTCCAGGCTCTGGCAAGACATAGGAGTTTTTTCAGCACCCCCTGATGGGCCTGATATGGTTGGATAAATAATACAGTGATGTTTCCAAATTCCAAGTGCTCTGGCTGCCTGTCACAGCCCCTCACTGAGGCTGGAAATGTTGTTTTAATGCTGTAATATTCTCTCACATCACATTCATTGCCCCCAAGCGCCTCAAATGAAGCAAACCAACAATCCCAGCTTTAGGCCACCTCCAACACCCCAGCTCAGCTCAGATGGGAGCTCCCAAAATATCCTGGGAGAAGCCAAACTGAGCCAAACTAGGGATGGATTTGGTTGAAGGGAATAAAACACAGAGATGCTCCTCTTCGGGGAAGAATTTTGGCCTCCCAGCTCAGCTGCAACTTGATTTAAAGACAATTATCGTTGCAATGTCCCGACTTTGGGATCCGGGCGCTGTGGCAAAGGCTGGAGCTGGAGCTCAGCGTTCATTCCTACAGAATTCCCACCTGGCCGGGCCGCTGGGAACGGGGTCAGAGCTTCGTCATCCCCATCGCTCCGCAGGATTTCTCAGGCAGCTCCGGGGCTGCCAGGAAGTGATTAAGAAAGCAAAGGAAACAAAAGCGAGTCAAAGAGCCCCGACCCCGCTCCCCCTCTTCCCCCTCGGCGATTACTCAGGGTCCCCTTGGAAGCCGCCCTTGCGTCAAAGGATGGCACCTAAAAAGGAGGGATCGCCTGGATTCCAGCCCGGATTCCAGGAATCGCCTCGACTCCAGCCCGGATTCCAGGCAGGGAGGGTTGGGGATGATTTGGGGCAGAGCCTCTGCCCACCCTTGAGAGCTTTGCTCGGTCCCCGGGACCCCCGTGCAGCCCCAGAGCTGGCACTGGGATGGCACCGGGCAGCCAGAAACACAAAGCCGGGCCATAACTTCCCCCCCAAAAAAATCTGGGGACGCTTCAAAGCTCATCCGCCAAAAAAACACCCTCACCCCTCCCAAAAAAACACCGTCCAGGGTCACAAAAACTCCGCGTTTCAGAGCAACGAGGCAACCCAAGGGCTGGTTTCTCCCAACCGTCCCAAAAAGCCGGCGGGATTATCCGCTCCCCTCCCCGGGAGGCTCCTCCCGGGAGGCTCCGCTGTGTTCTCAGCTGGTCCCTTCGCCCCCGGGCCGGGGCACAGCCCGACATCACCCCACTGTCCCCCCCCGGCTCCCACCGCTGCTGGCAGAGCTCTAAAGATAGATCCCAGCAGAGATTATCGGCCCCGGCTGTATTAATAGAGGGCAGCTGCTCTTGAAAGAGCCTTTTAACTAAAGAAAGAAACTTCGGTGTATTTTTAAAAGCCTTTTAAGTGAGCAGAGCTCCCCCTCCTCTGCTCTGGCACACACACACACACTCCAAGCACCCAGGGCATGGCTTGGCCCTGGAGGGTCCCTTTTTGTCACCTGCTGGCTCAAGGGCTGCTCTGCCC
>NW_021940780.1:2184982-2186392 GCF_001715985.3 Manacus vitellinus
TGTGAGTGAAGAACACCCAGGTGCCCGTGGTTGTTCACAGGAGGTGCCCAAGTCGTGTTTTCACTTCCAAACCCCAACCCGGGGCAAAATCTCTTGCTGTGCCATGAAAATCAGCCAGGGCAAACCCCACGGGAGAGCAAGAAGGGTTATTCCCTGTGGGAATAGAGGGTGCAAACGCTGGGATTTGTGCCCGTGGAAGGGATGATGGAATCTCATCCATGTCCCTCTGGGACAGGGAGACACAGCCCCAGTTTGGGACTGGAATTGGGATAATCCCGCTCTCCCGGGCACCAGGGGGACGTTCCTAACCCTGAACACACTCCAGCCACACACTGGTGCTCTGGAGGAGGTTATTCCTCTTGGCAGCCCTTCAGCTGGAAGCGGAAAATCCCAGCTCAGCAGGAGTTTTTAGGATTTTTTTTTTATTTAATTTTTAATTAAACTCCAAAAAAAAAAAAAAAAAAAAGGACGTCACAACCCCCAGCACCAAAAAGGGGCTGCTCTGGGTGAGAAGCAACTCCAGCTGCTCCTGCACGTCTCCCAGCCCCACTCAGGAAGTTGCTCACAGCCAGTTTATGTGTTTTAAGGGTGGGGAGGTTGACAAAAAGGAAATTTAGGACATGTCAGAGCTGATAACACATGATGCATTTCCCCCCCTGCCCTGTGAATTATTCGGGGCTGGCTTTTATTTTGAGCCTTGTCGTGCCTGGGATTGCAACGTGGGGGCAGCCACAGATGACATCAGAGAGGCAGAAAATTCAGCAATTCTGGGGTTTTAGAGCTTATTTAAGGCAGATATTTTAAGTTACGTTCTCGGGCCGGCGTCCAAGAGATCTTTTTTTCTTCAAATCTAAATAAACGTCTGCCGTTTAAAAAAAACAAAAACAAAACAAAACAAAATAAAACAAAACAAAAGCAAACAAAACAAACCAAAGCAAAGCCCAAACCCAAAGCAGAAATTAAACCCCAGCACGTGTGCCAGGGTTTTCCCAGTAAAAACCAGGAACACAGAACGACTCGGGCAGGGCTGGATCCCTGAAAACCCAAAGCAGCTGCCAGAGGGAGAGAAAGGGGTGCAGGAGGAGCTCCCTTTTTTTTTTTAAGTGAGAATGTTGCAGTCTGGGGGTCAGAGAGGTGGAACTGAGGGGCAGGGGGAGCTTTTTAAAAGTATTTGGAAAGGTTTTATGGGACTTTTTCCAAGAGATCCCTTTTAAATCCCCTCCCCTGTGCGGCTCAGGGGGGTGATGGGGGATTTTACACCCCCCTGGAGGTTGGGGGGGCACAGCTGGGCCACACACCCTTTGCTTCCCGAGCATCCAGCAGGCACAGACCAAATTCCCCCTTCCCTGAGGAGCATTTCCACCCCAAACATGGAATCCCACAATGGTTTGGGTTGGAAATGCTGGAAAG
>NW_021940780.1:2187533-2189962 GCF_001715985.3 Manacus vitellinus
TTCGCCAAAATAACCCCGTCTAAAAATAACTCCTCTGCTCCAAAGGCGCCCGGAGCACTTTTAACCCCGAGCAGTATTTTTGTCTCCCGGCTGTGACACAGCAAAGCCCTAAAAATCAGCGGTTCCTGCCCGCCCACTGCTCTGGAACGGCGGGGCTGTGGGAGCGCAGAGAGGGGGATTTTTTCACCCTTTCAGTCCTCGGGTTTGGAGCTCGGAGGAGGAGCGGAGCTGCACATCTCGGCTGTCCAAGCAGAGGGCACTGCTGGCTCAGGATTCGAGCCGGGGCTCAGGGGTTTAAGTCAGTCCTAAAGTCCTTCTGGCATAGCAAACCTCTGCCTTAGTAGATAGCGCTGCAGCAGCAGCTGAGAAACAGAAGCCACCTTTCCACTTAATCCCCCCGGTTGCAACAGGACCCCAAAATACCGGGAGTAATTAAAAATGGTGATAAATCCCAGCTGAAGAGAACAGTGGCACAGAGCACCAGGGAAGGGCTGGCTTGGCTCAAAATGCATAAAATGGGGGGGGAAAGGAGATAAATAGAGATAAATCGAGGCTAGGAGGTGCCAGCCTGCCCCACTTTGGGGAGCTCAGCCTTGTGACCCTGCTCCTTGCACTTGTCCCATCCCCTTGTCCTTGCACCCTGCCCACCCCTGGCAGGGACGTGGCTCCATCCCAGAGTCACAAAGAGGGTTCTCCATGAAAACTTCCTCAAGTTTAATTTCACATTTTCATATTTTTATATTTCCATCCCGCGGATTCTGAAGCAAAGCACCTTTCCCTGCTTTCCCACCCCCTTCCCCCTCACGATTATTAGAAAGCCTTGGAGAGGGAATCTGCTCCCCTCACCCTCCAGAGTTCACTCTCTGCCACCAATTCCATTTTCTCTGCCTTTTGTTCTGTTCCGCCGATGAAAAAGGACAGAAAGCAGCTGGGGGAAAAGCAGAGGATGTAGAAGACCCTTTTAAGTTCAGCTTCAGCTGCATCAAAGCATTCACGAACTCCTTCGAGGTGTCTGTACGTGTGCTCCGTGCTTGCATCACCTCCTGCGTCCACCTCGCTCGTTACTCCCTTTATTCCCATGATATCCCAATTATTCCCGGAATAAATATTCTCATTATTTGAGCCCTTTAAAAACACCTTAAGAACAAAACCTCCCGGCAGGACAGGAGCGCTGGAGGAGGGGGGGGTTGGCAGAGTCGGGTTTCCAGGGCTTCGGATGCTCCTCCGACATCTCATCGGGATCTTGATGCATCCCAGAAATCAGATACCCGCAGAAATCCCGCCGTCCAACCCCGTCGGTGGCTGGGAGCAGCTTTCTCCTGCTTTCCCCTAACCCGGTTAGGAGGAGCAGTAAATGTCCCTGCGGAGCCGTAACCGCATTAACTCCCGATGGTGGCTCGCGATGGATCCTCCCCGTCTCCTTCCCGGGAATTCCCAAGGGGCAGCTCCCCCCCAAACGGGGCCTGAGCCCTCCTGGATGTCTGGGAAAGCTCCCGGACACAGGGCAGGGAGCGGAGCTGGGGCTCCGGGCAGCAGGGTTTGGCAGGGGAGAAGCCGTGGGGGCGATTTAGGAGCCTCATCCCAACCTCTGGATGCTTCCGAGGCTGCTCTGCCAGCAAGGGAGGGCTGGGTGAGACCCGGGATGGTCACTGAACTGAATTAATTATTTCATTTTATTCAGTAATAATTTTATTAATTCATCAATAATTTTATTAGTCACTACCTGTTATATATTATGGTATATTATTATATATCATCGTGTTGTTGTATTTTATTCTTATACTGAAAAATAAAATAGAATTAATAAAATATTTGCTATGTTATGCATAGTTCTAAATATATAATAATTAATGATAAATGTCAAAGATAGAAAATAATCAATTAAAGTTAATAAACTGAATTAATCCTGCTAAAATCCATTTCCCTTCGCTCTCCCACTCAACCCACCCCGCGCTGCTCCCTCCGCAGGTCCTGAGAGCCAAATCCAGCCTCGCCATTAATCTCGGAGTCATTAGGGGAGGATAAAGGTACTTACCCCAATTCCTTCCTGCTCGTCTCGATCCCAGCCAAGCATTTCGCGTCGGCGCCGCCGCCTCCCGCCAGCGACGAGGTGTAAAGTTACCGCCTGTTTGCTCCTGCCTTTCGGTGCTTTCAGCCCCCAGCGAGCCATTTAGACGTGGCAATGAATCCAGCCGGGAATTGGGAAGGCGCTGGGCGGGTGGGACACAGCCCCGGGCTGGTAACTTAATTGTACAATAACGCCCCAAGTAATCAGAACTAAGAATATATAGAAAATAATATAAGTAACATGCCAAAATAAAATAAAATAAAAATAATTATAAATAATAATACCCCTCAAACAGCCCAATTAACACCTCAGTCCTTTTTGAAGGACTTCGCTTGAAGCGAAGGAAAACTTGAATTCCAGT
>NW_021940780.1:2193503-2194540 GCF_001715985.3 Manacus vitellinus
CCCGCCAGCGACGAGGTGTAAAGTTACCGCCTGTTTGCTCCTGCCCTTCGGTGCTTTCAGCCCCCAACGAGCCATTTAGACGTGGCAATGAATCCAGCCGGGAATTAGGAAGGCGCTGGGCGGGTGGGACACAGCCCCGGGCTGGTAACTTAATTATAGGATAGTATTATCCTAAGTAATCAGAACTAATAATATATAGAAAATAATATAAGTAACATGCCAAAATAAAATAAAATAAAATAATAATGATTATAAATAATAATAGCCCTCAAACAGCCCAATTAACACCTCAGTCCTTTTTGAAGGACTTCGCTTGAAGCGAAGGAAAACTTGAATTCCAGTGCTGCGATTCCTGACCCTGTGCTGGAAAGTCCTCCTGGCGTTTACTCCTTCGTTTGGGGCTCAATTTTTAGCACTTGGGGGAGAAAGGAAACCCCCAACCCGGACTTCGAAGGGTTTTTGTCGGGTAGGATCATTTCAGGCCGTGGTTTGTTGGGGAGGGAACTGCCCGGGAAGGGCTGGGTGGGCAGGAGGCTCCAGCCCGGGCTGGTTCCAGGAGCTGCAGCGTCTCTCCTCTGCTGGATCAGGAATTTTGGGGTCTGGGAAGCAAGTGCAACAACCCAAAAAAGGCAAAAAAAGCCATCTGAGGGGAGAGTGGGTGCTCTCCACAGGGCAGAACCCCCGGAGCAGGGCCTGGGCTTTGCCCCCCCCCTCGAAGGGATCCAGCAGATGCTGAAGGGATGTTGCACCACGAGCCCACAAATTCAACCCCTCCCACTGCCAAACCCTCCCAGGGAGGTGGGCTCGGGATGTTCAGTCGGAATTCCCACTTTACCTGGAGAACAGGGATCGTGGGACCATGGAAAGGGACCTTAAAGGCCGCCCCGTGTGCAGGGATGTCCCGTGGGGGTGAAATCAGGGAGCACAGGGGCTGGGAATGAACCCGGGTGTTCCACAGGGATTAGGGCCGACCTGGGGGGATCTGAACCACAGAATCACAGAGTCACCGAGCTTGGAAAAGACCTCTGAGACCATCG
>NW_021940780.1:2200757-2201965 GCF_001715985.3 Manacus vitellinus
TGTTGTGGTTTGGGAAGTGATAAACTGGAATTAAATGATCCCTCGGGAAGAGAAGCCCTTCTGCTGGGTCTGGAGCCCGGAATAGCCGTGGATGGACACTGGGCTGAGCCCCTGTGGGTGCAGGGGAAGGGGCTCTGTGGTGGGAAAACTGTCCCCTAAATCCAGAGGGACCCTTTGGAACCCCCCCACCCTCCAGCAGCACCTTCCCCAACCCCTAATTCGCTCTCCAGAACCAAAATTTGGGGGTTGGAGAGTCACAATAAAACCCTTGGGCTGCAATTCCTCCCTAAATCTTCCCAAATTCCCATTCTCTGACTGAATTATTGGAGCTGCTGAGGTTTTCTGAGCATGCAGTGGATACAGGGGGATATTTTCCAGGCCAGCAGGTTAAAGAAGGAGTGGGAAAAAAAAGGGCAGGATAAAGCAGAGTTTGGGACAGTTTGCACAACCTGCTCCAGGCTTTGGGCTGCTGTAACCAAACACCCTCCTGTAAAATCAACAAAGTCCTCGGGGGACTGCAGGGAAATCTATTGTTTCCCTTTTTAAGGTTAAAAAAAAAAAACACGCCCAGGCTTTTCAGCTGAGGGGAAAAGCTGGGTTTGGGCAAGTTTTGGGAATAAAAGGGTTGACCAGTGCTCATTCCACCAGCAAAAGGAGTCTGGAGTCACCAGAGCTATGGGAGGTCATGATTTATTGAGATATATTGATATATTCCGAACAGAAACTCTGGAAGAACAGCTACAAATAAAGTAGATCCTGAGGGAAAATAATCTGTTTTACCACTCATGGGTTTTCTCGGATTTGGGAAGGTTTTGCCCCTTTTGGGAGCCCAAGGCCTTGCAGGGTGGTGTGTAAAGGTCCTGAAGCTTCCTCATCCCACAGCTGGGCAAGGAATTAGGCTGAGCTTTAGGCTTAAACCTTCCTGTGAACCCTCAGCCCTTTTCCATGTGAGGATTTGCCTCTGGAGCTGCTCCCCCTCTGTGTTCCACCTTCTTCTTCAGCTCTGCAAAGTGGGTAAAATGCTCTTTGATGTTTTCCCCCTGTTCTCCAACACACTGGAAATGCATCAGAGGGAAGAAAACCCCCCCAAATAAACTAAAAAACCACCCAACCCTTTCAGTTCTTCACTTTTCCCCCCCTGAAAGCGGCGTTTTCCCAAAGAGCTCAGGGATAGAAATCATTCCCACAAGGAGGAGGGAGCAGAGCTC
>NW_021940780.1:2203208-2204701 GCF_001715985.3 Manacus vitellinus
ACACTTGGATCAAACCCCCAGAGCTTCCCAGCCCTGGCAGGGGCAGAGGAGGGGATTTAGGGACTGTGGGAAAACCTTTCTCCAGGTGCCTCAAACAACTCCAAGGTCTGAACCTGCCTACAGTGATGTTTAAAAACTCCCAGTTGATACATTCCTACAATCCCTTGGGAAACAAATTCCCTTTTGATGCAGAAGATCCCAGGAAAGGCGGAATGCAGAGCCCAGCATCCCAAAACACGAGTTTTTGTGCCTGGTGTCCCTGTCCCTGCTGCAGCACCAGCCCATCCAGGGCTGGGGGGGGGGGGGGACTCAGCCTTTCCCTGAGCTAAAACAGCCAAAAAAGCAATTTTGAACTCCCTGGTGAGCAGATCCTGCTCCCTCCAGCAGCCCCTGCCAGGGGAATCTTGGCTTTGCAGCTCAATTCTATTAAAAGAAGTTCCTACATAAAAGCAAGTTCAGAGACAGCCCCCGGGCTGATTAATCAAAAAAAACCCCAAAAATCACTAAAAGCCACCCCCAAATCTCCCAGGAAGTGTAAATGAGCCCAGCCCTGGCATTCCAGGGGGACAACCAGGATTTACACCAGCTGGAATCTGTTGTTTCCACCTCGAGCGTTGTATTCATACCTTGAGAAAATACACTTTAAAAAAATCACTAAAGGCAAACGAAAACTGGCTCCTTTCCATCCTGACAATGCACAGAAAGGAATGAACTGCCCAAATAAAGCGAATTGAGAAGCTTCAGGAGCTCCAGGTGACACTTCCCAGGAGCTCTGGGCCATGACTCCGGTGATCCATCCGTGCCACGAGGGATAATCCGGAGGCAAACACTGGGATCCAGGGCCAGCTCTGCAGTTTGGGGTGGAAAACCAGGCGTGAAGGTTTCAAACTGCCCCAAAAATTGCTTGGAGTTGCGGGATGGAAAAGGAAGGGATTGATTTTCAGTGCTTGCCACCTGCAGTCTGCTCCGAGCTGCTCTGATCCCCCGCTCCTGAGCCATCCTCTGGAGCCTGAGGACTTTCTTTGGGATTCTTTGGGAATCAGGCTCTGATCCCCTGCTCCTGAGCCATCCTCTGGAGCCTGAGGATTGGTTCTCTTTGGGAATCAGGATTTTCCTGTGGGCACGGGAGGATATTAAAAAAAAAAAATGCCTAAAAATGTGAATTCTGCATTAAAAATCTCAAGAGCCTTTGACACCACACGGGACACAACAGAACCTTGGGGGCTTGGGGAGAACTTCCACCAGCACTGAAAAGGATCCCTTTCCAGGGATATTATTGCCTTCTATCCTTGTCCTACTCCTTGTCTTATTCCTTGTCCTATCCCTATCCTTATCCATTCCTATCCTATCCCTGTCCTTCCCCTATCCCTATCCTTTTCCTATCCCTATCCTTCCCCTATCCCTTTCCTTTCCTTTCCTTTCCTTTCCTTTCCTTTCCTTTCCTTTCCTTTCCTTTCCTTTCCTTTCCTTTCCTTTCCTTTCCTTTCCTTTCC
>NW_021940780.1:2206227-2208264 GCF_001715985.3 Manacus vitellinus
CCCCAAGACTTTAATTGTTTGAGCATTAAATTAAAGCGTTTAATTCAAGCTGTTTTACTGCAACTCTCTGGGCTCGCCCAGCTGTGGCTGCCCCGTCCCTGGAAGTGTCCAAGGCCGGGTTGGAGCAACCTGGGCTAGTGGGAGGTGTCCCTGCCCTTTCTAGTGTTAATTAGGGGAGGGATTCGCAATAACGATCTCGGTGTCTTCTGCACGAACCTCTTGTCGCTGACGGTAAAATAACCACCAAAAAAAGAAGCCAAAAAAAAAAAAAAAGCCCAAGACTTTTAAGTGTTTGAGCATTAAATTAAAGCACAAAATTAAATTTAATTTTTAATTCAATTAAATTGTTTTACTGCAACGCTCTGGGCTCGCCCAGCTGTGGCTGCCCCGTCCCTGGAAGTGTCCAAGGCCGGGTTGGAGCAACCTGGGCTAGTGGAAGGTGTCCCTGCCCTTTCTAGTGCTAATTAGGGGAGGGATTCGCAGTAACGATCTCGGTGTTTTCTGCACGAACCTCTTGTCGCTGACAGTAAAATAACCACCAAAAAAAGAAGCCAAAAAAAGCCCAGGACTTTGACTGTTTGAGCATTAAATTCATCTTATTTTACTGCAGCTGAGCCTGCCCCATCCCTGGAAGTGTCCAAGGCCAGCTCAGAGCAACCCGGGCTAGTGGGAGGTGTCCCTGCCCCTGGCAGGGGGTGGAATGGGATGGTTTAAGGCCCTTTTCCAAGCCAAACCGTTCCAGGATTCCCTAATCCGCAGCTTTCAGGAGCAGAAAGGGCTGGTCCAGCCCCAGAGACACCAACTGTCCCTCTCTGCCCCTTTGCAAACCACCTCCCTTCGCCCATTGCTCGGGGCAAAAAGCAAACTGCTGGCACTGAGCTGGACGAGCTAAAAACTAGGCTTAAAAATTAGTAAAAAGGCCAAAAATCTCATTTCTGCCATTAATACCACTAATACCACTGACCTTTGAGCTCCACAGCCCCCGCCCGGGGCAATACACGTGTTTTTGGGGCAGAATTCGGCTTCTTTGTGCCACACAAAGGGCCCGATGCTGCTGGGGCAGCCGGATTTTTGGGGGGCACGGGGCTGGGGCAGGTTGTCCCCACCCAAACCCGCCCCTGTGCCCACGGTGCCAAGGCTGTTGGTGGCTCGTGAGAAGGCCGGGACAGGGACAATGGGGCACTGACAGATGAGTTTTGCATATCCGGGTGTTGGCCCTGCTGGAACATTCCCTGTTTAAAGCAGCAGCAGCTGCAGGAGTTCAGCTCTCCCAGCAGAGAATTCCCTGTTTCCAGGGGTTGGAATCCTGGGGGGTTTAAGGCCCCTTCCAACCCAAAGCATTCCAGCGTTCTGTGGGATCAAGATTCAAGATAATGATCCTACAAGCCATTTTTTGCTGAATAAACTCCTGCAAGTCATTTTTTTGCTGAATAAACTCCTACAAGTCATTTTTTGCTGAATAAACTCCTGCAAGTCATTTTTTGCTGAATAAACTCCTACAAGCCATTTTTTGGTGGACAAACTCCTGCAAGTCATTTTTTAGGGAGCGAACTCCTCTTTGCAATTAGCAAAACAGCAACGATTTTTATTTATTTTTTTTCATAACTAGTCATCCTTAAAACTCCTCTAATTCCATGGGGGAAAAAATGTAGAAATAAAGGAGGTTTCCAAGAGAGGAGACACATCAATTTATTTTTTTTTTCTGAGCTAGGTTCCACCCCCAAAAAAATAATAATATATAAAAAAAAGCAGAGCTCTGCTGGAACAAATTGAACCCTCTGAAATAAAAATACGAGGAGGTTCCTTCCCCTGTGAACCTCCCAAAACGTTCCTGTGGTGCCTCCTTTTTTTTTTTCCAAGAGGGGAATTAATAATCTCAGGGCCCCGACTCCCTCCTGCAGCAGGGAAATACAGAAAGATATCCCTTGGATTTGTCCCTTTACACAGGTTTTTTTTAAGAAATCTCTTGGATTTGTCCCTTTTCACAGGTTTTTTTTAAGAAATCTCTTGGATTTGTCCCTTTTCACAGGTTTTTTT
>NW_021940780.1:2208374-2209670 GCF_001715985.3 Manacus vitellinus
CTCCCACAGCAAAGGCAAAGCTGCTCCAAAGGCAAATTCCAGGGAAGGGAGTTCAGGGAGAGGAGAACACCCGAGCTGGAGCCCTTTGCAGGAGATATGAATTTTCTCCCGCTATCAAAAGCTTCCCTCTGAGTTTGGAGGACACTCGGTGGCTTCTTAATTGTCTCAAAGTAACTCTTAATATCTCCAGATAACATTTTTGCCTCCCAGATGCTGCCTGGGTTTTTAGGGGGGAAGGACATCTCCCCTCCACTGTTGCAATGTTTCAAACCCTGCTCCTTTATCCACTTTCCCCACTCCTTGCAACAACAAAAAGCTCTTTATGGCCTCAAAGCCGGGCACAAAACCCCCCCTGAGAGCACCTCCCGCAGAATTCCCACATCCAGACCCTCGGGATGCCGCTTAAATCCGTGATATTTGCACTAAATCCACCGGAAAACAGCTCTGAGCATTCCCTGGAGAGGGATCCCCGTGTCCTTTGCACGGGCAGGGATGGGAACCTCACACTGGGAAAGACTCAGCTGGGCTGGGAGAACGAGATATAAACTCTAAAAATGAGATATAAACTCCGAAAATTAGATAGAAACTGCAAATTAGATATAAACTGAATTTCTTGGATGCTTCTTTGGGAAAATGCTTGTGGCAGAGCTCTTTTTCCCCCCCCCTTGCTGACGGTTTCCAAGCAGCCAAAAAATCCTCCTCGTGCTCTGGATCCCAAACTTCGCTGCTCCAGTGCAAATAGTTGCTATTTTTGTACAGATTTTTTTGATACTGTTTTATCTGATGCTGGTTTATGACCCTTTGGAATAAAGAGAGCAGAATCTTTGCTAAAAAATCCCGGCTGCCTCCGTGGGTTTTTATCTCTGTGGGGTTTGGGGTTTTTCTTTTCTGAAGATCTCACCACAACTCACGTGAGGGGGAGAGTTTGGTGTCAAATATTCCCCCCCAAAAGCACCGTCTCAGGTGGTTCTGCAGGTGGAAAACCACCATCCAGCCCTAATTTTAGGTGCTCAGCCCCCAAATGCTGCCCCATCCCTCACCCAGCACCCCCCAATCCCATTCCAATCCTATTTCCCAGGATGCAGGTGAGTATTTCCCTAAAGGAAGAGTTTAGAATTGAAGGATTTTCTTTCTCACCCCCAATTTAAGCACAATCCCAGTGGCCCCCCAGGGTTTTGCACCACAAGAAGCTGTCCCAGTTTTTCCTGCCCCTGCCTTCCAATCCCAAAATCCCAGTCAGGGCCATCTGGGCTCTTTGGGATCATAATAAGGGGAATTTATTCTGGGAGCTGTTGG
>NW_021940780.1:2211005-2213092 GCF_001715985.3 Manacus vitellinus
AATACATCTTTATATGAAATATATCTGTATATAAAATATATCTGCATATAAAATATATCTGTATATAAAATATATCTGCATATAAAATATATCTGCATATAAAATATATCTGTATATAAAATATATCTGTATATAAAATACATCTGTATATAAAATATATCTGTATATAAAATACATCTGTATATAAAATATCTGTTTTAGTGGAAGTTGTCCCTGCCCATGGAATGGGGTGAAGAGTTCATAATTCAAAAGTTTTGGCTAAAAATCCCTTTTTTTTTTTGCCCACCTTGGCCGAGCCCCGGGGGTCCCGTTTTCCACAGGGAGAGTTGAATCCCTCTGCCCCTCCTGCTGCCCGGGGGAGTTGGGCTCTCCCTCTGCCCCCAGAGCTGGCAGGGACAGCGAGGACACGAGGGAGGCTCCAGGGACATTCCCTCTGGATGCTGCTGGAGCAGGGGAGGACGAGCAGAGGCAGTGGGGGAGGATGCTCACAGCGCTGGGGTTGTTGGTTTTTTCCCGGTGCTGTTCCCACTGAGGGCTTTTCCCGGCACTGATTTTAGGATTTCCAAGAGGCCCCAGCCTTGCACGGTCTCCCCCAGCAATTCCTTCCATCCAGAGCCTTTTGGGACAAGCACAATCCCAGAAAAGCAGGTGGTGGAACCTCAGAGCAGGGCCTGTCCCCCCTCAACCACCCTCTGGAGCTCTGCCTGCCCATCCTGAGCCTCCCAGAGGGACATTCCAAGGGTTTTAAGAGTGTTTCCAACACTGTTGGATTTTACACCCTGAGCAGGGAAGAGTTTGGGTCACCCAAACATGGCAGGGATGATCAGGGACCTCCGGGAAGGGGAAAGGGATCCTGTCCTGAGGGAGGGATTCCATCCTGAGGAAGGGACCTTTTCCTGGGGAAGGGATCCCTTCCTGAGAAAGGGAATTTTCCTAAGGAAGGGATTCCATCCTGAGGAAGGGACCTTTTCCTAAGGAAGGGATTCCATCCTGAGGAAGGGGCCTTTTCCTGGGGAAGGGATCCCATCCTGAGAAAGGGATCCTTTCCTGAGGAAGGGATTCCATCCTGAGAAAGGGACCTTCTCCTGCAGAAGGGATCCCATCCTGAGGAAGGAACACTCCTGAGAAAGGGACATTATCCTGAGGAAGGGACCCTATCCTGTGAAAAGAACACTGTCCTAAGGAAGAGACCTTGTCCTGGGGAAGGGATCCCATCCCGGGAAAGGAACAATCTCCCAAGGAAGTGACCCTGTCCTGCAAAGCCCCTGTTACTGAGAGCAAGTAAAATCAGGGATCTGGGCTCTCTGGAAAAGCCTCCCAGGGTAATTTTTCACCATCCTTGGGCCTCCCAGCCCAGCCCAGCCCCGGGGTCCTGCTCGGAGCAGCCCGGGAAGTGAAGGGATCAGCGCAAGTCCCTCTGCAAACACAGCCTGGGTGGAGCTCATTCCGTTTGGGGCTGGAATTCCATCCAGCTCCTCCCCAAAAGAGCAGCTTTTACACCTGCAGAAAACACTTTACCTGTTCCCCAAACACATCACCGGGCTGGTGAAAGGAATTAAATCCCGTGGCTGAATGCAAATGTTTTTATTGCTTCTGTGGCCAATTGTGGTGAGAATCGAGACACGGGGGGGGAAGGTGGGGCCGGAAAACCTTCCCCTGCCCGGGCTGTGCCGTGTCCTCCAAGGCAAACAAGGTGGCTCAGTGAAAATTTGGGGAGGGGAAGAAGGCGAGATGTTTGCCTTCATGTCCGTTCCCCTTTTAGAGCAGGGCCAATATTTGAGGAGAAACAAAAGATAACGATCGGATGCGGCGAACAAACACGGCCCGGATCCTGGATCAGCCGAAGGGCTCGGAAATCCCAGCGCCGGGCTTTTGGCACAGCTCCCCCGGCAGCGATGAGCCCGAACCCCCCCTCGGCCCCCCAGCAGCTCATCCCGGCTCCTCCAGGCCCAGGACATCCTTCCTCAAACAGGACATCCTCTGGGATGGGGCAGGAGCAGAGGGGTTGGCAGCGGGAGCATCCCACGGCACAGGGACAGCCCGGGAAGCCGACACAGGTAAGGGCTGCGAGCTCCTGCAGGAGCCGG
>NW_021940780.1:2213644-2217667 GCF_001715985.3 Manacus vitellinus
TGCTGGAGCTGCTCTTTGCCTGGAGAATTTCTTGGATCCCTGGAAGTGTCCAAGGCCAGGTTGGAGCACCCTGGGATGGTGGAAGGTGTCCCTGCCCATGGGATCATCTTTAAGGTCCTTTCCCACCCAAACCATCTCAGCATTCCACGATTTCTCCCTCCAAGCTCTGAGATATCACAGTTACCACTTAATTCTTCCTCCTCTTCTTCTGCCTGTCTTGTTCACTTACAGATCTCCCAGGAACAAACTCCAGGTGGGAATTCTGTCCTCCAGACCTTCCCTGCAGGAAATGCTGCAAGTTTAAGGAGTCACCAGGCTCTGTCCCATAAATAAATCACATTAAAACCACACCCCCATCACACAGATATTTACACAACAATCTGTCCTGGTTCCAGAGGAACCATCAATGTCAATCAGAAAATTTGGGATTTGTTCCCAGGGCAGAGCCACCACCCAGCCCCGAGGGGACAGAGGTGGCACAGCTCTTGGAAGTGCCACAAGGCCAAGGGGTGGCACCTCCAGCAGCTCATTCCTCCTCCTGGGGAGCCATCCCAAAAGTTTCACAGAACCAGGAGCAAGTTTCCCAGGATCTGGAGCCATCCCAAAATTTTCAGACAATGAGGAGCCATCCCCAAAGTTTCAGGGAAGCAGGAGCAAGTTTCTCAGGATCAGGAGCCATCCCCAAAGTTTCACAGAGCCAGGAGACATCCCCAAAGTTTCAGGGAATCAGAAGCCATCCCCAAAGTTTCCCAGGATCAGGATTCCTCATTTTGACTCTTCCCAGCACCATCACCAGGATCTTCCAGGTCTTTTTCCTCTCTAATCCCTCTTTTTTCCTCCTTCCCACCTCTAATAATCCTGGCAGAACATCTTGGCACTGCCAGAGAACTCAACTAGACTTTGGAGAGACCAAAAAAAAGACCAAACTGGGGCCAAAAAATAACGCCCAAAAATATGAGGAATTCCTGCTCATGCACCTGCTCCAGCCTCGGGAATTCTGTGATCCAGACCAGGCTGCTCAGGCCCCACAAATCCCTGGGATGAGCCAGGAATGTTTCCCACCTGGAGCTGAAACAATCCCCCCACAATGGAAGTTTTATGATTTTGATGCTTTGGTTAAAATTCCCATTTTTTATCCCCTTTAGAGTCCACCTTGGCCAAGCCCTGGGGAGTCCCATTTGCCACAGGGAGAGGTTTATCCCTCAGATTATCGGGATGCTGCTCAGCCCATTTCCCAGGGAACTGTTCCTCCCTCAGCACCAAGAAATGTGTTTTATCCCTTTTTATTCAAGTCTTCTGGGGTTTTCCCTTCCAATTCTGCAGCAGAACAAGTGAAACCTCAGCAACTGCAGCTCCCCAGGGCCTTCACTTTATCCAAGGAGGAAGAAAACCTGCAATTTGGGAATTTGCTGCACGAGCCACAGGCTGTGGGTTGGGTTTGGAAATCCCAGCAGCGATTCCTCGCCAAGAGGATCCCGTTCCAAAACTCTCCAGCGGCTCCTAGAGGAGGGTGAGCCCTTTCAGGAGAGTTGGCAGCTCCTGCCAGGCTGGAAAACCCCTCCCAAGAGGATTTTCCTCCTCCAGTGATGACGAGAAAGGGTTGGAGGAGCTGAGCCTGCGGACACTAGAAGGCACCATTCCCTCAGGGATCAGCCTGGCAGAGCCTTCCCCGCCCTCAGCTCCCGAGGAAAACCCCCCAAACACGAGCCCACCAGCACAAAAATCGGGATATTTTATTTCCTTGAGCTCCAGTGATAACAACTGTAGCAGCATCTCACAAAAGAACTCCTGCATTGTTTTAAATACACATTTAAGAGAACACTTTTTTTTTGTTCCCAACCCCAAAAAAACCCCCAAACAATACAACTGAAGAACTGCAAAGTTCCTCCTCCTCCCCTTAAATAACGAGTGATGTGCGTTTCTTGCAGAGGAAGCAGCAGAACATGTTTCACAGACCAGGCTAAAAATCAAACTTCAGGCTCAAAGCTCGGCTTTCAAATGCAAACTAGGAGAGAGGAGGGGCTTTGGGAAGGGGGATCCAGCATCAAGAAGTGTTTCCTGCTGGAGGGAAGAGACCTCTGCAGTTATTACCCCAGCTGGGCTGGTTTTATGGGAGAGCCAGAAATCCAGGGAGAGCCTGATAAATGTCCAAGTGCTCCTTTATCCACCCCCAGCTCGAGGAAGAGCAAATCCCCAAGAAAAGCTGGGTTTTGATTATTAAATCCCCTCCCAGCTCAAGGAAGAGCAAACTTCCAAGAGAACCCGGGATTTAATTAATAATTATTTGTTGATAATTATCAATTATTGGTGCTCAGGAGGTTCCCATGCTCTCCCCTCTCCAAGGAGATGCTCAGCTGGCCAAAAAACTCAACCAACATCCTGACTTCTCCACAGGCAAATGCAGGCTCCAAGCAGGAGATGAGGCTCTCCCAGAACCCCAAAGGGGAAGGCAGGAATATCAAAGCAGCAGCCAGAGGAAGGGGGTGATGCAGGAGGCACCACTCCTGCACTGGCACTAAAAGCTGCCACCACCCCCCAGGATGCTACAATTTGCCCCTTCAGCATTAAAGTGACCCCGAAATTTCACCTCCCTGGAAACACTCAGTGCAAAACCAGCTGAACTTTGCCACTTTTAAGA
Source organism: Manacus vitellinus (assembly GCF_001715985.3). Taxonomy (NCBI): domain Eukaryota; kingdom Metazoa; phylum Chordata; class Aves; order Passeriformes; family Pipridae; genus Manacus; species Manacus vitellinus. Next base: position 2,216,283 of record NW_021940780.1, read on the forward strand.
CACAAGGGTGAGCTTTGACACAGTGATTAGTTCCTTTAAAGACCAAAAAAAAAATTAAAGCATCGAGCAAAGCTCGTTTCCCCACGAGGTTCGTCTACACAAGGCACAGAGAGGAGCTCTTGGATTCACCTTCTCCAAAAAAATAACCCAGAGCAAAGGGATTAGATGGGATTAGTGTCATCCTAAGGGACACAACTGGCTGGTGGGACATTCCAGGGACACATCCCAGCCCTAAAGTTGCTCCCAAAGCCACATCCCAGGGTGCAGAGCAGGGCAAAGCCCAGGGAGGGGGGAGATGGACCAGCTGGTGCCCTGGAACTTCTGGTTGCACATCCAGGCTCCTCAAATCCCTCCTGGATCACCCAAGGGGCTAAAAGGGAGGAGATTTGGGGTTGGGAGAGCCCTTCCCAGGAGGGAGGCTGCAACCCTGCCCCAAAGCTCAGCATTCCCACAGCAGGAAAACCAAACCCAGGGCACAAGGAACCTCCCCAGGGTTGGATTTTTGCTTCCACAGGGTGGATTTTCCTCCCCCCAGGGTGGATTTTTTGCCTCCCCAGGGTGGATTTTCCTCCCTCCAGGGTGGATTTTCCTCCCCCCAGGGTGGATTTTTCCCCCTCCTCAACAGAGCTCCTTGTCAAACACAAGCTGGGAGGTGGCTTTGGTTCTTCCCTAAGGCTTTCCCAAGGTTTCTGCTGCTGGTTTGGGAGCTGCCAGGATGTGACCCCTGCGACTCAGGGGCCAAACTGTAAACAGGAGCTCCAGGTGCCCCCTTTTCCTGGGAGCAGAGCAGCTCCATGGACCCTCTCAGAGCCCAGGTCGCTCCTGGCAGCAAGATCAGGGCTTTAGGGGAGAAAACTGGGAATAAATTAAGGGAGGATGAAGGTTGCTCAGCTGTCACACGCCATAAAAATGTACCTTTAAAAATAAGAGAGTCTGCAAAATAAGTACTTTTAAAAAATCTACATCTTAAAGAGTCTCCTTGTAAAAAAATGGAAAGGAGTTTTCCCCTTTTTCCACCCCCCACCCCCCACAAAGTGACCAGGGATTTCGGGGTGCTCCCCAAAATTCCTTCTCCTCCCCATCCCAAGAAGGGGCCACCAAGTACCTGACACCCAGGTGAGAATCCAGGTCACCATTTGGGGGTTAAATGCTGTAAAATTAAAGCCAATCTGGCTATAAAAATAAATGCTTTTGTGTCTTCCTCCCACGGGATGGAAGAACTCAGCCCTTTTTAAACAGCTTCACATCCAGCTGTAATAGCACTTTTAGAAAACAACCCAAATGCTTCCATAGAAAAATAAAGGATAAACATTATCCACCTCTTTTATATTTCTATAAAAGTTAAGTTCTGTGACAGGATATTCTGCTTCTTTGCTGTAAAAAAA
>NW_021940780.1:2218802-2222086 GCF_001715985.3 Manacus vitellinus
CCAACCTCACCTTCCAAATCCAGATTGAGCCACCCAGAGCCAACCTCACCTTCCAAATCCAGACTGAGCCACCCAGAGCCAACAGCTCCTTCCACACCCCCCAAACTGAGCCACCAGACCCAACAGCTCCTTCCACACCCCCCAGACTGAGCCACCCAGACCCAGCCTCACCTTCCAAATCTGGACTGAGCCACCCAGAGCCAACCTCACCTTCCATGGCCAAACTGAGCCACCCAGAGCCAACATCTCCTTCCAAATCCAGACTGAGCCACCCAGAGCCAACAGCTCCTTCCACACCCCCCAAACTGAGCCACCCAGACCCAACCTCCCCTTTCAAGCCCACCCAGACCCAACCAAGCCCCTCAAGCCCAAACTCCAGACCCAACTGAGTCACCCAGAGCCAACCTGCCTTTCCAAGCCCAAACTCCTGACCCAACCTCCCCTTCCCAGCCCAAACTGAGCCCCCCAAACTTCCCAGTGCCCCCAAAAGACTTATCACAGGGAGGGAAGCAGGGCAGAGCTCTGCACTCCCATGGGCTAATGAACTCCTCTCCTCCAGCTTAATTAATGACCTTTTAGTTCTAGCTTAACTAATGACTCTTTAGTCCTAGAAAAGTGAATTAATCACTGTCCCTCACCTGGGAAGTGGAACAGACCCACCTCCAGCCCCACTGACTGGAGCAGCTTCCACTGACTCAAGCAAAAGGCCAACTAATTTAATTCACTTCATCAGGGCATAATTAAAAGGATTTGATACACCAGAGATTTCTTCCCCCAGAAAAACCTGACTCTGGGCCAGCTCAGGAGTGCAGTGAGGAGCTGCAGGCCAGAGAATTGTCATTTTAGCTGCATTTTACACCGAGGGGCCTCATTTCACTGAGTTCAAAACTATTTAATTATCAGTCGGTTTTAATAAAGCGTTAAAAGGATAACTTAAATAAAATTCATTTCTGATAGAGAATAATGGGAATAAGTTAAGTAGTTTGTTTAAACTAACTAAAAGGATAACTTAAATAAAATTAATTTCTGACAGAGAATAATGGGAATAAGTAGTTTGTTTAAGCCAACTAAACATGTTTTAAATTGATCCATGGTTACTTAGTCTAACATTGTCCAAAATTCTTTCTTTTGCATTTGTTCCTTGCTTACCTTTCTATATCTAACAAATGTTTATCTGATAGTCTTTTTTGACAGGTTAAATGTTTTTAATGTTAGTGCTAAATGTGAGAAGATGCTCATTGCACATTATTTGAAGTTTTGTGCATTTGACTACATGTCCCCTGTTTGACATCTTGTGCTCAAGGACTAATTAGTCAGAGTTTCTCCCAAACCTTGTTTTCCCATTTAAAAACAAGAAAAAAAAAAGGGGAATTTGTCACCACAAATGCTAAGTTATGATGAGTTTGCTCCAGGGCAGCCAATCCCAAGGTACGCTTATAAAGGAATTATAAAGCAACGTTTATGTTACACCGAGGAGCATAAACGTCAGAGATCTGCTGCAACAAACCCCCTGTGCTGTTCTATCCCTCTCCTGCCTTGCTGCTTGGAAGCAGAGTGTGTATTTTTGATGGTTGCCCCCGGGGGGAGCAGCCCTGCCCTGCCCAGGGCTTACCTTCGGCGGGATTCATCACGGCGTCGTGGAGCAGCGTGGCCACGCTCCCGGCTATCCCTGCGGGGCAAGAGCAGCCTTGAGAAAGGCAAACAGAGGAGCCAGGGCTTGCCTGGGCACTGCCACCCATGGAGGCAGCTGGGGGAGCGCCCAGGGACACTGCAGTGACTGCCAGGGCAGCAAAAGCCACCCAGGGACACCGGGATGCACTCACAGCCACCATCCCCAACGACTCCCAGGGGTTTGTCCACACCACAACCCCCCTGCAAAATGACTGAGACATGAGCAATGTTTGCAACCAGCCCAGCACATCCCTAATTAGGTGTTTGCAGCCCTTTACTCAGCCCTTTACTTCTCAAACACTAATTGCCCACATTCTGCCAAGTCCAACCAGCCATGAACGATCCCGCACTTGGCTCCAGGAAGGGCCTCTCCAGCCACACCTTCCCCTTTGATCTGGGTTCCCACCTCGAATTCTCTCTTGCCCAAATGACTTTTGGTCATTTCTCATTAACCCAGAGCTCCAGTTTTCCTGCTGGTACCAAAAAGCCTGTAGCTACTTGAAAGGCAAACATGGGAAAGGTATTCCTGGCAAAAAGCAGCAAGAAGAAGGATGTTTTACTCCCTGAACTGAGGGAAGTGAGTCCATGGCAGATTCCTGCTCTCACAGCACGTCAGGTCTCCTGCACAAACCTTTTTCTAACACCCTGGCTGTCCATTTAAAGAGTTTCTGCTGTTACAGAGTTATTTCTGGGTTGAAAAGCAAAATATTCCTGATAAAAGCCAAATTGAGCACGCAGAGGATGGAGGAGGGCACTTCATGTTGGAGCTCCCAGGGACAGCTGGAACAACCTGAGCTCCAAACCTCCCAGAGGTTGGAGTGATGCCTTCAACACAAGGTTATACCTTTAGGGGACACCTTCAAAGGCTGGACCTGATGCTCCTGAAGGCCTTTTCCAACTTTAATGGTTCTGTGACAACACAGAATCAGCACAACTGCACCTGAACACCTTGTCCACTGCACTGAGGACTCGTGCTGGGAGAGAGCAGTGTAGGAACCTAAACCAGCCTGAATTTGGAGGGCAAACACGAGTGCCATGAGGTCAGGAAGGGCTTCTCTACTCCACTGCTGACACCCAGCCCAGCCTCCTCTACCCTCTGTAGACCTGCCAAGCACTGCCCAGTGCCAGGGGTGTCAGAGGAACAAGGTAACCACCAAGAAGGGCTCAACCCAGGGGCAGGTGCCACCTCTTTGCCTCCTGCCTCCTCCCAGGGGGATTATTTGGCTGCCTAGAGCAGGAAGCAAGCGATAAAACCACAAGTGGGGTGGGGGTGTTTTTTTAGGGTGACATCCCCCAAAATACCATTGGCCAGGTGGCTGTTTCCTCCCTGCTGGAGAGTGTCACTGAGGGACTTTTTCATTTTCTCATAGCAGGCAAAGTACATGGCGTGGGCAGGGCCAGCCCCCAGCATGGTGACATTAATCCCACGTAAAGGCCTCCAGAGCCCCTCAGTGAGGACAATCTTCTTCAGAGCTTCGTACACGCTCCTGTACTGGGCTTTGGGGTCCGGCTGCAAGCTCTGCATCCTTGTCTGCAACAAAGCACACGGAGGGAGAGGCCTTGGTTACCCAGCTTTTCACTCAGCAAGCACAAAATCCACGAGTTCACAGAAT
>NW_021940780.1:2222475-2224651 GCF_001715985.3 Manacus vitellinus
CCCCAGCTCCCTCAGCCTCTCCTCACAGCACTTGTGCTCCAGTCCCTTCCCCAGCCTTGCTGCCCTCCTCTGGTCCTGCTCCAGCCCCTCCATGTCCTTCCTGAAAGACTTCCAAGAGCTTTAGAGGGGTGGGTTTGGTCCCCACACCGAGGCCAGATCGAATCCATTGCGACACCAGAGGAGGGAAGTGTAACCTCTGCTCTTGTTTATCCATGGAAAGTCCAAGGAATTAAGCTGGTGTGTGGTTGTTCCAAGTGAAGAAATACAGTTAGGTCTGTAATTGCCTCTTGCTTAACAACACCCCTGACTCTGCCCCAGCTTGTCTGGCCTGCAGTTGCTCAGCAGCTTGTGACGCTCCGTTGGGCAACAGGGTTCCTAGAAGGGCGACCTGAGGGAACTGGGAAGGCACAGGAACCCCCCCAGGAGGAGGGAAGGCAGAGCCAGAGGGTGACACTGTCCCCCAGCAGTCTGGAGGGCCCTTCACCCTGTCTGCCCCCCCAGCTCCTGCTGCTCTGCACCCACCAAGTGCCCCTGCCCGTCGCTCTTCAGTGGGTTTTTCTCACAGAGAGTTTTAGGCCAGCTGAGCTCCTGGCACCCAAACCCACTGCCATCACTTCCTTATCCAATTTTCCCACAGGAAAATGCCTTTCAGCTCATTCCAGGGCTCTGCAGACTGATGCCATCACACCCCAGGGGCTCTGAGCCCTGGAGGTGACAATGACTTTGCAGGGCACAGACCCAGTGAACTCCCTCCCAGCAGGGATGGGAGAGACACTGGTGAAGACTGAACCTCCACAGCCATCCCAGCAAATCCTGACCCTGGGATGCTCCCAAATCCTTCCCACCTGGAAGGGGCTGCCTGGGGAAGAGGTGGAGTCTCCACCCCTGGAGGTGCCCAAGGAAGGCCTGGACGTGGCACTCGGATGGGGCACAGGTTGGACTGGATGCTCTGGGAGGGCTTTTGTGGCTGATCTACCCCCATCCCACCGAAACCAGATGAAGGGATACACAGCCCTTGGTGCAGCCTCACGCCTGGAAACACAAACACTGGGCTCCTGGGAAAGCCACAGCCCTGGGAAAGGGGTGCTGAGCAACCTGCAACCCCGTGCAGTGGATGCTTTTCCAAGGGGAAGCTCCAGAACTGCAGCAGAAGGTGACAGGGAGGATCCCTTCCTTGGGGGGCACATCCCTCCAAGCTCATCAAGGCCCTCTGGTAATTAGCTGCAGCTCAGCTTCCCAGGCAGAAGTCAATAAAAGCATTTTCAGGTTTGAAGTCTCGGTTCTCTAAAACCACCCAAGGCACCAGAAACCACAAAGCACTTTCACACACACTCTGGGTTAGACCAAGGAAGGGATCAGAGCCGAGTTCAGGACTTTAACCCAGGATAATAAACCCAAGGTGGCTTTACATGAGGCCAAGCCAAGCAAATCACTGGATCTGCAGCAAATACTCAGCAAAAAAAAAAAAGAAAATCCCCCAGGAATTCTCTGCAAAGGGACCTTGGCTCAGCAGCCAGCAGAATTCCAGACTCCAGCAGCAGCTGGCACTGCTGAAAGGCATCACTCCACACCAGGGAATTTGGCAGCCTCCAGCAAAGCTTCCTGTTCCACAGCCCTCCGTGCCCTGGAACGGGGCTGAAAATAAACCCACAGGCTCCCCCAAAACCCTCCTGGGAAGGCAGCAAGGACCTGAATTAGCTGGGAATTTAAAACCAGGTTTTAAACCTGTCACAGAGCAACCCCCTCCTGGGTTTTATGCACCTTCCCCTCCCGGGTTCCTGCACCTTCCCAGGCCACGGATGCTCCTGGGGAAGGGCTGGATTTTTGTGGTGCCCCGGAGAAAACCCTGCTGTCAGCGTGACTCAGCAGGAGCCACCTCTGCCAAGCTGCTTCCACCTGGGGTTTGGGCTCCAGTTTTCATTTCTCTGCCAGTTTGAACTTGAAGGCATCGCCCTGACCCAGCAGATCCCAGTCTCAGCCCAGTCTGTCACTGGGATGCCTGGGAAGCAGCAAACACCCTTTCTATTTGGGTGTTGGTGGGAACTAACCCCAAGTCTTTCCACCCTCACTGAGGGCCCAGTTTCTCCCACTTCACCCCAGGAGCTCCCATGACAGCACAGGACCCTCCTGAACCTCCTAAAACCCCACAGAGCCACAGGAAAATCAATTTACAGAC
>NW_021940780.1:2225761-2227708 GCF_001715985.3 Manacus vitellinus
ACACAACCAGCTCTGAGAACACAATATGCCTTCACCAGGAAACCAGCAGCCTTTCTGCAGCAGATCCTGCCAGCTGGAGAAGCCACAAGCTCTGAATCCCCCTTTTCAGGGGGTTTATCAGCTGGAACAGCTCCCAGGTGAGCTCATGGCAGCCAGTTGTGTCTGGAAAACAGCTCAGCCGTGACTTTCCAGCACCCCAACACCATCTCTGAGCTGGAACAAGAGGAGCTGCTCCTCCTGGAGCTGCAGAACCTGCCACCACCAAAAGCCTAAATAACCACAGAGCCTGAATGAACCACAGTCACACAGCTCCCAGGTCACCTGGTGGGCTCTCAGGACCTCAGGGACAGGCAGGGAAGCTCCAAAGTCCGACTGAACCACTGAAATCCTCACCCCATCCCTCCCACCAAAGCCCTGAACTCATCCTCCTTCCCCCCTCTCTGGCATCACAGGGGTAGAGGGAGATGTTTCTCCCACCTTCACCCCTGTGGGACAGCACAGAACCTCCTGTGCCTGTCAGGACCATGCAAAACCACAGGAAAAATCAGCTTGCAGACCTCCTGTGGGCCAGGAGCAGGTCAGGTTCTCCTGGAGAAGGAGCTTTTGCCCCCAGTGCCACTGCAAGAAGGGAGATTCCAGCCCTGCAACACCTCCAGCTTCTGCCTGAGCTCTCTCCCATCACCAATTAGTCCCCAGGGGAGGAAAACTTCCTTCACATCCTCCAGGGATGTTTTCACAGCCTGGGGGAAATCAGCTCCAGCAGAGAAATCACCCAGTGGCTTCGGGGGGAGGCTCCAGGGGAACCCTCCACAAACTCCCTTTGGGAGTCCTCGACACGCTGAGCTCCCTCCAATAAATCTGGAGATGGATCAGCCTTCCCAGGACAGCTGTCCAAGCAAAACAAGCCCCAGCACTGTGAGAGACACCACCAGCACCCAGCTAAAATCCCAAATCCCAGCCAGGGTGGCAGCACCAGCAGTGTTCAGGGGGGAAGACAGAGGATTACAGGGGGGGGGGAGGCTGGAGCTCCAGGGGGGCTTTACCTGAGGGTAAAAAAAATACCATTTATCATTCAGTGTTTTAGCTAATGATGGAAAACGGGGTAAATTTAGATGGGATGCTGGGGAGAAATTCCTCCCTGTGAGGGTGGGCAGGGGCTGGGGTGGAATTCTGTCTGGGAAGTGTCCAAGGCCACCTGGGCTAGTGGAAGGTGTCCCTGCCCGTGGCAGGGCGTGGAATTGGGATGGTTTAAGGTCCCTTCCCGCCCAAACCACTCCGGGATTCCACGACCTCGGAAGTTGTGCAAGTGTCTGAAGCAACAACCCCCCAAATTCCAGCGTTTCCAGTTTCTCTTTCAGAGGAAATGACTCGCTGGAACCAAAACATTCCCTTCCCAGCAGGATCTCCCCAGGTGCCTGAAACAGCCTCTTTCTGCAACATCCAACAACCCCCCAACCTCCTCTGCCATTCCCAAGCCCAGGAATTGTTCTCCACGAGGAAGGAGCTTTCCTGGAGGGTGGCACAGCTCTCCTGGGGAAGTGGAGGAGCTGCTTTTACTCCCATCACAAACAGAAAAACCCTTCTGGGGTTACAAAAATCAAAATAAATAAATAAAAAAAAAAAAAGCCCTTTTTCAGGGTCAGATCTCCCCCTTTTCCCCCAGCAGTGGGAGCAGGACTGGAGCCTGGAGCTCGGGATTTCAGTGCCTCACACACATGGGGTGGCCTTGGCCGGGCTCCACGGGAGTTTTCCCGCAGCCCAGAGCACTTTATCTGCTCCCAAACACTCCAAGGCACTCTGCTGAGCTGGATTATTCCCAGCCCGGGGCACAGCCAGGGAATTCACAGCCCGGTGCAATCATCAGGGCTTGGCTTTTCCTCCAAAGTACCTCCTGCTTCGGGAAACGGGGACAACCACTTTCGTTTTCTCCCTCCCCTTTCCCCGCAG
>NW_021940780.1:2231151-2236568 GCF_001715985.3 Manacus vitellinus
ATTTTACATATCAATGTTTTATTGTTTTAGTATTTTAATTATTTTATATTACGTATTTCTAATTTATTATTTATATCCTTTATATTATTATTTCTCTGTTCCAATGTGCAATCAGCCCAAAGCAGTTCAATTTGACCCTCTCAGAGAGCAGGAGGCAAAGTCTTCGTGGCCCAGGGCGCCGGGAACAGCCCTGACTTTATTTCATTCCTCCTCAAAGGATTATTTGGAATTCGACCTTGCAGGGAAGGAGGTGTTTGTGGCGTGAGCTGAAATCAAGGTTAACCATTTCCACGATAATACGAAGCAATTTATTGCTGAGTGAGCCTCGGGGAGGAAGAAAACCACCCTCAGAGCCCAGAAAAAAAGCAGGACAACAAAGGGGTTGGTTTTCCCCCCGTGAAATGAGGCGAGAAACTCCAGGTCTGCTCCTGCCCTCACCTCCCGGGAGGGCCCTGGAGAGGTGCTGGGGCCAGCACGTGCTGTCCTGCTCCCTCATTCCCGTGGTTGTGCTGGGAAGCCTCTGTTCCCAGCGGGAACGTGGAGCAGCTGGAGGGAACAACAATGACAACAACAATGACATGGCCACGCCTGATTGATTTTGGGGACCTGGCAGTGCTTTCTGCACCCAAAGCGGGGTTTGGGCAGGAGGTGGGAGAGCTGGAGCTGAGACCTGGCCATCCCACCATCCCTGAGATCAGGAGTCACCCACCTGGAGAAAGCAGAGACTCCAGAACCCTTCACCAACACCAAATCTAACCCAGGAATTGCTAAACCTCCCCTTCCTTTCCCCCTGGTAGAAGCCACGGGATTATCACACCTTTGTTTCCTCCTGAGGAGACTAAATCCGTGCTGCTGACACATCTGACACTGTGTTTTCCAGCCCAAGGGACATTTTAAAGCTGCAAACCCCCCTGGAATCCCAAGCAGAGAGCTCGCCCTGGGTCTGCCACACACGAGCCAAACGTGGCCACCAGAAACTTCCCCTTCTGTGACTCAGGGAAATGCCCGAAATAAAACTGGCAGGGGAACATTTTCCACTATTGCTCCACAGGGTTTTATCTGGGTTTTCTCCTCCATAAACAAGAATCAAAGGCCCTTTAATCTCCTCCCCGTGCCTTTGGCAGGGCAGGGAGGGGGAATTAAAGTGTCACTTACCCTAACGAGCCCTTTCCCTGCAGCCTCGGGTCCTGCTCCCTGATAATGACATGAATCAGTGTGGAATAGGTGCTGCTCCCAGGTAGGAACAGGTTATATTTTAACCCTGCAGCAGTGACATGAGGAATCCTTTCTGCTCCTGCTCCCGGGGCAGCTCCTCCAGCCACAGATGCCCAAGAAAAAGCACAGGCTGAGGATTTTCCCCGTGGTCACCGAGAAGGGATGAAATTATTCATTGTTTGTGCAAGGAAAGTGAGGCAGAGAGGCTGTTCTGGGTTCTGGGCTCGTTGTGTTCCATGTTTTCAGGAAAAGGGGCAGCTTTGTGTGTCTGGGATGGTTCTTTTCCACCCCAGCCCGGCAAAGGAGAGTCATGGACAGAGTGAACTCAAATTCATCTGCAAAACCTTCCTTGGAAAAGGTCCTGTGCAGTGATTCCCTCGCTGTTCCCTTCCCAAGGGCACAGCCCCTGCTTGGTGAATCCCATCCTGGAGATCCCTGGGCTCAGCAGGTGCCTTGGAAATCTCCACGAGCTCCAAACTCCGTTGGAGCAGGGAAACAACGAAGGGAAAATATCTTTGTGCTGCTAAAAGAGCGTTTGGGCTGCAACAAGCTCAGCCTGGAAGTGTCCAAGGCCAGGCTGGACAGGGCTTGGAGAAACCTGGGAGAGAGGGAGGTGTCCCAGGGGGTGGGAGAGATGGGGATGATCCTGGAGAAGAGAAGTTTGTGTGGAGACCTCACAGCACCTTCCGGATCCAAAGGGAAGGAAGGATCTGAAAGGAATGCAGAGGGGGCTCTTCCTCAGGAATTGGAGTGACAGGACAAGGGGAATCGGTTCCCACTGAAAAAGGGGAAATTTAGGTTGGATTTGGGGAAGAAATTCCTCCCTGGGAGGGTGAGGAGGGGCTGGGAAGGAATTCCCAGAGAAGCTGTGGCTGCTCCTGGATCTCTGGAAGTGTCCAGGGCCAGTGGGGACAGTGGAAGATGTCCCTGCCCGTGGGGGTGGGACTGGATGACCTTTCAGATCCTTCCCAACCCAACCCACTGCATGATTCCACGATTTACACACCCCCTCCCAACCCAACCCACTGCATGATTCCATGATTTACACACCCCCCAGCCTGTGGCAAACACCCCCTGCAATCTGCAGCCACGTTGCATCACCGTGGGCAGCCAAAGGAAGAGATGAATCAGCCCCACGGAGGGATCACGGCCCCAAACCAGCCCAGATGCAGCAGAAGAAGTGAAGAAAGCAGTGGAAGGCTCCTGCTTTCCCCAGTCCCTGCCCACAGCAGGTGCCCACAGCCCCCTGGAGCATCTGCCTGGCACCCCCAGCTGATTACAGGGGCTGGCTTATCGTGCTCCTTCAGGGGCAGGAGCTGCTGGACCCACCCAGATAAGGCAGGAGGGTCCAGCTGGGAGGTGGGCACAGGACCTGGGCTTTATCTCCACCACCCACTGGGACACATCTGAATTTTTTTCCCTCCACTTTTCAAACCTACGAACTTCTATGACAGCTGAGCAGCACCCTGCTGGAGGGAGGGTTCTGTCCTTTCCATGAGGTGCCACCGCCTGTCTCGGTGCAAATTGGGAGACATTTTAGTTTAATTGACAGATTCAGCACCAGATAATGGGGTTTTTCCTTCCCCTGGAGGGTGGAGAGGCCCTGGCACAGGATGCCCAGAGGAGCTGTGGCTGCCCCTGGATCCCTGGAGGTATCCAAGGCCAGGTTGGGGCAACCTGGGCTAGTGGAAGGTGTCCCTACCCATGGCAGGGGGTGGAATGAGATGGTCTTTAAGCTCCCTTCCAACCCAAACCACTCTGGGATTCCACGATTTTTAATTGTGGAAAGGAAAAGGCACCGGTTCATGGCCTTGTAGAAAGCCTTTAGGAGAGGGATCAGAGCAAATGGATGTGGTTAATATGTTTTTAATCTTATTTGCAGAACAACCAGCCTGAACTTTATACCCCCACGGCCATTATTTCTTTTTTTTTTTTTGCCAGCTTTGGTGCCAGATCCTTTTGCTGGAGAAAAAAAAAGCAGTTTTCATGTGGGAGCTGCACATCCCAGGGCACAATTCCCCATCCCACATCCCTCTTCCCAGCATATCCCAACTCCATCCTTCCTTAGAGACGCTCAAGGCCTCAAAATACAATTTAAACAGCGAGTCTGGACCTCACTCCCAGAACCATCCTGAGCTCCAAGGCAGCATCAGCCTCAGGAGATGCCCTGGAAAAGGGTCCTTTGGCACCAGCCTGGGTTTTCCTGCCCACCTGGCTGCAATTTGTGATGCTCCTGGGGATGGAGAGCCACGGGGAAACATCATCTGCTCGGAAACATCATCTGTTCCAGTTATTTTCTTTATCTCCAGCTCAGCAAACACCAGGAAAATAAGCAAACAAACTTGTTTTGTCTTCGAGGTGGAGTGACCCACTTATGGGAGCACCAGCACAGGGCACCCCCGGGTTTGAAGGTGCTGCTGGGGAGGCTGGGGCTGGAAAATCAAGGCAACATTAATCAGAGCAGGGATTAATGTGGGGGGTTAAAAGTGGGGAAGCCCATCAGGATAAACCAACTTGACTGTTTTGAGGAGGAGGTGGCAGAGCAGGATCATCCCCAGCTTTATAACAGGATCATCCCCAACTTTAAAACAGGATCATCCCCAACTTTAAAACACACTGCTGTCTCCTTTTTGCCATGGATCACCAAGGAATTGGTTTCACAGCCAGGTCTGCACATGACAGCAGCACAGGGCACGGGGCTGATGCCAGGGAGGGCCACCAGCAAAGAAAATTAGAGAGAACTGAGCCCTGCTGGGGCTCCAGGGGGGGTTATTCCATCCCCAAAACTGCACTGCAGCTCCCCCAGAGCCACCCAAACAGCTCCAGCCCCCTTGGCACTTATGCAACCTCCGAGGTGAAGGTGTGGACTCCAGGAATTTGGCCTCTGGGTTTTATTTCAGTGCTCACATAATCTGACCTAATTTACCATTCCCGAGCTCGCTGGATCAGTGGGACAGGGAGAGGCAGTGCCCAGTGTGTGTGTAATTAAAGTGCTTTTGGATTATTTCCTGGACTACATTGGTTTTTTTCTCTTCTCCTCTCCAACTTGCCTTTCTGGTTTGAAGCCCTGAGGGAACAATGGGAAGGTGCAGCACAGGCTGGTGGTGCTCCCAGGGTGGACTGGTGGCACTGGGCAGAGCGGGCTGGGAGGATCCCACGGGGTTTGCTGGGTTTGGGAAGGGGTGTCCTTTTGTTTTCTGGCTTTGTTTCTAACAGTCAGGAAAAAATTAGATCCAGAAAAAAGAGGGGAAAGATCCAGGAAAAAGAGGGAACTACCCTGGCTTGTGGTTCAGGGAATGTAAATTTGGGGATGATCCTGGGAAAGAGAAGGTTGTGTGGAGGCCTCAGAGTAACCTTCCAGTGCCTAAAAGGGCTCCAAGGGAACTGGAGAGGGACTTTGGAGAAGGGCCTGGAGGGACAGGACAAGGGGGAATGGCTTCCCACTGAAAGATGGGAAATTAGGTTGGTTATTGGGAAGGAATTCCTCCCTGTGAGGGTGGTGAGGAACTGGGATGGTATTCCCAGAGAAGCTGTGGCTGCCCCTGGATCCCTGGAAGTGTCCAAGGCCAGATTGGATGGGGCTTGGAGCAACCTGGAACAGTGGAAAGTGTCCCTGCCCATGGCAGGGGGTGGAACTGGATGATTTTACAGTCCCTTCCAACCCAAACCATTCCAGGATTCCATGATCCTGCTCTGCCACTGCCCCCTCTCATGGCCTTGGTCAAATTGTTTAATGGTGACGGGCTGCACCACTTCTCGTGGGCAAATAAATGTGATTAAAAGAGAAAAAAAGGCCGGAATGAGGGCTCTGCAGATGGAGCTGGGGCTGCTGGGCAGTCTGTCATATATTCATATATATACATATATATACATACGCATATATGTCTTATATTCATATATATACATGTATTTTCTATATTGTTATATTTAATATTGGGCTTATATTTATACCTTTCTATTTATATATTTATATTTCTGCACTGGTTTATATTTTCCAAAATATTCACATATTCGCAGCTATAAATTCAATATAGGTAGAGGGAAAAAAAACCCAGCTTTATCCAGCTAAATCCAGCCCGGGGCTCCTTTGGAACGGGAATGGGGCCTTTTAACAAACTAACACAGAAAGGCACGAAGGAAAGGCCAGCTGGGAGGCACAGCCCAGCTTTGCCTGCTCCTCCACGTCCCCCCTGACACCATCC
>NW_021940780.1:2237069-2238079 GCF_001715985.3 Manacus vitellinus
AGCCCGTTTAGCAGCAGCTCGCCAGTTTTCCCTGTTTTCCAATATTTTTGCCCCCCAGCCCAGCCTGGGCGGAGCTCTGGGGACACAAAAACCAGGCTCGGCCGCCGGTAAAACATCCCCTCAGGGCAGCTGGATTGATGGCTTTTTCCTTTCCCTTTTTCCTTTCCCCTTTTCCCTTTCCCCCTTTTCCTTTCCCCTTTTCCCTTTTCCCCTTTTCCTTTCCCTTTCCCAGATCCCTGCAGGCAAATCCCGGCGTGCAAAATCCAGCGCCCGTTATTTCCCGTTATCGTCGCCAGGATAAACTTTCCCTGTCCTCCAAAGGAATCCTGGAGCCGCGTGGGCACAAGTTTTGTGCTGCCACTCAGTGGCAACACACGGGAGGGTTCCCCCTTGGCCCGAGGATTTCCAGGCGAGGAGAGGCTTTTCCTTGTTTATTTTTAATCCAATCCATTTATTTATTCCTTATTTAATAAATATTTATATATTTATTCCAGCTGCTGCAACATCACTGTATATTTATAATGGTCTGTTCCAAAATGTTGTTGTTTTTATGGCTATAAATTGCTTTTTCTGTGCTGGTACACTGGGTTTATATTCATATATATATACATGTATTTTCTATATAGTTATATTTAATATTTGGCTTATATTCATACCTTTCTATTTATATTTCTACACTGGCTTATATTTTCCCATATATTCACATATTCACAGCTATAAATTCAATATATTTAAATTATTTACAGCCATAGATTTTTATATTTGAAAATATTGACACACCCACAGCTATAAATTTAATATACTTTAAGACACTGGCACATTTATAGCAATAAACATATATAACAGAATATTAACATATATTTATTTATATAAATATATGTAAATTTAATATGTTTCAAAACAGTGCGCATTTATAGCCACAGATTTTATCTATTTCGAAATATCGGCGCGTTTTGAGCCGTGAGTTCCCATTTCCACGCTTAAATCCCCGGTTTTTACCGATTTTTGCC
>NW_021940780.1:2239099-2240658 GCF_001715985.3 Manacus vitellinus
ATTCCCAGAGGAGCTGTGGCTGTTCCATCCCTGGAAGTGCCCAAGGCCAGGTTGGAGTAACCTGGGACAGTGGGAGGTGTCCCTGCCCGTGGAAAGGGGTGGACTGGGATGATTTTAAGGTCTTGGCATCCTCTGAGAACTGTGTGACCCCTCTGATGGAAGTGACTGTCCCGTTTGGAGTGTGATTGTGAGCAGAGCTGAGTTGCCCTGGAGTCATTCCCGGCTCTTTCCCAGGTATCTCGCCCGGGTGACGGACACGGAGGCCACGGACACGGCCAACCCCAACCTCAACTATGGCATTGTGGTGGACTGTGGCAGCAGTGGCTCCAGGATCTTTGTGTACTGCTGGCCCAGGCACAATGGGAACCCCCACGACCTGCTGGACATCAAACAGATGAGGGACAAGAACAGGAAACCTGTGGTCATGAAAATCAAGCCAGGTATGGAAAGAAATTCAGTGGAATGGGATTTTCTACAGAGTTTCCTCTCCTAACTTCTGCTTTTCAACCCCCCCAGTGCCTGGAGGAAGGACAGTTGCAGGCTGTGAGGATGGAACTCCTCCAGATTTCTTTGGGTTTGGTTTGCAGGGGGTTTTGTTGAGCTTTAAAACCTGAAACAGGGCTGGGGGAGAGGTTTCTCCATGGACAAACCAGCTGCTGGTTCAGTTGTCATTTCACTTTATTCCTTTTTATTGAGTGAATAAATCATTGCCTTCCTGTAAAGCTGTTTGAACCAGTTATCTAAATAATTATAGAAAAAGGTATTATATCTCTATTATTACACTTTTATTTGTTGTTTAGAGGATGATTAAGGATGAATTTCATTCTCATTTCCTAGAGTTGATCCCCTACTTTTCACTTGAGGTTTTCAGACCGATCTTGGGGTTTACAGGCTGGATTATTCATCTCTCTGCCTGTTGGTGTCCAGGATTTCCCAGGCAATGCCCCAAACCTGAGCTGCTTCCCTTCCATGTTCCATTTTTCCCCAGGGATCTCAGAGTTTGCCAGCTCTCCTGAGAAAGTCAGTGATTACATCTCGCCCCTCCTGAGCTTCGCTGCCGAGCACGTGCCCCGTGCCAAGCACAAGGAGACCCCTCTGTACATCCTGTGCACTGCAGGCATGAGGATCCTGCCCGAGAGGTGGGTGCCTGCCTTATTTTTTTGGGATTTGGAGCTGCCATCCTGGTGGCTCTGGCTGGTTTTAACCCTTCCCAATGGGATTTTGCAGCCAGCAAAAGGCAATACTTGAAGACCTGCTCACTGATATCCCCGTGCAGTTTGATTTCCTGTTCTCTGACTCGCATGCAGAGGTGATTTCAGGCAAGCAGGAAGGTAAGTGAACTTTCCCAAGGTTATCTTTAAAATATTTGCTGCTTTCAAGGTAGTTTGGCTGCTTTTTTTTTTACTTTTCTTTTGAATTTTGCTTTGCTTGGGAGCCCTTTTTCCTCAGTAGCAACACACGGAGCGTGGAGCTGCTCTAAATGTTTTCTGATGAACAGTGAAAATAACTTGGCTGGGTTTAGCAGGAATTTCATCCATTTTCTTAGGGAGGGAGGGAGG
>NW_021940780.1:2241818-2247767 GCF_001715985.3 Manacus vitellinus
CCCTTTGATTTTTCCCTGTTCCCTGCAGAGGAGGAGGCCATGGTGGAGGTTCACATCCCGGGCAGCGAGCACCAGGAGTCCATATTCCGTAAGAGGACTGTGGGTATCCTGGACATGGGCGGAGTGTCCACCCAGATCGCGTACGAAGTCCCTAAAACTGTAAGCTTTGCCTCCTCACAGCAGGTTATTATCTGTGCAACTTTCCTCTTTGCCTTTGGAGTTATTTTAATGCATATTCCTCTTTGTTTTCTTCCTTTTTTGAGTCCTCCATCCCATCACATTCCCCAGGCAAGGCCAGAGGCGATGACGGGAGTCCTCCACCAGCTAAGAACTCATTTGTGTTTTGTTCACCCTTCCACTCCCATGATCTGCCACTCATTTTGGAGTTTTATTCTTTGTGTGTGTGCATGTTTAGTTTTAAATCTGTTAGGCAGTAAAAAAACTGATATTCTGGAGCTCAGGAACCAAAAATATGTGGTGGCTCTTACGTAAGAGCTTATATAAGAGTGACTTTGTCCTTCAGGTTGTGTTGGGAGAGACTGAATTAACAGGACATGGGGGTGACAGGTTTGTTTAAATACCACCTACACCCTCAGCACAGTTCAGCTCTTGCAGGAAGCAAATTGCTTTGTTACAAGTCTCAAATTGAATATAAATTGCTCCAGCTCCACCGAGTTCTAAGCAAATCCTGAATTTTTAAGGTTGAACCTCCCATTAAATTAATTGAGTGTTAAAAAGTGACAGCAGCATAAAAACCCTGTGTTTTGGCTCTCAGTGCACTGTTGTAATGATCTGTATATTGATTTGTTTGAAGCCTCCCTGTGAAATGATGTGTTTTCGTGGATCCAGGTTTTAATAACTCCAGACAGGTGGTGTAACAAAGAACTGGGGCTGTTCAGTGTTTAGATCCAGAGCAGAATGCCCCAGGCAAAGATGAGCTGGGAATTTGGGTGACTATTGATGGCTCTGTCTGAACATAAACTGCTATAAAATGGGTGTTTTGGTCATTAAACCTGTCCTGGCAATCAGTGCAATCACTCTGGGGTGGGAACACTGAGTTTAGTGGCCACAACACACATTTTTTCATGGGAGAAGATACTTCAGGGTCCTTGGGAGCTGTTCCTGCTCTTTGCAGTTCCTGGAGTGTCAGGAGTGCCAGTGCAGTTCTCTGCAATTAATATTTTGCTTTCCCTGTGAAGCAGAAGGTGATTCCCTTGGTTTGGTACAAATGAGGGGGGAGATGATCATCCCTGAGGAAAAGTCTGGAAATACTGGGGTTATAAAGGGTTGTCCAGGGCAGTGGTGGAGTCCCAATCCTTGGAAGTGTTAGAAATAAGTGGATGTGGCACCTGGGGACGTGGCTTAGTGGTGAACACAGTGGTGGGTTGATGATCCTAAAGGTCTTTTCCCACCTTAATTCCCTGGGATTCTGTGTTGACCTGGGAGAAGCAGAACAGATGAGTGAGGGGTGAGGTCAAAAGATGTCCCAGACACCCAGTTGTCCAAAGAACTCGTCTGAGGTCCTGCTTTTCATCCTGTTCACCCCTAATCTTGGTGCTTGTTGTTGCTGCAGGAGGAAGTGGCCAAGAACCTCCTGGCAGAATTCAACCTGGGCTGTGATGCCCATCAGACAGAGCACGTGTACAGGGTCTACGTGGCCACATTCCTTGGATTTGGAGGGAATGCAGCCCGGCAGAGATATGAGGACAGTCTGTTTGCCAGCACTGTGCTTAAAAACAGGTACCTGGGGGATTGACCCTGGCAGGGGGTGGCTGCCCCATATCCCTGGAAGTGTCCAAGGCCAGCTTGGAGCAACCTGGGCTAGTGGAAGGTGTCCCTGCCCATGGCAGGAGTTGGCACTGGGTGATTTTCAGGTCCCTTGCAGCCCAAACCATGCTGGGAGGAGGGTTCTGGGCTCACCAGTGACACAAAGCTGAATTCCCACCCTGAGGTTTCCTTGCCCAGGGGAGGTTTGGTCGGTGCTGTTGGGTCTCAGAGCTCCATCTCTCTGACCTGCTCTTTGCTCTTGCCCACAGACTGCTGGGCAGACAGACTGGCCTGAGCTCTGATTCCCCAGTGCTGGATCCCTGCCTGCCCCTGGATGCTCAGGATGAGATCCAGCAGAACGGGCAGAGCCTGCACCTGCGGGGAACGGGAGATTTCCACCTGTGCCGGGAGCTGCTCCAGCCCTTCATGAACAAGACCAACGAGACCCAGACCTCCCTGAACGGGGTGTACCAGCCTGCTGTGCACTTCCACAACAGCGAATTCTATGGATTCTCCGAGTTCTACTACTGCACAGAGGATGTGCTGAGGATGGGAGGAGATTACAACGCTGCTAAGTTCACTAAAGCTGCCAAGGTAAAATGTGCCGGAGATCATTTTCTGCCTTTTCAGTTTTCTTCGTTCAAAACATCCACCCTCCAGGAGAATTTTGGTCCAAAAGTCTTGCAGCAAAGCTTTTCCTTCAGAGATCCCAAATCCTTTTTTTTGTTCCCCTGCAATGAACCCTCACAGGGCTCTCAATTCCTCATCCAAGTTTGGACAGGGCTTGGAGCTTCCTGGTCTAGTGGGAGGTGTCCCTGCCTGTGGCAGGGGGTGGAACTGGATGATTTCAAGGTCCCCTTCCAACCCAAATCCATTCCAGGATTCCATGGCTGGGTTTTCTTTTAGAAGATTTATTTTAAGGCACAATAGTAAAATTGACTTTACAGGGAATGGGATTTGAGGTATCATATTCCAGCAGAATTGCTGATAATGGGAAAATCCATCCTGCTTTCACCCCTTTGCTTCTTTTTAGGAATGTCTTAATCTTTAAAAAAAAGATCCTTTTCCTCCTGCTTTATACATTTTGTGCCAGTTTTCCAGGTGTTATTCCCAAAGGGATCAATCTGCTGGGGACAGGTAAAACTACAACATAAAGCAGAGGAATAAGACAATTTGCTGAGGCCCTAAAAACAGCTTGTCTGTTTTCCACCTCCAAAGAGCTTAAGTGGTACTGAACATTAATTTAACCCCAAACTCTGAGTTAGAAATTTAAAGAAAATACTCATGAAATTTGTGATCTGTCCAAGGGAAGCTGTTCAGGTGTTTCAGAGCATCTCACCCCGTGGCATTTTTACCTCGTGGAGACAAAAGCGCCGTTGAAATGTTGATTTTCTTCGCCCTTTTTTTGTTTCTCTTGCAGGATTATTGTGCCACTAAGTGGTCTGTCCTCCTGGAGGCAGAAGCACCGTTGAAATGTTGATTTTCTTCACCTTTTTTCTTTTTGTTTTCCCTTGCAGGATTATTGTGCCACTAAGTGGTCTGTCCTCCGGGAGCGCTTCGACCGTGGTCTCTACGCCTCTCACGCCGACCTGCACAGGCTGAAGTGAGTGGTTTGTGTTTGCCCAGCAAATTCCCTCCTGCACAGCTGCCAGGCCAGCCCTGGAGGGCAAGAATAAATCACTGCAAGTGCCAATAAAGCCTTTAAAAAGCCCTGATAATTGTGGGGCTGATTGTGCTCCCCAGTGCCCCTGCGGTGTAACTGCTCCCCTGACCTCATCCCGCTGTTCCTGACTGTTCCTGACCCCATCCTGCTCTCCCTGCTGCAGGTACCAGTGCTTTAAGTCAGCCTGGATGTACGAGGTGTTCCACAGTGGCTTCTCCTTCCCTGTGGGTTACAGCAACCTGAAAACAGCCCTGCAGGTTTATGACAAGGAGGTGCAGTGGACCCTGGGGGCCATCCTGTACCGAACACGCTTCCTCCCTCTAAGGTACCTCTTCTTCCCTCAAATACTTGGGAAGAGCCCTTTGAGGTGGGAGTTTTGGGGTTGGGAAAAGCGTGGTGGGGCCTCAAATTGTGCCTAATAAACCCTGTTTGATTAAAATGGGCTCCCATTCCTGCGGGGAGAGAAGTCGCACGTGGAATTTTTGCCTCCCGAGTTATTCCCGTTGTCCCTTTTGCTGCTTTCCAGAGACATCCAGCAAGAAAACTTCCGTGGAAGTCACTCCCACTGGAGGAGCTTCTCCTTCGTGTACAATCACTATCTGTTCTTTGCCTGTTTCCTGGTGGTCCTGCTCTCCATCCTGCTCTACCTGCTCCGGCTCCGGCGCATCCACAGGCGGATGCTCCGCAACGGCTCCTCTCCCTCCCTCTGGATCGAGGAAGGCCTCCCACCACAGAAGATGGCAGGGCCCTTGTGAGATGCTGGGATGGAGAGATTTTTTTTGTTTTTTTTTTTCTTGGACTTGTTACACAAAAAAAGCCATTTTTGCCTCAGGGTTCCTCCCTTTTCTGTCCCTCGAAAGCGTTGGAGAAGCCGAAGGCCCGGCGAGGTTTGGGAAACGTGGCTTGGTCTCACCAGACAGTTCCTGCCAAAAATGACTTTCTTTTGACTATTGCACTTTCGTGTGTCGTGGGACGAGCTCGAGCTTGAGAGCAGAGTGAATGTGAGTCCTCCCCCTCTGGGAGAGGCTGAGAAATCCTGGGATGAGCGAGGACCTCCTGGGTTTCCTTTTCCAGATTCCAGGATTGGCATCGCTCGACTTCTCAATCCTGAGCCTCAGTCAAAGGAAAGGAAGTGCAGGGGTTTCAGAAGCAGAAAGAAAACCCCCTTTTAGGACAGTTTTCTCTGATTTTTTTCCCTTCTGGATTCAGTCCTGTGATGGAGAAGAAAAACCTCTTGCACCCAAAGCTGTGCTTCCAAAAAAAAAAACCTGCTTCAATCAGTTTTGTTCCATTGTGACACTTCCCCCCTTTCTCTTGGAAGCTTTATCCTCATGGTGGCACGAGCCACTGCTTTTTAATCCTTTATTTCTCTCCCATAATCATGCAGAGATCTCCCAGAGACTCCAGGAAGGGGAAGAGAACTGGAAAAAACCTTTTGTTTTCATGCACAGTGTCTTTCTTTTTCTGAGTCCTCTGATCTGTTAATTTATATTTTATTTAAAAACCGTTAATTTTACTTGAAAGTAAATTCGTCCCTGATTAAAAGTGGGATTTCTATGAGCCTCGGAGGTGTGGATGTCTTCTTGCACAGTGTCACTTTTTGTGGCACTCCAGTGCACAGTTGTGTTTCCCAGATGGAGGTTGACAGATTCCTGGGTGCCTTTAATTGCTTTAAGGGCTCAAGGCACAGCAAGGGGCAGATTTTCACAGCCCTCAGCCAAGTGCCAACCCCAAATCCCTGCATTTCCAACTCCACTGTGCTTTGGGTGCTTGAACTACCCCATGGAAAACAAGTTTGCAAATTCAGCTCTTCCCTCCTTTGAAATCTGGTTGTGGCAACCCAAGAATTAGAATTTCAGTGTCTGTGTGTGGTGGTTTTCTGGGTTTTTTTTCCCCCTCCTCCTCACACAAGGCTTTGTAGGGTGGCACAAGGGCTTTGGAAGAGGAGGAATAAGTTGGTGATATCTCCCAAGGAGAAAACTAACCCTGTGTTATTCTTGCAGCTCTTTTTTTCAGCTCCAGCTGAAGGAGGGAAAACAAAAAAAAGGGAGCTTTTCCATCCCACCCCTGGCCAGAGAAACATGAGTCCTGTCAGAGCCTCAGCAATACCTGTTTTCACTGGGGGCCCGTCCCGGGCTCGGATTCCCAACCCACAATGGGAATGTTGATCTGTTTGTGTCTGTGTGTGCATTAACATGTTTTGTTTTCTCTCTCCTGCTTCTCCCGTGTCCCTGCTCCTTTCTCCAGGCCCATTAAGGCACTCAGGGAGCACAGGGAGGGGAGGGCAGGGCCCTGCTCCCTGACCCACCCCAGTGACCTGGAACGGGCAGGTGAACGACCCCAAAGCTTTTGGGCTCCACGGGCTCTTGAAGGCATCCCTTTGCTCTTTGTTGGGGGGGAAATGTCCAAATAAACCCAAACACGGCCCCTGATGGAAGAGGTAGGTGGGAATCACAGAATCCCAGAATCAGCTGGGTTGGAAGGGACCTCTGAGATCATCCAGTCCAACCCTTGATCCA
>NW_021940780.1:2249062-2250258 GCF_001715985.3 Manacus vitellinus
GTGATCCCAAATACTTTCTAAATACTTCTAATACTTTCTAAATATTTCTATGGATCAATGAGATCCCTTCTCAGATCAGATATTTCTCTGGATATTCCAGATATTTCTCTGGATATTCGAGATATTTCTCTGGATACTCGAGATATTTATATGGATATTCGAGATATTTATATGGATATTTGAGATATTTCTCTGGATATTCGAGATATTTCTCTGGATATTCGAGATATTTCTCTGGATATTTGGGATATTTCTCTGGATATTTGAGATATTTATATGGATATTTGAGATCCCTGGCCTAGCTCTGCTTTAGGAGGGGGACTCTTGCCATCTAGTGGGAGAGGATGGGACCTCCAGGACCTCTGTTATCCCTCAGGATAAGGCAAAATGCCACCCTCTATCCCAGATTTTTTGGTGCTTGATGAGGAATTAGCCCCTCCTGCCTTCCCCCAGTGTTGTCACTGCCTCCAGCTGCCTTTCTCCCTCTTTTCCCTCCTAGAAATCCCACTCTTTTCATATCTTTAGGAGCAAAACTTAGTTTCCCTTGTTCTGGGCTCATCTCCTGGATGGCTGAGCTGCCCAGGGAATCTGCCAGGAATTTGGACATGGGGAGCAGGATGTTGGCTGGATGGAGGGAAGGATGTGGCACCTGCATTTTGTCAGGACTTTCCTTGGGGGAATTTACCTTTCAGCACCTTCAGGCAGTGCCCAAGGGCAGCCAGGATCCCTGAGGAATCCCTGAGGAATCCCACACAGGGAATGGGAAGCACTTGTTGAGTGCCTCCTGCTGGGTTTTTCCTTGCTCTAGGAAAACCAGGAGCTCACATTCCAGTGGGGAGATGTCAGTGCTGACTGATCTCCCCCACCACCACCCCTTTCCTGAAGTGTTGAAGAGGGAAACACAAGGAAGATTCAGTGATTTCTCTGGGAATTTGCTGCCTGGGACTGAGAGGGAGAAGCTGCTGTAGAAAAGGGACTGTGGCTGCCATGGAGAAATCCAACTCCAGCAAGGATTTCTCTGGGATTCAGGACTTCACCCACCTTGGCTATGAGCCTTCCAATAGGTGGGGTTAATGGGGGCTCCCAGAGAAACTGTGGCTACCCCATCCCTGGAAATGTGATTCCCCATCCCTGGGAATGTGATTCCCCATCCCTGGAAATGTGATTCCCCATCCCTGGGAATGTGATTCCCCATC
>NW_021940780.1:2250618-2252865 GCF_001715985.3 Manacus vitellinus
GGTCCTGCAGCTCTTGGGGGATCACCAGGAACAGCTTTTATGGATCTTTTTATGGATCTTGGCGGATCTGCTCCAGGATTTTGAAAGGTCAGGTCGCCCCGTGGCTCCAGAGAGTCTCCAGGGTGCAAACAGGAGGTTTGGGGAGGCAATGAGCCTTCCCCTGTTAAAAGGCCTGCAAATTGGAGAGGGGAGGGTATGGAACCAAACAGGCTGTACCCAATTTTGGGGAGCAGGGAGCGTGACTGCCACTCCTGGGGTAGAGCCAGGCAGGACTTGCCCCCGTGGCAAAGGTGTGTCCTCGAGGGGGATGCAGGAGAAACCACGTGGGAAGAATCAGAGAGTCACAGAATCAGCTGGGTTGGAAGGGACCTCTGATCCAACCTTGATCTGTGGCATGGTCAAATGGTGCCCATCCAGCCTGGGCAGCACTTTTCCCCTCTGTGGCTTTTTCTCTGCGATTTTGAGTTGTTTTTAAACACATTTTTTGTTTTCCCTTAAGTGCTTTTCCCTCGGTCTTAACCAGCTGCAGGATGAAGGGGGCAGCAAATTCCCTGCATCCAGCGTTTTCCCTGGAGGAGCTTTGCTGGATTCCTGCTGAATGTTTCACTCGATGCAAGCAGGGAGCTCTTCCATCAGCTGGAAGCCTCCCTGGCATTATCCTCACCCGACCCGGGTCCTGGGCTCAGCATTCCTGGGCCGGGCTCTCCCGTTGCTCCATGTCCTGCCCAGCAGACACTCACACATTCCTTCCCCTGGCCAAGCTCCTTCCAGCTTCCTGCCAGTCTGGGATGGCTCTGGGAAGCTTTTCTGGGAAGCTTTTCTCCCCTGATGTCCCTGAGCCAGGTGAGTCCAGCTGGATCCACCCTCTGCTGCTGCTCAGGATGCTGATTCCAAGGGCAGGGTTTCTCCCTCTTTCCCAAGCATTCCTGGTGCTGGAAGGGACTTTGAATCCCACCCAGTTCCACCCCCTGGAAGCCCAGAGCGGTTTGGGTGGGAAGAGAACTTAAAATGTCATTCCAGCCCCTTCCACACCTTCCACCAGCCCAGGTTGCTCCAACCTGGCCTTGGACACTTCCAGGGATGGGGCAGCCACAGATTCTCTGGGAATTCCATCCCAGAGACCTCCACAGGGAAGAATTCCTTCCAAATATCCAATCCATTCCCTTTAATGCTGGTGCCCAGTCCAGTGCAAGCTCCCTTCCCAAGAAAAGGTGAGGAATTGCTGCCCAGCAGGGCTGGAGCAGCTGGAACTCGGAGCAAAATCTGCTTTTCCCAGGGTTGGGAAGATGGAGTTGGGCTCTGAGCAGGAAGCAGGAATTCCCTGGCGTGGGTAAATCGTGTTTGGGAAGTGATGGAAAAGCTGGGAGAAGTCTGAGGGTCATGTTCTTGCAGGGTTTGGGGTTGCATTGCTGGAAATGTGCATTTAGCCCTGGAGGTTTTAAACATAATTAACAGAATTAAGGGGAGATTGGTGTGCAGGACTGACCCCAAAGGGTATTGATAGACAGCAGCCTTGGGCTAGGCTGAAAAATCCCATAAAAATAGGAATACACTGGAAGAAATGGGGATATTCCTTCCAAAGTTACCTTTTGGGAACATTGTGCAAAATTGGGTCAGAAGACAAAATTTCAAGATCTTCTCTGGAACAGAGATTCCAAACCTGCTGTTTTCCTGTTATTCTCACACTCACAGCAAATGGAAGTTCTCTGGAAAGAACCCAGGAAAGCATTAATATTCCTAATCCTCAATATTTGTTCTCTGGGCAGAACCTTGGAAAACATAATTGTTTCTAATCCTCAATATTTTTCTCCAGGAATAACCTGGGAAAACATTATTTTTCCTAATCCTTGATATAATCCTAAATATTTGTTCTCCGGGAAGAACCTGGGAAAACATTATTGTTTCTAATCCTCAATGTGATCCTCAATATTTGCTCTCCAGGAAGATGCTGGGAAAACATTAATATTCCTAATCCTCAACATTTGTTCACTGGGAAGAACCTGGGAAAACATTAACTTTCCTAATCCTTGATATAATTCTAAATACTTAATCTCTAGGAAGAACCTGGGAAAACATTAATATTCCTAATCCTCAATATTTGTTCTCTAGGAAGATCCTGGGAAAATATCAATATTCTTAATCCTCAATATTTGTCCTCTGGGAAGAACCTGGGAAAACATGAATATTCCTAATCCTCATTATTTGTTCTCTGGGAAGAACCTGGGGAAAATTAATATTCCTAATCCT
>NW_021940780.1:2253424-2262751 GCF_001715985.3 Manacus vitellinus
CAGCTCCGCCCGGCTCTGCCCCCTCATCCCGGCTCTCTCCCTCTCCCAGCGCTCGGATTTCAGGATTTCGCGATCCCAGCGCCGGAGCTGCCGGAGAGGGGCCGGCTCTTGGGAGGGGTTTGCTCCAGAAACTCCGCTCAAATTGGCCAGGAAGCGGCGGCTCCTCGCAGCATTTTTCCCCTGCCTGCGGGATATTTTCCAGCTCGGAGAGGGGACCCCTGAGCCCGGCTGCGAGAACTCCATGAAGCAGGACGGGGCAGAGGTTCCCCCCAGCACAGCCGACCACTAATTCCCAGGTAAATCCAGCCCCTGGAGCCGCAATTCTCTATTATTTCTACAGACTGATTAATTTGAACGCTTCTAACTCTCTCGCTCCGGGGCTGAAAGTTTGATTTCCCTTCTTTTTTTTTTTTCTTTCTGAGGAAAAAAAAAAATAAATAGATATTTCTTCTAATTCCCGTCCCCTGAGAGTGGATTTGGCAGGGGTGGGATGGCACAGAAACTCGGCGTCGCTTTTTAAACACGCTGTGGTTTTTCTCTCCTCTTTGCAACACGTCTTTTTTTTTTTTTTTAAATTTTATCCGAACGTGCAAACCGCCTGCAAGTCCAGGCAGCGCGTTTTTCTGCAGTATTTCCCCCAAATATGCCGAATTCCGAGCGGAGAGCTCCAGCACATGCCATCACCATTGTGTAAATGTTACCCGGCTAAAGCCGGGCAGGCAGTTTGAATTCTCCTCTCTCAACAACTCCGCTCTTGCCGAGGGAAAAAAAAAAGCTCCAGCGCAGATGTTTCCCATTGGCAGAAGGTGCAAAATGTGTCCTTAATTAAGGAACTTCTTCGCTGTCATGGGTTGGGATTCGCAGCCCCTCGCGAAGCAGCTCTCAGGCTCCCAGGAGCTTTATTTTTTTATTAAAAAAAAAAAGGTGTTTTCTGGTGCGGCGATCGCGGTAGTTTCCAGGAGAAGTCCGGGATGTGCCGGGGTATCCACCTGGAAATGTTCCACCCAGCCCAGGCTGGTCCTGCTCCTTCCCGAACAACTCCCGTTCTCTCTCAGACGGATTTTTGTCCTTTAATTCAACGGATGTTGCTCCGTGCAGATAAAAAAGAGATCTAAAGATAGTTTAGAGCGCTACAGAGAAAGCTCTTAGCTCAGAAACGTGGGAGTGCAGCAGGAAAACTGTTTATCCTCTCTGGAATCAGCCCTTGGAGATGCCACTGCGGGGCTCTCACACGTGTCCTGGACACAGGCTGGGAAAAAAAATCGCTTTTAGGCTTTTCCCTCCCCAGTTTTGCTCTGGATCGAACCACCCCCAGAGGTGGAATTTCTCTGGTTGGAAGGTAGAGAGCAGTTAAAGGGCATTAAATGGAATATAAGCCTGACCTGAGCGATTCCCCCCTGCCCGTGGGGTGCCGGGTGTTGCTGCAGGAGGGAATTCCGGGGGTTCCAAGGGCGGGGTGGGGTTGGGAAGCACCCCCAAAAAGGGGTTTAATATTAATTATGTGGTGTTTAATATCAATTATGTGGTGTTCAGTACTCCAGTCAGGTGGGGATGAGGCTCAAAATTGCTCCCCGGTCAAACCCAGGGAGAGCTTTGGGAGTTCAGGGATGAGAACTTTTAGGGAAAAGAACTTCCAGGGAGTTTTAGCAGCTTGGAAAAGCCCCCAGGGCTGAAGAGCTTTGGTGATGCAGCAGAGGACGATGCCTTTGCCTTCAGCAGGGGGATTTAATGGAGAATCCATGCATTTCGCTGGAAGTTCTGTCCTTTTCCAAGGTAAGAAACCCCAAAACGCCTCCCTAGCAATGAGCTCTGGGTTTTTTATCCACAGTTTGACCCCCAAGTTCATTGTCTTTACAGCACCAGCGACTCCCCCCCTGTTTCTCTGTCTGTTTCTTGCTTTTATTTTCATTTTAACCTTTCATTCTTTCTCCTCCTGGACGGTTCCACACCATTCCTGGTGCGGTTTAAAACCAAAGCTCCCGGGATCGGGGTGGTTTGGGATATTTTCCAGCTCGGTGGGTTCGCAGAGCCCTCTCTGAGATGCTCCGGGGGGGCCTCGCGTGGCTGCAGAGCCCGCGTTTGCTGCGAAAAACAACCCCCCGAGGAGGAAAATCCCACTCCTAATCCCCGGTGATGCCAGTGGGAGTTTGTTATTCCAAGGGATGTCCCGCAGGAATAACAAGGGCGCTGCTTTGGAGTCGATCTGTCCCACCGGGGGATTAGGGGGCATTAATTAAGACAGCAAACCCCAGGGGGTGAGGAATGATCTCCTCCTCCTCCTCCTCCTCGGGGGATGTTCGGATCCACCTGCAAAACTTGGGATGTTGGGATCTAAACCCCAGGGAGTTCAGACCATTCCAGGGAAAGATCCTGATTTAGAGATCTGAGAGTGTAGTAGGAAAACTCTTTATCGTCTCTATAAGGATATATTTATCCCCAGAAGGATGCATTTATTTCTATAAGGTTATATTTATTTCTATAAGGTTATATTTATCTCTCTAAGGGTATATTTATCTCTCTAAGGATACTTGGGAGGATATTTGGGGGTTGCTGATGCTCCTCAAACTTGGATCATGGAGATGTTTTCCTGGTTCTGTGAGTGTGTGGTGTCAGCTGTGGTACCTTTTTGTGGGGTCTTCCTTAATGAACTAATTCTGTGTGTTATGAACTAATTGTGTGTTTGATGGAAAGAGAATTGAACCATGTATATATATATGTGTGTGTGTTTGTATAAGTATAGTTGCCACTGGTGGTTGTACTAAGTACAGATTGCTTGGTCATCATAATTACATTTTAATTAAAGGATTTATACTGCTCAGATTAAAAAAAAAAAATCATTTTTTTCTGTTTAAATTGTCCAATTTGGGAATTGGAGAATCCCAGACTGGTTTGGGTTGGAAGGGACCTTAAAGGTCATCTTATTCCACCCCCTGCCATGGGCAGGGACACCTTCCACTGGACCAGGTTGCTCCAACCTGGCCTTGGACACTTCCAGGGATCCAGGGCCAGCCACAGCTTCTCTGGGAATTCCTTCCCAGCCCCTCTCAACCCTCCCAGGGAGGAATTTCTTTCATATATCCAACCTAAATTTCCCCTTTTTCAGTTTGAACCCACTCCCCTTTGCCCTGTAACTCCAGTTCCTGATGAACTGGGTGAGTTCTGGTTCCTGGAGGGAGCAGCTCCAGGTCCTTGGAGCAGCAGCTGGAGCCTGGAAGTTGTCAGGATCCACATCCCTCCTCACCTCCCCTCTCCCACAGATTCATTGGTGGTGTATCTGGTCCTTTAGGGCTTTTAGGGTGTGAACAAGAAGGGGATTTTAATCCAGGGGGATTTAATCCTTGGAAGTGGCACCCCCGGCAGGGCTGAGCCTCTTGGAACGATGGGAGAAGGTATCCAAGCTCTTATCCAAGAGAGTGGTGGGGTCTTTATTCATTTCAGGGATCCTGGAGAGCTTCCCAGCGGGAATTGCCCTTGTGCTGGTGGAGAACTGCTCCCATGGAAGTGGGAAATCCTGTTTCCCATTCCCATGCCAGGCTGTGCCCACTGCCTGCCCGGGGAACGAGCTTTGGGCACTGGAGTGTGGAGCTGGGAATGCAGGGTGTGGGATTCCCAGCTTCAAGTGGCTGAACACCAACTGTCTGGTGCTCCTGGCCCCGGGCCAGAGGGATAATTGTCCCATCCTCCGAGGCATTCCTGGATCTCCAGGCACAAAGGACTCCCAGCCACCGCTCCAGCCCAGCCCTTTGTTGTCTGGGTGAGGATGTTGCTGGTTCTGTCTGAGCTGTTCTATTGTTTGGGGGCTCTGGGGAAGCTAAAAAGGGGGTTTTTTTCTCTGTAGGATCCAGATTTTCATTCAGGAGGTGATGAAGGGATTCTTTAGTTTCACCTGGTGGAGTCCCTGGAGAAGGAAAAGTTTGGGATTATGAGCTTTTGGGGGCTTTTAAAAGGAGGGAGAGGGACTTTTTATATGGGCAGAGAGTGGTAGGACAAGGGGAAATGGCTTCCCACTGCCAGAGGGCAGGGTTGGATGGGATACTGGGAAGGAATGGAATTCCCAGAGCATCTGTGGCTGCCCCATCCCTGGAAGTGTCCAAGGCCAGGTTGGAGCACCCTGGGCTAGTGGAAGGTGTCCCTGCCCATGGCAGGGGTGGCACTGGGTGGGCTTTGAGGTCCTTTCCAACCCAGACCACTCCAGGATTGTGCTGATCCTGTTCTGAACTGAACCTGTTGCTGTTCCCTGCTCAGCCTTGCTCTGTTCCCTTCCTGACCCAAGCCTGGAGTCCCACAAAGGGCTGAGTCAGCATCCGTCAGGAACATGCCCCAAAGCCTTAAATGACACGTTAATGTGGTGCTGGAGTGTCATCTGATAGCCTGAAATCCAGGCTGGAGAGCCAGGAGACCTGGAGTATTTCCTGGCTTCTCCACTGCCTTTATTCCATAGAGTTTTTAATGTTGTGTCTTGGATTCTTCTGAATGGAGAGACCAAAATATAGAATCTGACGTCAGTGATAAATCTGGAGGTTATTAGAGGGTGTGAGGGGAGGAGTGAGCCCTACAATAAAGGGAAAATCCAGCCCAAACCAAACCTCCTTCAATTTAAAACCTGGATTTGTCCTTGGGGAGTTCAGCAGGGGCAGCTTTGAGACTTGGGGAGGGGGGGAAATGTTTGCAAACCTTGGTCACAGCAGCAGGGCAGCGGGTTTGCTGAAATATTTTCCATGTTAAGTTTTGTTCTTGTGGCTCCTCTGATGCCTCCAGAAGTGTGTGTGTGCCCTCAGCTCCTGTCTGACCCTGCCCCTGCTCTTGAAATGCTCCAAGTGAGTCTGGGGTTGAATTACCAGCGTTGCAGCCCAAGAGCAATGATGGTTTTGTTTGATGCTGGTGCTGTAAAACATCTTGGAGCTGAGGAGGGAGATTTGAGGAGGAGCCAGGGGAGAATAAATCCCGGATTTGCTTGGCTGTTGTGCTGTGGAGTGAAAGAAGTGGTGTAAAATCTGCTTTATCAGTGCTCTGGACCAGTCCTGTGTTCCTGCTGGGTCTGGGATCTCAGGGAGAACTGGCCTGGATGGTTTGGATCACAGAACCTTGGAATGGTTTGGGTGGGAAGGGACCTTAAAGCTGCCACGGGCAGGGACACCTCCCACTGTCCCAGATTGCTCCAAGCCCCATCCAGCCTGGCCTTGGACACTTCCAGGGGTGGGAAGCCCACAGCCAGGAGATGCCCAAACCTCTCCCATGCCAGAACTCCCAGATGTCCCTCCTGCCCCATCCTGAGATCCCATTTCAGGGCTGCAGCCCTGGGAGGCTCCCCTGGGTGCTGCTCAAGTGTCCCCTTTGTACCTGGGCTGCTGCTCCTCCTGGAAACACCAGAACATTCCTGTGCCCAAATTCCTCCGGATTCAGCTTTTCCTGACAACGTGCCTGGGTGTGAATGGTCCCTCTTGAGCACCTCCACAACCAGGAGCTGTGGGAATGGAAGGTTTTATTTCTGGGCAGACACTGTGAAGGCTTTGTCTGCTGGGCAGGGACAGTTTGGAAGCAGATGGAGACATGACCTGCAGGAAAAGCTGTCGGTGTTGTCTCCTGAAGTGTTCCTGCTGCCCTGATCTCCTCCAGGAAATCAGGGAATTCCTCCAGGATGCACTTTTGCAGGTGGAAAAGGATTTGTGAGTGGGTCTGCAGTGCCTCCCCCTGCAGGAGCCCCTCCTGGTCCCACCCAGGATGCTGTGGGACCCCAGCTCCAGGTCTGTGTGCCCCTGGTGAAGGTTTGGGAATGTGCTCATTCCCACAGGCTTCTTAAAATTCCTTTTTGCTGCTCACCCTTCTCTCTCTGCAGCAGGGAATCTTATCCTCCCTCCCCTGTGCTGAATGGGGGGCTTTCTTAGTCCCACCCTTGTGGGTCCCTTCCAGCTCAGGATATTCCACCATCCCCAAGTCCCTGAGCTTTTAGGGAACAAAAGCAAACCCTCCTGCACTTTCCTTTTTGGAAGCCTGACTCAGCCAGGCTTTGCCAAGAGAGGCAGAATTACCCCCACAATATCTGCTACAACCTCAATTAGCTTCTCCCCCACTAATCTGGGGATCAATTAAAACACCCTGGAAGTCTGCTGTGACCTTCCCCTCCCTTCCAGCTGCTCCTGGGGCTTTTGGGAAGGCTCTGGCCCCTGGCAGTGCTCTGTTAATTAACACTTGAGGGAGCACAGCTCTCAGCTGGGAACCATCCCATCCCTCCCCGAAAGGTTTCCCCAAATTGTTGTGTCTCTTGGCTGGAGCCCTGGAGCGAAAGGGCTCTGGAGAGCTTTGCTTTGAGCAGGAGGAGCTCTGCAGAGTGGAGGTCACAGCCTTTGGAGCTGCTCCTTGGCCCCCCTGATCCCGAGGGACCCCCTCACCCAGGGCTGACACCGGGCACTGTTTGCCTTGGCACCCCAGCTGGGTGAGACCTGCTGCTTTATGTGCTGCTTGTTCCTCCTTTTCCCCTCTAAAATATCCTGCTTTGCTTTGCTTTGAGCTTTCTGGAGGCTCATAAGCAAAACTGTGACCCAGAGGGGAATTTGGCATGTTCTGTTGATGAGGTCAGTGTGTCACCTTATCTCTGGAGAGCCTTCAGGACTGACTGGGAGGTCACTCACCACTGTTAGCTGCCCTTTTTCTTCCCAAATATCCTTCACAGGGCTGCAGGACCATCCAGCTGCTTCAGAAAGTCCCAGAAATATAAATACAAATATATATAAACAGAGCTCTGTGCTCTTATGCCATGTGGGACAAGCCTGGGAAAGCTTTATTATGACTTATTTAGGAACCCAACTGTGAGTTTGCAGCTAAACCAGGGCCCTGCTACTCCTCACCTCAGTTTTTTTGGGGGGAGAGGTTGTGGCAGTCCAGCTCAGTTTTTGATCAGTGTTGTTACAGATGCTGGTTGTGCAGTAGCAAGAAACAACAGCCACGGCAGATGAAGCAGATCCAAACACATGTTTCAAGGATGAAAACCAAACACCAGCTTTTCCTGAGGAGCACGAGGCTTGTGGTTGTGCTGGGCTGGCAGCTGAACACCTCCCCTTTGGGATTTCCCCCCACAAATAACGTGTGTCCTGATCTGAGGGGATCACTGGAGTTTTTTGTACATCCATGACAATCTCTCTGCCCGCCTGTGTTTATCCCCTGGGCTAGAAAACCATCTTGTATCCATGAAGAACGTCGGGAGAGGTTTGTTTGGAAGCCAGTGCTGGTGGGGATTGAAGTCAGGGGTGTCTGCCTGGTGCTGAAGTTGTTCCCCAGGACACACGGATCCTGCCCTGCCAACTGCATTTCCTTTGGGAAAGCCTCTCTGTTTGCTGCTGGAGGGAATATCAGCTGTATTTCCTTCCTCTCTCCCCCTCCAGCTCCCTCTGACGTGGGGGCAGGACTTGATTTTATTCCCCTCTCTCAGCCTCACCTCCTCACCTACAAAAAAAAAATTGGCTCCTCTGCACCAAAGGTTTATTTTCCAAGAACATTTTGCTGCATCTTCTCCCTCTCCCACATTCATCCTGATTTATTAGACCTGTTGTAAAGTCTCCTCTTGCTTTTCCTGCTGGATTTTTAACCCACGTGCTTCTAGTTAATTCACCTATTCCTTGGGCAGATGCCTCTCATTCCCAAAGAATTCCAGCCCCGTTTGACACACGGGGGGAAACTGAGGCACAGCCCTGGATGTGACCTGCCTGGGGTCAGTGTTGGAGCCGAGGTTTGGACTAATGGCTCTGGAATTTTGGGCTGCTTGCCTGGGATTTCTGATCCACCTCCTCACCAAGGGCTGGTTAATGTATTTTGTCGGGTCTTTGTGTGAGGATGTGACTTCCTGGTGGGTTTTTTTTAGGGACAGCTCAGACCTAGCAGTGGGTTTGAGTTTCTAGACATCTGGTTCTGGAGCCAAGTCCTCCCCCCTCTCCTCCCTCCCCCATCAGTGGTTGCCAGGAAATAATGGAGCTTTTAAAGGTCTGGGGAGGCTTTTCCCACTGTGCTCTGGCATTGCTTCATTTGGAAACTATGGAATCCTCACCCCCCACGTGTGCTCCTTGACCGCTCCATGTGCCTGGACAGGAGGACAGGAGTGGGAAGGAGGCAGGAAAAGACCAGGATTTAAACCCTGCTCGGGGCCTGGGTGGAATTCCTGGATGGAATTCCTCCAGTGAGAAGCCGCCTGTTCACACCTTAAACGACTGGGTTTGTTTAAGGATGGAGCACTTGGGTGACAGCAGCTCCTTATCCAGACTTAGCAACCAAAAACTGGAGGCATTGTCCACTATCCCATGGGACATGATTATCCAAGGTTTCTGCCAAGTGTCTGTGTCCAGTAACTCGTTGATTTTCTGCAGATGAAACAGGACATGCAGGAAGAGAAATAAGTCTTTTATCACATTGGGAAAACAGGCTTCAGTATAAATCCCTCCCTGCCTCCCATGTTAGAATATATTTCCTTCCCCTTCTGGTTTTCCACTGTTAAAGTGGTGGGTTTGGCTTCTTTGTTGAAGGAGCTGTGGGAGAAAGATGGTTCAGTTCTGTCCTGGTAGGATTTGAAAGGAGGTTTTCTGCAACTTGCCGGATCCGCCGAACTCCTGGGTTTGCAGAGGAACAGGAAAATCAATTGTTGGCACTTCCAACCCCCAGGATTTTACCCTGGGAAAATGGATTTTTCAGCTGAAACTGTTTGGCAAGCCGACCTAAACTTACAAATGGTTTTAATGGGGTGGGTTTGGGTTTTTCTTTTATTCCAGTTTGTTTGTCCACCCCACAAGAAATAATTTACTTTACGGAGTCGGACGCGGCGTCATCCTTGGAGATATAAAGGTTGTATCATCACCAAGCCTCACTCAGCTCTTATTTCCTTCCAGAACAGCCCCACAGCACCTCCCTGCACTACCTGGGCCGGGCTCTGAGGACTGGGAGCACCGAGGATGGGGAGACCCCGGGTTTTCCCCCATAACCACTGTCTGCTCGTGCTGCTCCTCGCCGAGCTGAGCCTCGCCCAGTACGAGCACTGGCCCTACCTCCCTGGCTACCCTGAGCCCCCTCCCCAGGAGTACCAGCCCCCCCAGAGGCCGGCTGACGTGCCCAAAATCCAGCTGAGGCTGGCGGGGCAGAAGAGGAAGCACAACGAGGGCAGGGTGGAGGTGTTTTATGGGGGCGAGTGGGGCACCGTCTGCGACGACGACTTCTCCATCCACGCCGCCCACGTGGTCTGCAGGGAGCTGGGCTATGTGGAGGCCCTGTCCTGGCTGCCCAGCTCCAAGTATGGCAAAGGGGAAGGTAAGGGCTTCAGCCGGGCCAGGGGAGGGTTAGGTTGGAGAT
>NW_021940780.1:2263019-2266335 GCF_001715985.3 Manacus vitellinus
ACCCGAGCTCCTGCTGGTCCTTGGAGGGTCGGTTTGGTCGGAGCCGTCGTGGGGTTTCTTCGCGGTCTCGAGTCTTCGTGGTGGCATTTTGGGGCATAAAAAGTGGTAAAAAGCTCTTAGGGAGTGCCCAAAGTTGGGGAAGGGTCTGGAGGGGTCATACTGAAGGCAGTTGGTCTGTTCAGCTGGAGAAGAGGAGACTGAGGGGGGACTCATTGGGGTGGGCAGCTCCGATCTCTGCTCCCCGTGAGCAGGGACAGCCCCCAGGGAATGGCTGGAGCTGTGCCAGGGCAGGGCAGGTTGGATCTCAGGATAAAGGTTCTTCCCCCAGAGGGTGGTTGGGCACTGCCCAGGCTCCCCAGGGCAGTGGGCACAGCCCCAAGGCTGCCAGAGCTCCAGGAGGGTTTGGATGATGCCCTCAGGGCCAGGGTGGGAGCACCAGGTTTGGATGAGGGTGGGAGGCTCCTCTGCAGCTGCACCCGGGGCTGGTGATGCACAGATGGTTCTTTTCCCTCTTCACAATTCCACTGCCCTGCAGTGAGTCAAACAGGGCCTCTCAGTACTCCTTCCCCCTGTTCCTCTTTCCCTCTGAGCACTTCAGGCTCTGAACACACTGCCCGTGGGATGTTATCCAAACTTTTCTTTTCCCTGTCAGCCTCTCCAGAAAATCCTGCACTGTCTTCTGCAGCACAGACTGCTCTGTAACCCCAAAGGAGCCTGCACAGTTCATATCCTGTATGGGATCATATTGGGAATAATCATTTTGGACGCTCTCAGGCTGTTCCTGCTGGGGGAAAGCTCTTCATCCCCACCCCAAACTGTGCATTATGGAATCATGGAATGGTTTGGCTTGGAAGGGACCTTAAATATCATCCAGTTTTTCCATGGGCAGGGACACCTTCCACTAAACCAGGTTGCTCCAACCTGGCCTTGGTCTCTCCCAGGGATGGGGCAGCCACAGCTTCTCTGGGAATTCCATCCCAGCCTCTCCCCACCCTCCCAGGGAGGAATTCCTTCCCAATATCCCATCTAACCCCACCCTCTGGCAGTGGGAAGCCATTCCCTGTGCCCTGTCCCTCCTTGTCCATGTCCTTTCTTGCTCTTTGATGTCATACATGATGGATATGTGGGAAATTGCTCCTCCTTCCCAAATATGTGCTGAACAGAGACCTTGAAAGGTGAATATTTGTGTGTCACAGCAGCGAGTTCTTACAGCCACAGAAGTGATTTTTTCAAGTGAGTTTGAGAGAGAATAACTCTGAAATAACCCAGGAGTAACAACACATCTTTAGAACAGGAGAGAACCCACCAGGTTTATTGGGGTTTGATGTGTTGGCAGCTCAGTGTTGACCTGCAGAGGACTTTTCCTGCCCACACTGGAGCCTGGCACTCTGGTGTATCCCACAGATGGATCTTTCCACTGCAGCAGGGGCTGAACGTGCTCTTTGGCTCTCATTTAGCACTTCTCAGGGCTCACACCTCCCCTTTTTCCCATAAAAGAGCAAACAGGCCCCAGCAGGGACTGACTGACATGTGGAGCCTTGACTGTGCTCCCAACCTGTGGATTTTGGCTCTGGGAGGAGAGCAGGAGATTTCCAAGGGAGGAAGAGGCCGTGACACTGGAAAACAAACCAGCTTGGCCACGTGATTTAGTGGGAATGAGCATTCCCTGAATCCCAGGGTAAATCCTGACACATCCAAACGTAGGTCCGGGTTTTTTGGGGGCTGTTCCCCTTTTTGGGAGATCCACCAGCTGGTGATCCAGCTGGGATAAAGCTGGGACAACCAAGTGAAATAAATATCTGCAGAATATCCCAGTGGCTCCCGGGATCAGGCAGCACTTTTATCCCAAGGACACATTACTCTGGAATCACTGAGATTGGAAAAAGACCTCTCAGATCACCCAGTCCAGACAAGCAGAGCAGCTGCCACCCTAAAATATGGGAATTGCTTATTGGCCTGTGATTTAGGGAGCGAATTCCCTGTGCCCAGCACATTTCCAGGGGGAAAACAGGCACTTGGAGAAAAGGAATCTCGGAGGTGCCACCAGGTTTTTGGCTCTTGGGGAAACACAACCTGAATTTTGGAGGTGACACCTGCTGGGTTTTGTCTGTTCATCTTAGAAGGGAGTTCTGAGGCACGTGATTTTTAAAAAGACATATTTTATTTATATATATGTATAAATATGCATTGCACACACGCTTTTAGCTGCAGGGAAAATGGTAATTACAGGCTGGAAACTGGAGCTGGCATTTTATTTTCCAAGAGCACCCCAACAGCAGCAGGATGCAATCACCAGGGGCAGAAATTTGCTTTTTAGAAGTAGAGGCATTTAAGCAAACCTCGAGCTGCTCTTGCAGGAGGTTTAAGGAGGGTTTGATGAGGAACGATGGAGAGAGAGAGAGGAGGGATGAGCTGGGGAGTGTGATTAGAGGGCAGGGGCTCATCAGCCAGACCAGGGGACCTGGTGCCGTGGGGTGCTCAGAGCTGTCCCCAGAGCAGGGCAGAGATCCCAGAGCAGGATGGGAGGCTGCTGGATATTCCCACGTGGATAAGGGAAGGGGAAAGCTGCGGGGCAGAGCCCTTCCCACCGCTCCTCGGCTGCTTTCTCCGGGTTTATTCGAGCAGAAACCCCACTCAGAGCCCGGCAGCTTCCCCTGCTTCCAGCACACCCCGGCTTTACCCTCTTCGCGAGTCTCAGCTCTGTTTTCTTTTGCCCTTCAGGGAAAATTTGGCTGGACAATGTGCACTGTACTGGCAAGGAGAGCACCCTGGCAGCCTGCACTTCCAATGGCTGGGGAGTGAGTGACTGCAAACACACCGAGGACGTGGGAGTGGTCTGCAGTGAAAAGAGAATCCCTGGCTTCAAGTTTGACAACTCACTGATTAATCAAATAGAGGTAAACACACTTAAAAACCGTCAGCTGCTGAGCCAGAGCCTCCTGGGGAACGGGGATGGCTGTGGCTTACAAGTCTATCACCTATTTATCACCTATTATCGCCTATTTATCATCTATTTATCATCTATTTATCATCTATTTATCCCAGCTGAGCTGGGCGGTTAAGGCAAAGGTTTAAAAAGCAAAGGTTTAAAAAGCAAAGGTTTGAAAAGCAAAGGTTTGGGAAGCAAAGGTTTAAAAAGCAAAGGTTTGAAAAGCAAAGGTTTAAAAAGCAAAGGTTTGAAAAGCAAAGGTTTGAAAAGCAAAGGTTTAAAAAAGCAAAGGTTTAAAAAGCAAAGGTCTGAAAAGCAAAGGTTTAAAAAGCAAAGGTTTAAAAAAGCAAAGGTTTGGGAAGCAAAGGTTTAAAAAAGCAAAGGTTT
>NW_021940780.1:2266813-2270024 GCF_001715985.3 Manacus vitellinus
TAAATCGCTCGGGTTCCACAATCGATTTTTCAAAACTGAAAACTGGGTTGTTGTATTCAGAAGGCTTAATTTAGAGAGGCAAAGTGTGTTCTGTACACACAGATTTTGTAGGTTTATAGTATTTAATACTGACTTTTCTTTCCCCCTGGTGCCTCCCCTTGGTCCTGGGACCAGTTTGGAGCTCGCTGGTTGGGTTTGGAGGTGAACAGGACTTACAGCCATGGCTTGAAATGGGTGGATTTGCAGGGAAAAATAGATGTTTTTTTCCCAGTTTGACTCAGCAGTGATGAAGCAACCATGATAACAGTATGGAAATATTTGTGGGAATGGGGGATTAGTGCTGGGAGACACGGAAGGAAGGCGTGGGCTGGTCACTGGGGGAGGTTCTGGGCTGTCACTGGGGAAGGTTCTGGGCTGTCACTGGGGAAGGTTCTGGGCTGTCACTGGGGGAAGGTTCTGGGCTGTCACTGGGGGAAGGTTCTGGGCTGTCACTGGGGGAAGGTTCTGGGCTGTCTCTGGGTCAGACTGGGAGGCTGAGGGGGGAAATGACAGAACCCAAAGGCTCAAATCAAATCCCAACGTGATTCCTGCAGGATGAGGAGTTGGGGGAATGCTGGGCTGAGCTCTGTGAGTTAAAATAAGGTGGTATTTATTCCTTCAGCTTTTCAGGCTGGTGGTGACCCCACAAACACCCCCCCTTGTGTGGGGGGCTCTGGTGCCTCACTGTGTGAACTGCCCTTGGCCAAAATTCATCCAAGAACCTCGGGCAGAGACAGGGAATCCAGGATGTGTGGTTCCCATGGGTGGATCCTGGGTTTGTTGTGATCTGCAGGGAGGGGTCCAGCCTGTCTGGATCAGCATTCCATGGAAGGCAGAGGTACAGGCACAGGATAGGAGAGATTAAATTCTCTTCCTTGCCTCCACCTTGGCCGGGGAGGGATCCCAGGCTGCCTCCATCAATGGCACTGTTGTTTCCCAGGGAATGAGGTGGGATCACAGAACACCAGCCATGGCTTTGGCACACGTGTCCTTTCCCCAAAGCCACAGTGAATCCTCCAAAAAGCCTGGAGGAAAAGCTGCTTCAGCCTAGGCTGGAGGTCACTTCACCCTGAGCTGCTTCAGATGTTAATCCCAGGAGCTTTGGAGGGCTCTGCCTTTCCATGAGCTCAGACTGGAGCTGGGATGAGGAGCAGAGCACAGCACAGGGTGACTGGGGGTTGGTTTGGCTGCTGGGTGGGTGCTCCAACCTCCAGGATGAGAAGGAAAATGAATCATGGCATTGCAGCAGCTTGTGGAGCAGAAGCTTTGATTCATCAGCAGGGGAAAGGGGTGTAAAATAGAGAAATAACTGGGCAGGGGAAAGGGGTGTAAAATAGAGGAATAACTGCATTTTTCAGTGCCTGCACTAAGCAGGGGGTAAAAGTGGTGTGTTCTCTGGCCAGTGGCTGCTGTCACCCCCAGCTTCTCCCCTGCCTGCTTCCAACTCCCAGAGGGCAGCTTTAGGTGGGATATTTGGAAGAAATTGTTCCCTGGGAGGGTGAGGAGGGGCTGGGATGGAAGTGTCCAGGGCCAGGTTGGAGCAACCTGGGCTAGTGGAAGGTGTCCCTGCCCATGGCAGGGGTGGAACGAGATGATCTTTAAGGTCCCTTCCGTCCCAAACCATTCCAGAATTCTCTCTCTCTCTGCCTGAACTTTAGGAACAAATTCCCACCACGCTGCTGCTCCCACTCTGCACAACCAAGCTGGTTTTTCTCTCTCTCCCTGTGAGATCAGTGGCAGCTCAAGGGCTCTTCCTCTGCTGCTTCCCTTGCAGCAGGATTAAGGCTAAAGGTGACGTGCTCGAATTTTTAGGATGCCACTGGGGAAGCTCTTCTCACTCACAGCTGGCTGTCAAATATTTCAGCTCTCTTCCCCCTCTCTGAGCTTTCCTCCTCTTCATCTGGGCTTTATCTCTGCTGTGACATAGTTGGAGGATGAGTCCAGGGTGACTCAGGGGGTCACAAACCCCAAACCAGGCGGGTCAAAAGCCTCCTGTGAAGTCAAGTTGAAAGTCTTTGCCCTTCCCAACGTGCCTGGGAGTGCTGCCCTGTCATACCTCACATTCATCAGGGCAAACATCATCCCCCTGGGAGCTGCTGGTTCCTCAGCCCACAGCCCGTGCAGTGATGTTTGCTGTCTGGAATGAGCTCAGGGGGGTGATGAGGGGCCTGGAATCTTCTCTGAGCAGCAATTCCGTGGTCAGGGCTCTCCACCAGCTCAGTTATTGCACTGACAGAGCTCAACCCAATGGAATATATTCCAGTTGGTGCTCCAGTAGCAATTAAAACCAGGCTCTGCTCAAACTATGCCTGGTTGGAGGTGCTGCACAGAGTTCATGGGTTGAATTCCACCCCGTGATTCCCAAATGGATCTGGCTGTTTGCAGACTGGTGGGATCCAGGCAGTGCATGAACAGGAGCAAGGTCTGACCTTGGGGATCCTGTTACCCGAGGGAACAGCTGGAGCTGGGCAGGAAGAGGGATGTTGGGAAAAGGTTTTCCACCTTGAGGGTGGCCTTGGACGCTCCCAGGGATGGGGGAACCTGTGCCAGGGCCACCCCAACCTCCCAGGGAGGAATTTCTTCCCAATATCCCATCTAAACCTACTCTCTGTCCACCTGAAGCCATTCCCCCTCGTCCTGTCCCTCCAGACCCTTGGAAATAGTCTCTCCCATCCTTCTTTTAGCTCCTGGAGGGCCCCAATTTGGTCCCTCTGAAGCTTCTCTTCTCCAGGCTGAGCAATCCCAATTCCCTCAGCCTTTCAGTTCGAATTCCCTGGAGGCTCCCAGGGATTTAACCTGGAAAACCAGCACCTTTAAGACAACACTGGACTTCATTTTGAGGGGGCTCCAGCTCAGGGGGGGGCTCTGCAAAATTGACATTTTGCTTCCCCAAACCTGCCAGGCAGGGAGTTCACACTCTTTCAAAAGCAACTTGAGAGCCCTCAGGCAGAGTTTATTTTCCTTGGACACCCTCCATGCCTCCCCTTCCCAGAAAAAGCTGCGGATAAGTGGTAGAGGCTGAGATTTTCCACCCCCATAAATCACTTGGCTCATGGATGTTTGTGCTCTGGCAGATCTTTTCCCTTCCCAGCTCATATTTTGGGGGTTGTGTCACATCTCTTCCCGTTCCCTGAGCCTTTCCATCCCCTCTCCTGTTGGGAAGGGGCAGTGC
>NW_021940780.1:2271304-2272877 GCF_001715985.3 Manacus vitellinus
GTGCAGAGGCACCTCCTGGCTGCTCCTCTCCCGGTGCCTGGGCAGCCCAGACCTGCCCTCAGGTCCCTTCATCCCGTGCCAAAGCCCAGAGTGGAAATGTGTGCACGGCCCCCAGTGTTTTCCTAAGTCTTTGCAGGATGCCAGAAGCCCTGAAATCAAAGGATTTAATGTGTGCTCCCAAAGCTGGGAGCAGGGAATGCCATTCCTGCTTTTCCAAACAGTACATTCAGTCCCTCTGGGTTATCCCAGCTCAGCCCAGACCCACCTGTGACTCCCTCCCTGGGCTGTCCAGCAATTTGAAGACCACAGTGACTGAGTCCCACCTTAACATATTTCTTAAATAAATGCACCAGAGGTATTTTATTGAACGTGTTCCCCCCCAAAACATCCTTAGCAAAATATTTGTCATCCGCCCTCTTCCTCTGCGTGCACCCACACTCTAAATATATCGAATTTCTGCAGCTTTTAGAGGTTCACAAATAGATCTGGGTACCTGAGAGCAGCCCAGGGCTTTGGCCAGACAGTGGGCAGACGAGGTCTGGCTGAACAGCCCGGGCTGTGCTGCTATTTCTGTCCTTCCTTTCCCTTCTGGGTGGATGTGGAGCATGAAAAACCCTCAGTTCAAAGCCCAGCGTGGCTCCAGGGCTCTGGTTCTGCCGGGTTAGGAGTGGGTTGAACCATCCCTGGGAGTGCCCAAGGCCAAGCTGGAGCATCCTGGGCTGGTGGAAGGTGTCCCTGCCCATGGCAAGGGGTGGAACTGGATGAGATTTAAGGTAAATCCTCTTCTTATCCAGCTTTTTGACGTGGAAATCAGCGGGAACTCTCTCCATAACCTGGGATGGTCCCCACCACCTCAGCCCTGGGCTCTGCTGTCCTCCAGCTCCCGGAAATGTTTGACTCTAAAAGCTTTGTTTGTCTGTTTGTTATGACAACAGTGTTTAAAACATTGTTTCTTTCAGCCAGACGGGGATTTCTTTCCCCTCGGTGTAAATGTTTACTTCTCTAAACATAAACCCGAGTGCAACGTGACTTCAGCTGCCAGGAAGGGTCTTT
Source organism: Manacus vitellinus (assembly GCF_001715985.3). Lineage (NCBI taxonomy): Eukaryota > Metazoa > Chordata > Aves > Passeriformes > Pipridae > Manacus > Manacus vitellinus. The sequence continues at coordinate 2,272,358 of NW_021940780.1, forward strand.
AGCACCTCTTTACTCCAGACAGATGTTAATTAAGGTGGTTTTGGGGACAATCCTTAGCACCTCTTTGCTCCAGACAAATGTTAATTAAGCTGGTTTTGGGGACAATCCTTAGCACCTCTTTATTCCAGACAAATGTTAATTAAGGTGGTTTTGGGGATATCAGCATGTTTTAGTGTTGTAATTTCCAAACAAATGTGATAATTTGTACCTCAGGGGTTGCTTTGTGGTGCTTTTTGCACCTCAGGGGGCTGTGAATGAAGACTCAGAGGAGGGTTTGGCTTGGAAGGGACCCTGAAGACCATTTCTCTGTTATATTTGACTTATCCCGAGGCCAGGGTGTGATGGTTGAGTTGACGAGGTGGTGGTTGGGCAAAGGTTGGATTTGATGCTGCTGGAGGTCTTTCCCAACCTGATTGATTCCCTGTTTCTGACCTTCTTGGAGGTCTTTTCCAACCCAGTTGATTCTGTGATTCTTCTGTCCTGCCCTGTGGGGGTCAGGTGATAAATCTGCCCAGTTTGC
>NW_021940780.1:2274031-2277092 GCF_001715985.3 Manacus vitellinus
AGGGGGGGAAGGGGTCATTTTCAGGAGGAAAAAAAAGTCATTTTCAGGGTAAAAAGGAGTCGTTTTCAGGGTAAAAAGGAGTCGTTTTCAGGGGAAAAAAGAGTCGTTTTCAGGGGAATAAAGAGTCGTTTTCAGGGGAAAAAAGAATAATTTTCACCAGAAAAAAGTCATTTTCAGGGGAAAAAGGAGTCATTTTCAGGGGAAAAAGAGGCATTTTCAGGGAAAAAAGAGTCGTTTTCAGGGGGAAAAGGATTGTTTTCAGGGGAGAAAAGAGGCATTTTCAGGGAAAAAAAGTCATTTTCAGGGAAAAAAGAGGCATTTTTAAGAGAAAAGGCTCTGTGGCTGAGACCGTGGGGGAAGTGGGGGGAGGTTTAAATGCAGAAGAGAAGGTGGGATGAGCAAAGCCCGAGTGGGAAGATCTGGTGTTGTGTTCTTAACTGAGGAAATAATCGATTTATAGTCCCAGTTTCAGCCTCATTTCTCGGTGTTTGGAAGCCCAAAAATCCCGGAGCTCTGTTGTCAGTGAAAAATTCTGTTATAAATGGATTTTGCATTGAAGGGCCAGTGGGATAGGTCAGGCTAAAGGGGGGAAAGAGCAGTTTGAGGGGATGGTGGGGAGTCTTAAAGCAGGAGAGCAGCAAATCTGGGCTGGTCAGAGGCAGAGAACTGTGGAGAACTTCCCAGGAGGAGCTGCTGATTCAGCACCAGGGCAGTGTCTGCAGCCCGTGGAGCTGCACTCGGGTTTCTAGGAATGGGATCTTCTCCCTGGACTGATTCCTGCGAAAGGAAAAGCTGTCTCAGGGTTTGGGCGAGGAGAAGGGCACAAACCCCCCGGGCTGGGCACAAAAACCCAGGGCAGAGGGTGAAAACAAACATTACCAAAGTCCTGTCGGGTTTTGCCCTCGGATCGTGGGGGGGGGAAGCGTTTGGTTCAGAGGGTGGAAACAAAAGCCACTGGAGGCTCCTGTGAAAACTTTTCCGAGCCAGGAATCCTTTTGTGAGAGCTCCAAACCCACCCCTTTTCTCTGGGCTGTCTCTGGGCAGGCCCCGGGTCGCTCTGAGGTTTCATAACGGAGTGGGGAGCGCTGGCTCTGCCCGGGGTTTGCTGGCCAGGGCTGGACAGGAGGCCTGGATGTGGCTCCTGGCAAGGAAGGGAGCAGGGCAGAGGGAAATACAGCCCAGTGTGGAACAGTCTGACACGTTTTTAACTCGTTTGTACACTCATTTGTGTTGTAGTTTGCTGGAGATCATAAAACCACGGAATGGTTTGGGTGGGAAAGGACCCCAAGGGTTACCTCGAGGACACCTTCCACCAGCCCAGGTTGGTCCAGCCTGCCCTTGGACACCTCCAGGGATGGGGCAGCCACAGATGCCCTGGGAATTCCATCCCAGGAAGGAATTTCTCCTCAGTATCCCACCTAACCCTCCCTCTGGCAGTGGGAAGCCATTCCCTGCGTCCTGTCCCTCCTGTCCTGTCTCCCCTCTCCATCACACCCCTGCTGTGTTCAACCCCAGCTCTCTCCTGCTCTCACAGAGGTGTCCCTGCTGTAGGTTTTCCTCTCCACGTGTCCCTCAGGGGCAATTCCAGAGCCTGCTTTAGCTATTAAGTGCTGTTTGCTCCCGATTTTCCTCCGGAGCCTGTTTTCCCCATCAGCTGCTCCACACGTCGGGTGTTGGGAGCCGAAACCTTTCTGCTGCATCTGCATCCTTGAACAGTCCTGGTGTAACAAAACCTCTGCAGGGAAAGGAAACCGCTCAGATCTCAAGGAGAAAGCTCCTGGCAGCCCCTTTCTCCCCGACAAACCCGCAGTTTTGATCCTTTCTTCTTGAGTTTTCCAAAATTAAATCTTCCAAAAGCCGAGCTCTGCAGCCTCCTGAATTCCTCTCGGAGGCTTCACTGATGCTCAGGCTCGGTGCAAACCCTTTGAGCTGCTCTGTCAATAATTCTCTGCTCAAAACCAGCTCTGGGAGGGGAAAAGGGACTGGCTGGGGGTTGGTTTTGCTCTCAGACAGATCATGAAAATGCCATTGTGGTCTGCTAGACCTATCTGGAGATTAATACCCTCCAGGGACTGAATTATGCCTTATTTCTTGCTAGTTTGGTCTTTTTTTTTTTCCCTTTCTTGGCAAATGCAGGCAAAAAACATGACAAAGGAGTTGGATTCACTCAGCAGAGTCCTGAGTTGGGGCAGGATTTCTTTTTTGTGCCTGTGTCAGCATCTCTGGGGGGAGTGAGGTGCCTTGTGGCACCTTTGTGGCAGAGCCTGAGGAGTCACCTTGGCCCTGGCAGCGTTTTCCTGGATGTGGGAAATGCAGGAATCTTGGGTCCTGGAGTAGGTCAGGGCACCCCGGGGTGCTCCTGCAGTGGCCAGAGCTACTCCAGGACCCAAGATTCCTGCATTTCCCACATCCAGGCTCGATGTTTGGGCTTGTCTTTTCCCCTGAGTGATTAGTAGCCCTCGCTGGTCATTTTACAGCAGGGAAAAATAAGGTGTAAATGGAATTTCTTGCTCCTGGATTTGAGAAAACGCTGCCAGGGCCAAGGTGACACCTCAGGCTCTGCCACAAAGGTGCCACAACACATCTCCCTTGGTTCCTGCCTTTTCATGTGCTTTTCCAGCCTGATTTGAAGCTTTGGCTCTCTGGCCTTTTGGGTTAATCCTTTGATTAAAAACACCTTGAGATCTTCCAAGTGGGTTTAAGGCTTTGATTACTCCTCGTTTCCCGGGGAAGAAACCAAAGCAAAGGGGGAGGGAGCAGGACAAGAAGGTTCTCTCTGACAGCACCGGGCTGGAGCTGCAGGTAAACACACTCCAAGAGAAAAACTGGGAACATCTCACAAATTGCACCAGGGGAAAGTGAATTCCAGGGTTTGGAAACCAGCCTGGGGGAGGACTTGAATGCCCCCGAGGCTCCACCACCTTCCTGGCAGCACGTAGGCAAAACCCTGCAATATTTGGGGGGGAATCTGCCAAATCCAGGAGGATTCAGTGCTGGAAATGGATTTTTCAGGCTGTACAGGAGCTGTTTCAAATTTACTCTCCCATCAGGCTCTTTCAGC
>NW_021940780.1:2278055-2279165 GCF_001715985.3 Manacus vitellinus
AAAGGAGGAGGGAAGACTTGAGTGGCTTGAGCAGAGCTGTGAGTGAGGAGCTGCCGGAGCCTTTCCCTGGCCCATTCCTTGCTCCAGGCAGTTGTTTCCCCTTCCCTGGGCTCTCCTGGTTGCATCAGCAGCTGGGGAAGCATCTGGGGAATGGATGAGCCACGTCACTGGCAGGGCTCAGCACGTCCTGCTCTCACCTCTTGGCCTCCCCCACCCCTGGGCTCTGCTGGTCCAGGGGCTCGTGGCCCTTTAAAGCTCCTGGCATTTTTTTTTCCAAGCTATTGAATCCCGGAGAAGGGAGGAGAATTCCTCGGTCCTGATGTAACCCTGAGCCAGAACCACGTGGGTTTGTGCCTGTTTGACAGTTCAGGGCTGCTGGATTGGGGTTGATCCGTTTTTCAGGAGCTCTTTGCTCGTGGCCACGGCGGATATTTTCCAGCCAGGCTCCGCTCCGGGCTCGGGGCCCTGCAGGGGCTGCTCTGTGCCCTCACTTTTAGGGCTCCACGTGTGAAATCCATTCCACCCCCGTGACTCATCTGCTGTCCCAAGTCCTGCCTCAGCTGGAGGAGGAACCAGAGAAGTGCTGCTGTCAGCACAGTGCAATCCCAGATTCCACACGGGCTCCCTGAAAACCCCAAAGTTTTCCCTCACAGGCTCCCGGTTTCCTGCTTTCCCCTAAATGATTCTCTCATTAAGATGGCCCTAAGAAAGCTGAGGTTGTTTTCACAGCAGCTGGGACTAAATTAAGGTCCCTGTGCTGCTGAAACCAGCACTGGGATGGACAAGTGCTTAAGTGATAAAGGAGATTTGTTAAATGGCTACTTATAAAATAAACTAAAGTTGGGTTTGGGTTTTTTTAATGAGAAGGAGCATCCTCTTAACAGGATGGAGGCTGGATTTACACAGGGTGGAGAGGTTTGTTTCATAAAATCCCAGAATGGTTTTGGGTTGGAAAGGACCTTAGGGGTCACCCAGTCCCACCTCCTGCCATGGGCAGGGACACCTTCCACTAGCCCAGGTTGCTCCAACCTGTCCTTGGACACTTCCAGGGATGGGATATCCTCTGGGAAACCCATTCCGGGGCCTCACCACCCTTCCTTCCCAATATCC
>NW_021940780.1:2280510-2292988 GCF_001715985.3 Manacus vitellinus
AGCTTCTCTGGGCAACCTGTGCCAGGGCCTCCCCACCCTCCCAGGGAAGAATTCCTTCCAAATATCCCACCTAAACTGCTCTCTGTCAGTTTGAAGCCATTCCCCCTTGGCCTGTCCCTCCAGGCTCCTGTAAATGGTCTCTCTCCAGCTGCTCATCCCACCCTGCTGCAGAAAGCCAGCTTTGGGGTCAGTTCTGGCTGTGCTGGAAGCTCCAGTCAAGTCATGTTGGAATAAAAGGAGCCTTTCTTGTTCTTCCTTGCCCAGGTTCCTCCTTCCCACCCCTTCCTGCTCTCCCACCCCTCAGGACATGTTGATCCACATTCCCCTGGGGATGTCCCACTGTTGTCAACCCCAGTTCAGCTCCTTTAGCACTTCCTCAGGATCCCAGGCTGGAATTGCTGCCAGTCACCTCCAACTTTGCCCATTAAACCTGCTAAAAACATCCCTGGTGCCTCCATCCTGCTCTTCCCCAAGTTCCTCCTGCCTGTGCATCCCAGCTGGTGCTGGTGGAAGGACTCAGTGTGGAGCAGTTGTGATCTCAGTGCTGCTTTTTCCTCCTAAATTTGTAGATGCCTCTAAAAAGAAGAAACCAGTGATCCATAGGGAGACTGGGTTGTGTTTTCCAGAGCTGCAAGCTGAAAGGTTTGGGCTGCATTTCCCCTTTCTTGGGAGCCAGGAGCTCTGGTCTTTCTTGTTGTCGTTGTTTCACCTTGGATTTTGTCACCAGACGTGCTTCTTCCCACTCTTGTTCCCTAGAAGAAAAAAAACCACCCTAAAGCAGATGCAAAACAGTTCAAATGAAATTCTGTCTCCTCTCTTTCCTACCCTGTGACCTGTGGGGTGGGAAAGCATCAGCTGGGTGAGGGGGAGAGCAGGATTCTCCAGGCAGGAGCTGTGGTTTTCCTGCCTTTTTTAGGCTCCTTTTGGCCTCTGGAATTGCTATTTCTGGAAGCTCCCTCCCCTGGACCTGCCTGGCCACGTTTCAGTTCTCTCATTAGCAAAATCCCAATCCACCAACAAGGTCCTCAGGCTGGAATAGTGTGAAGGAATCTGAAATAAGGACTCCAAGTGGAATTTTGTTCACAGGATTCCCAGGGAGATGAGCAGTGAATTAATAATAATTGCTACCAGGCCAGGCTCAGACACCAGTCTGGGGAGTGTTTGCTTCCATCACTCCCTCAAACTCATCCCTGAGATTCCCATCCCCTGCAGTGGAGCAGGAGCGAGGGATAAATCACCCCTGAGAAAGACAGAGGAGGTTTTTCCTGCTTCCAGTTGTGGTGCTTCCAAGAAAAGCATTAAGTTGAGCAGCTGGAGCCATCTGCCTTAAAAAAAAAGGGTGCTTGGTGCTTGTCCTGTCCCTTACACACACACAGAGAGATGGAAAATCTGAGGCAGGGCTGTCCAGCACCAACCCAGCAGTGCTGGGAATGCCACTGCTTGGAGCTGGGAATGTGCTGTGCTTCCAAATGCCACTGCTTGGAGCTGGGAATGTGCTGTGCTTTCCAAATGCCAGGCTTGGAGATCTCTGCTGCTCAGCCAGGTTGCTGGAGACCCCCCAATTCCCCCCAGCCCTGCTGGGCTCCTGCACCCCCAGATGTTTTGGGAAGCACGTTGGGTGTTATCCCAGGCTGGAAGGAGGATGGGAGGGCATTTTATTGGGCTTGTAAAACGTTGGCAGCTGGACAGTTTTGTTTGTTAGCAGAGTGCAAAAGCTGGATTCTTCCTTGGGGGTTGTGTTCCTGGCAGACCCACTGGGTACAACCAGTGTCACTGGTCACCTCAGAGGGGAGGGAAAGCTCCCAGTTCTGGGCTGGGAATGTCCCAGGTGACCTTTCCTTCATGGTCAAGGTGCTGGAATGATGAGCCTGGGCCAGGAGAGCTCTGCTCTCTGCTTGCCCCCGTTGTTTTGGAGAGGGAAAGGCTCATCCTGGCTGGTCCCTGGAGCTGAACCCCCTCTCCACGAGCCTGTGACCCCTCAGAGACGTTCTCCTCGTTCCTCAGGCTTTGCCCTCTCTGATCTGTGAATCCCCTGCTCCCCAGGAGTGGATCCTCCCCAAAAAGAAGGGCTGGGATCAGGTTTCTGCTGGGCAAGGCTCGGAGTGCCCCTTCCCACATCCCCCCAAAGTCCAGCCCTGCCTGCTGAGCTTGCAGATCCCCTGCTCCTGCACAATGGTGGGAGGTGAAATGATTTGCAGATGGATCTTGCTTGAAAGAAAACAACTTAGTTCATCGTTGTCCCAGTGCCAGGGTTTTATTCCCGAATGCAACTCGGCCTCTGGAGCTGACAGGACGATTTATGGGAGGAAATGAAACCCAGCTCAGTGTTGTTTCCCTGTTCTTGTTCATTCTTCAAAGTGGTTTTATATAGGGGCTGCTGTTCACTCCTCCTCCCAGTTCCTGCTCTGGCTGGGAAAGCAGAGCAGAATTTGATGGATTTTGCTGATGGAGAGAGGAGAAATTTGGGATGGGGGATGCCTGAGGCAGAAAGGTGGACCTGATGCCTTTTTAAGCTTTAAAGCTTTGTGGTTTGTCAAAGAAATGGCTGGAAATGCTGAGCAGCTCCAGGATCCTCTGTCCAGTGTCAGCCCAAACAGCACCTCCCAGTTCAACCAGTCTGCTCCTCCCATTACAAACCTGCTCAGGTATGTAGGGCCGGTCATCACTTCAGTTCTTGCAGTAAAAACCCTCGTGGTTTGTGTTCTCCCAGGATCTGAAGGGCTTTGGCAGGTGTGGCTTCCCTCCTGCCCTCCCAGAAACCGAAGGCAGCAGCTCCTTCCCTTCCATAAACGCTTGAAGGGTTTCTCAGGGGGGACAAACTTTGTGCTCCCAGCCTGGGGAGAGTTCCCAGCCCCTGCTCTGTGGGGTCTGGGTGACTTTTCCTGCCCTCTGGGTGTGTGTGAGGACTTATTTTCTGCTCCCCAAGTCCCCATCCAGTCCAAGCCCTGGCCCTGCACAGACACCCCAAAATCCCACTCTGTCCCTCAGAGCGTTGTCCAAACACTCCTGGAGCTCTGGAAGCTTTGAGGCTCTGACCAATTCCCTTGGGAACCTATTCCAGTGCCTGAACACCCTCTGGATAAAGGATCTTTCCCTAACATCCAACCTATCCTGCCCTCTCTTACCCAACCAGGCTTCTTTAACCACTTCCCACAGCCCTTGGGCTTCACCTGTGCTTTGCTTAAAGCTTTTGGGTGATGAAAGCCCATCTCTCCTCACCAGTAGGAATGGTTTGAACTCTGACTTGACCTGGAATTGGCTGAACTCTCCCAGCCAGACTCCCACTCCCACCTCTGACCTTGCTCTTGGCTCCCACCAAGGTCAGGGTGGGACCTGTTTGCACCCTTCCTGTGTTAAAAACTAAAAGGCAACCATACCCTGAGTTTCTGCCTGTAAAGATCATCTGTATTCTGCTTTATATATATGTATATATATATATATTCAGCCTGGGGAACTGAGGTGGGGTTTTATTTCTCCCCAGCCTACCAAGGGCTGTTAATACCAACCAGATGTTGATGCCTCATGAAATTTCCAGGATGAGGTCATTGTTTGCTATTCTAAGGCATCCCCATCGTTATTTCCCCAAGACAGGCTGTTTCTTGTCTGCTTTGGAGCTCGTGGAGCTCCCTGGGCCTGTCTGGAGGGTGAAAATACTCCTTCAGGTTCTCACTTCCAGCTGAGAAGTGGCTGGTGCTTCGTGTCTCCCTGGTCTCGTGGGTTTATTTTTTGGATTTTAATTCTCTCTTCCCATTTCCCATCCTTTTTGCCTCCGTTCAGGGTCCCTGACAGCTTCTGCTCTGTGTTGACAGCCAGTTTTGCCCCCGGGCCAGGCAGGATCTCAGCCCTGCTCCATCCCTTCCAGCCCCACATCATGTGTTGCCACTGCATCTCTATCTCCAGCCTGGCTGGATCCATCCCCAACCTCAGCCCAGGGAAATTTGGCTCCAGAAGGGATTAGTCAGTGGCTGTGAGCCCAGAGAACTGCTGAGCTGGTCAGCAGAGCTCAGTGAGCAGGAGGGGAGAGGAGAGTCCCTCCAATCTCCGTGACCCTGCAGATCAGTCCCTGTGCTGGGGGGCAAACCTCGACCTGGCCACTTGAATTCCAAACCAACCCCTCAGAAAGGCTCTTTGGCCCTTCCCAGCTGCTCTCCAGGCTCCCAGTCCTGCAGGGATCTGCTGCAGAATTGCCCAGAATTGGTGCTTTTCCTCCCAGAAGTCCCACCCAGCTTTATTTCAGCCTCCTATTCAGTCCCAGCTTTATTTCAGCCTCCAAACAATTCCTGTTCCATCCCAGTTTTATTTCAGCCTCCAAACAATTCCTGTTCCATCCCCAATTTTATTTTAGCCTCCAAACAATTCCTGTTCCACCCCAGTTTATTTCAGCCTCCAAACAATTCCTGTTCCATCCCAGTTTTATTTCAGCCTCCAAACAATTCCTGCTCCATCCCCATGTGCCATTTGGATCCCACAGCCCATCCTTGGATCCCAGGGAGTCCTGGAACCCAGGGCAGCACAGGGATCACACAAAGCCACGTCAGGATCCCAGCAGGGCGTTGACTCCTCTGTGCCTGTGTTTTTAACTTTTCCCATCTCACTTTTGATGCTGATCTGACCCATATTTTGTGTTTCCTCGACTCTCAGCTCCGGAGGTGGATTCCTTCCCTTCCAGAAGCTGGATTCCTTCCCTTCCCAGTTTATCCCACGTGCCCCCTTCCTCCTCAGGAGCACCTGGAGCAGCTCCAGGCAGCTTGGGAGTGAGGAGCAGGAGCTGCTGCCAAGCTCCTCTGCTGTGAACATGTCAGCAAGGGAACTGCTCCTGCTCTCAGAAATTGCTTCCAGGGCCGGGTTGTTCACACCGAGGTTTGAGAGGAGCTGCAGAGCTGGAGGGGTTTTTTTTCCCCAATCTGCCACCTCCCAGCTGAAAGCAGCAAAGGGAGAGGATTTTTGGGGCTCTCCAGGCCAAACTCACCCCCCAGTTTGTTCACTCAGTTTGAATGAGCTGAGCCCTGTGTGATGCAGGGGATTTTCTGCTCCTTGGAGCTGCACTTTTGAATCATATTCTGATTTTTAGCTTTTGCAGGTGACCTCTTTACTCCCAGGTGGTTGGACTTGATGATCTGGGAGGTCTTTTCCAGCCTTAATGATTCCATGATTCTAAGTGACACCTTAACAAAGAGAATGTGTATTAATGGATCAACCTCCAAGCAATCCTGTTCCATCTCAGCTTTATTTCAGCCTCCAAAAAATCCTCTTCCATCCCAGTTTTATTTCAGCCTCCAAACAATTCCTGTTCCACCCCTGTTTTATTGTGGCCTCCAAACAATCCTGTTCCATCCCAGTTTTATTTCAGCCTCCAAGCAATTCCTGTTCCACCCCCATTTTATTGTGGCCTCCAAACAATTCTATTCCATACCAGCTTTATTTCAACCTCCAAGGAATCCTGTTCCATTCCTGTTTTATTGCAACCTCCAAACAATCCTATTCCATCCCAATTTTATTTCAGCCTCCAAACAAATCCTGTTCCACCCCAGTTTTATTTCAGCCTCCAAGCAATCCTGTTCTGTCCGAGCTTTATTTCAGCCTCCAAACAATTCCTGTTCAATCTCAGTTTTATTTCAACCTCCAAACAATTCCTGTTCAATCTCAGTTTTATTTCAGCCTTCAAACAATCCTGTTCCACTCCAACTTTATTTCAGCCTCCAAACAACCCTTTTCCATCCCAATTTCATTCCAAGTCACCCCCCCCTCCCCAACCCACCACCCCACCAGCGCAGTTTTTCCCCGGATCCCCGACTTTCCCTTTTCTCCTCTTTCACCCCTCTCAGGATGTTTGCCAGCAGGAGGAAGCAGCACTACTGGGCTTACTCCATGGACTGCAGCGGGAGCGAGGCTCACATCTCCAGCTGCAAACTGGGCAGCCACCTGGCCGTGGGCGCGGGGAAGAACGCGACGTGCGAGAACGGGCTGCCCGCCGTCGTCAGCTGCGTCCCCGGCCGGGCCTTCGCCCCCAGCAGCCACAGCGGCTTCCGAAAAGCCTTCAGGCAGGAGGTGAGCAGGGGGAAAACCCCACCTGGCCCCCCGAATCCCAGTGTGGTTTGGCTTGGAGGGCACCTCGAAGGTCGTCTAATCCCACCCGGTTTGCTCCGAGCTTGGGCGCTCCGAGAAACTGGAGCCCAAACCTCTGGCTCGGTCTGAGGGCTGAAATGATGGATAAAATCCAGCTTTTTGCTTCACTTTGGAGAGTCCCATCCCAGGTTGAATATCCCTGTGGTGAGACTCCAGGAAGCTGCTGCTGTTCCATCTCCTCACACAGCCACAAAAGCAAATTAAACATTGCCTGAGGGCACGCTGAATCTTCCCCCCGAATTTCTCAAAGCACACGGATACATTCTCCAGGCAATATGCATTTTAATTTCTGCCTTGTGTATCTTGGTTTTTTCCCTCAGCTGAATTTTCCAGTGTGTTGGTTTGGCTGGGATAGAGTTAATTTTGCTCACGGGGTTTTGAATCTGTGCTGTTAACACCGAGAGAAGTTTTTGGTGTTGCTGGGCAGGGCTGCACAACCTCGAGGCCTTTCCTGCTTTGAAAGACTTTGGAAGGACACAAGAAGCTGGGAGGGGACAGAGCTGGGACAGCTGATCCCAACTAACCCAAGGGACATTCCAGACCCTGCTCAGGAATATAAAGCTGGGGAAGAGTCATGGAATCCTGGAGTGGTTTGGGTTGGAAAGGACCTTAAAGCTCATCCAGTGCCACCCCCTGCCATGGGTAGGGACACCTCCCACTAGCCCAGGCTGCTCCAACCTGGCCTTGGACACTTCCAGGGATGGGGCAGCCACAGCTTCTCTGGGAAATCCATTCCAGGGCCTCCCCACCCTCCCAGGGAGGAATTTCTCCCTAAAATCCCATCTAACCTTCTGTGAGTTTGAACAGGAAAACCCTGGGGGTGTAAATCCACCATGAGCTCTCAGCTGCAGGACCCCAACACCTCGTGCCAACATCCCCTCCGAGTATTCCCGTCTCCCTGCACGCCCAGCCAACCCCTACCCCAAGAAATTCCTGCTTCCTTGCCTCCTGGAGGATGGGAGCTGGCAAAGCTGGGAGCAAGGAGAGGGAAAATCCCCGGGTCACGTTCCTGTCGGAGCTGCTCTGTCCGAGCCAGCTGAGCTGGTGCCCGGTCGCTGCCGGGCTTTGCTGTTCCACAGCCACTGGAATCCTGCTGGATTGGTTTTCCCTGTGGAGGGACGAGGGAAATCAGTTGGCATTTCCTCTGCCTCTGCATTCCTCGGCACGGAAATGCCCTGGGAGACTGGGAAAACACGGCCTGCAGGAAGGTTGGGGAGCTGTGTTTGTTTAGTCTGGTGAGGAAAGGGCTGTAAAAACCCTGGGATATGCAAAAAGCCCTGTAAAACAACCCTGGAGCTGGTTGTGCTCAGGGTCAGGGGGGTGACTGAATAGGAAAGAAGAGCTTAACGTGCAGCAAACATGGTTTAGTGGATGCCAAGGGAAATTTTCCAGCTGCAGCCTTAGGACACGGGGACGATTTTGGGATCTGGAGGCCCCAAATGCTGGGTTAGAGGGGTTTTTCCAGGGGTGCTCTGGGTGGGGTTGGAGCTGCATCGCCCAGCCCTGGATCTGTGTGGATTTAGGAGGATCTCTGGCCTCTTCTCAGGTGTCAACACCTCCCAAAACTGCTGTGGTGGGAATAGTGCAATCCCTGCCTGGATCCCGGGCTCTTCCCTGCACGAGAGCTTGAGGGATTTAGGCCTGAAAGGTGAAAGGTCTTGTAAATCATGACTAATCTTCTGAGCCACACACGCTGCCAAGTAATTCCTTAAGCCTTTGTTTGGGCTTTGCATGTCCTTTGTGTGACCCCAGCCTGCTGCCAGTTGGAAAAGTTAAGGATTCTCGGTGTTCCCAAAGCTTTGACTCTGCTGCCACCAGCACAACCCACCTCTCAGGTGCAGCAGCAAGTGGCAGGTCTGTGCCTGGCACTGGGCAAAGCTGTGGCTGATTGATGGATAATAAGATAATAATAGAAAAGTGGAAAGAGATAATGACATAATCATATAAAACCAGGAGTGAGTGAAAGTGGAGCTGTGCATCTCTGACTGGGATCTGCAGGATCACGGATTCCACTGCTCAGAACTCAGCACACAGGTGGGTTTGAGGTGGCTTGAGCTCCACGTTGATCCTGGAGGTCTGAACAGCAAATAAACCCTGTTAGTGGCAGCCAGGGGATGAGAGTTGGGCACCAACAGGCTTGGGGCCATTCTCCAAGGGACATGACTCCCAAGGAACATGAGAATTGGGTTTTTCCATGTCCAGCCTGTGTGCACCAGCAGAAAAAGGCTCCTAAATCCAAGCACTAAACCTGCAGAGAACTAAAATATCTTTTTTTTTTTTCAATTCCCTGCCCACATGTAGGGGCGTGAGAAACATCTCTGTGCATCCCATGAGTGTTTGCAGGTAAAGATCTCCTTCCATCCAGAGCTTTTGGCCACTGGGACTGTGTGGTAGGGGGTTTAGTTCTGTGATTCTCTAACAGTTTTGGGGGGCCCAGCTTTCCTGCAGACAGGAGCTGCAGAGGGCAGGACGTGGAATTAGGCAGTGGGAGTAGGAATTAACTCCTCTCCCACCTTCGTGTCTTGCAGCAACCACTGGTGAGGCTGAAAGGAGGAGCCAACACGGGCGAGGGACGAGTGGAAGTGCTGAAAAACGGGGAGTGGGGGACGGTTTGTGACGACAACTGGAACCTGGTGTCGGCCAGCGTGGTGTGCCGGGAGCTGGGCTTTGGCAGCGCCAAGGAGGCCATCACAGGAGCAAGGCTGGGCCAAGGTAAGACCCCCAGGGGCTGCTGGGGCCTTGTCCAGCTCCAAGAGCCCTTGGGGATACGGGACAGAGCGTGTTTTCACTGGAATATTTGCTACAGGGACCAGAAATGTCTCCTCTGACCTTAACGAGTCTGGAGGCCAGGCTGGAATATGTGACTTAAAAAAGATGTTCGAGATTCCTTGAAAGGAGTTTGGGGATGATGAGCTTAACCTTTTGCTCAGACAGCTGTTGCAGTAATTAATTCTTCATTATCACATCCGTTGCTCTAAAGCTCCCTTTGAGTCCTCTAGAACCACATCATGGTGGAATGCATTACTAGAAGGTTCCTGGCAAAGATGAGTCCTGGATCCAGACTTCAGATGCTCCAATTTAAACCAGAACAGTAATTTATAAAGTAATTTATAAGCCCATTATAAATAGAAGGGCATTTGAACAGCTCAGAGCCAGGGTTGGGGTTGGATTTCCTGTGTCTGGGAGCTGGTTTAAATCCCAAAATGTGGGAAATGGTAACTCAAAGGAGAACTTAAACCCTCTGAAGCCACCTGGGGATTCCCACACCTTGCTCCTGTGGTGAGAATGGGAAAGCAAATGACACCAAACCCTTCCTGTGAGAACAAAGGAAAGGGTGAATCTTCTTTGGAGACTCGGAGAAGGGGAGGGAGGGAAGGAAACAACACGTGGTGTCCCGAGTCTGGAAAGCTTTAAAACGTGACCCGTCCGCTGGATTTGCCAAAACCCTCTTGTGGTGGGATGGAATCTGCTGGTGTGTTTAACTGCATGTAGGAAACAGCTTCATCATCGTTGTGGGGAGGGGAGGAGAGGCTGCCACGTGAGGGAGGAGAACATGGAACGCTCCGTTCCCTGCTGTCTCCCGCAGCCTGGAAACTCTCGGCGGCGGCCGATTCCCACAGGCTTCCCTTTCTTCTCCTGCTCAGCCCCGACCATCCATCAGTGCTCCCTGTCAGAAGTGTCCTTTGGGATGGCTGAGCTCCCCCCCAGCAGCGGGATCATCCCCTTGTGGGAGGAAAAGGAGCTCTGCTGGCCCAAACTCCCCTCCAGCTGCAGAGGGGAGACTCTCCCAGTTAACTCCGTGTCCGTGGTTACACTTTGGGTTGTTCCAGCTGCAGCCCCACAGGCTGGGGACAGAGGGGCTGGAGAGCAGCCAGGTAGGAAGGGAGCTGAGAGTTTGGATTGACAGGAAGCTGAACATGAGCCAGAGTGTGCCCAGGTGGCCAAGAAGGCCAATGGATCCTGGCCTGGCTCAGGAACAGGGTGGCCAACAGGGCCAGGGAAGTGATTCTGCCCCTGGACTCAGCACTGGTGAGGCCACCCCTGGAGTGCTGTGTCCAGTTCTGGGCCCTCAGCTCAGGAAGGACATGGAGGGGCTGGAGCAGGGCCAGAGAAGAGCAACGAGGTTGGGGAAGGGACTGGAGCACAAGTGCTGTGAGGAGAGGCTGAGGGAGCTGGGGGGGCTCAGCCTGGAGAAGAGGAGGCTCAGGGGAGACCTCCTCACTCTCTGCAACTCCCTGCCAGGAGGGGGGAGCCAGGGGGGGTTGGTCTCTTTTCCCAGGCAACCATCAGCAAGACAAGAGGGCTGGGTCTGCAGCTGTGCCAGGGGAGGGTTAGGTTGGAGATCAGGAAGAATTTCTTTGCAGAGAGGGTGCTCAGCCATTGGAATGGGCTGCCCAGGGAAGGGGTGGATTCTCCATCCCTGGAGGTTTTTAAGCAGAGACTGGATGTGGCATCAGTGCCATGGGCTGGGAACCACGGTGGGGTTGGATCAAGGGTTGGACTGGATGATCTCAGAGGTCCCTTCCAGCCCAGCTGATTCTGGGATTCTGTGATTCTATGATCCCAGGGTGTTCTGATGCTGGTTGGAAGGACCAGCCTCATCTTGGATGCCACTTGTCCTCCCAGATTATTCCCATTTGTCTCCCAGCACCTCTCTGCAGTATGGGATGATTGTATTTCACTGCTGTGTTGGAGCCCACACCACCTGCCCCAGATTTATTTTACTGACTCCTCATCCCTCCCTCCCTGTGGTTTTCTGCTTGGTTGTCCCAGCAAACGTGTCCACGTCCCAGTTAAATGTCAGGGCTTGACTGGGAGCAGATTCCAGCACACAGACCCAGCCAAAAGGTCATAATTTGTGAATTCCTGCAGCTGAAGTTTGTAAATTATGTAACAGTGGAAACTTGGCTGTTTCTGGGGTTCTTGCCTGCCGGAGCCCCGGAGAACACTGGCAAGAATTTACCAGTGAAAATATTAATAAGGATATTGCAGCTTTTGGGTTTGTTTTCACACGAAACCAGTGGCTTTTTTTTCCAGGGCGTTTGGAACGCTGGAGGCTGAGGTGTCTGCAGGGTATTAACATTTCCTCCCCACGCAGCAGCACAGGCAGAAAGCAAAAACCTCTTTTTTATCTTCCTTCCTCCCCCCTATCCCCAAGGGATGGGCCCAATCCACCTGAACGAGATCGACTGCACAGGCTTTGAGAAGTCAGTCACGGACTGCAAGTTCAACACCGAGTCCCAGGGCTGCAACCACGAGGAGGATGCTGCTGTGAGGTGCAACGTCCCCGCCATGGGTTTCCAGAACCAGGTGAGGAGCCGGCTGATCCGGGTGCCAGGGAATGTTTGCCAGGTGTCTGCACGCTGGGGCCTCACCTGCCAGGGCACAGCATTGGGAAGGACTCATTTCACCCCAGCCACGAGGGTTTCGTCTGGGTTTTAGGAGGGAAAATGAGGGCAATGCTCCTTTTTTAGGCTGAGCTTTGAGCTTCCTTTCTTATAAATGAAGAAAGAAATGATGGAAGGACAGGGGAGGTTTAGGCTGGATATTAGGAAGGAATTCTTTACAGAAAGGGTGATTGGGCATTGGAATGGGCTGCCCAGGGAACTGGTGGATTCTCCATCCCTGGAGGTTTTTAAATGAGACTGGATGTGGCATCAGTGCCATGGGCTGGGAACCACGGCGGGGTTGGATCAAGGGTTGGACTGGATGATCTCAGAGGTCCCTTCCAACCCAGCTGATTCTGGGATTCTGTGACAGGGCTTGGAGCAGCCTGCTCTAGTGGGAGGTGTCCCTGCCCATGGCAGGGGCTGGAATAGAAGATTTTTAAGGTCCCTTCCAACCCAACCATTCCACGACTCTGCACGAACCCGCCCCAGGTTCCCCTGAGCCAACACTCCTTCCAGAGCTCCAAAGGAGCAGGGAAGGGAAGCTGTCCCAGGGAGTGTGTTATTCCTGCAGCTGCTCCAGCCCCCTTTGAGCTGCAGGGCTCAGCTGGACCATCCCCTGCCCTGGGTGGGAGGTGACCCCAATGACTTCAATACCCAAACCGAGCCGTGCGAGCTCAGGGACCCCCAGCCCCGGGGAGCCCCCGGGTGCTGCCCCACGTCCCCTGGGGGGTTGTGCTGTGCCCTCACCACCCCGGGGGGGTGTCTGTGTGTCTGTGCCCTGCAGCTGCGCCTGAGCGGAGGCCGCAACCCCTACGAGGGCAGGGTGGAGGTCCTGGCCGAGCGCAACGGCACCCTGAGGTGGGGCACGGTCTGCAGCGACAACTGGGGCACCGTGGAGGCCATGGTGGTGTGCAGGCAGCTGGGGCTGGGCTTCGCCAGCCACGCCTTCCAGGTGAGCCCCT
>NW_021940780.1:2295069-2296070 GCF_001715985.3 Manacus vitellinus
CCCTTCCAACCCAAACCAGTCTGGGATTTTGTGATCTCTGAATCCTCAACCCCAAGAGGTGCTGCCCCTGGGTCAGCAGATCCTGTTAGTCCTGATACTCCTCAAATTCCTTGTTCCCACTGGCATTTCCAGCATGGCTGTAACTCTGCCTCCCCTCCTTGTGCAAGCAGAACCCCTGGCATTGCTCGTGGCCCTCCCAAGTGCCCAGATGTCACAAGGCAGATGTGGTTTAAATGCTGGGCACCTCTCCCAGAGGCACAACCCCGATGACTTCCAAGAGCCCCGGGATGAACTCGCCAGGGCGGAATTAAAAACAAGGGGGAATTTAAACCAGATCAAAAACAAGGAGAAAGATTTGCTGACTGTTGCTGAGATGTTTAGGGTGGGGAATATGGGACTGGGGTTAAAATCTGGGTTAATCAGCCTTCCCTGAGTTCACTGAGATCCTCCTCCTGCACGGCGTGGGCTCTCACACCGACCTTCACCGGAGGGAGAATCCCAGTTTACAGGGGGGTAAATATTCCTCAAAGGGCCCACTAAACCCCGAGGAGTGTGTGAGACGCCCTTTTTTCGTGCCTTTCTGCCCAGGAAACCTGGTACTGGCACGGGGACGTGAGCGCCGACAGCGTGGTCATGAGCGGGGTCAAGTGCTCGGGGACGGAGATGTCGCTGGCCCACTGCCGGCACGACGGAGCCCACGTGTCCTGCCCCAGGGGAGGGGGCAGGTTTGGAGCTGGGGTGTCCTGCTCAGAGAGTGAGTAACTCAGGGTTTATTGCACCTGGCCACCGGTGCCTGCCCCGAGATTCCCAGAGGGAACGGGGCGACCTGTGTTGTACCTGGGATGTGGCAAAATAGGGGTGAATTCTTATGCCCGGAGGAGTTGTGGCTGCTCCATCCACTGGAAGTGTCCAAGGCCAGGTTGGAGCAACCTGGAATGGTTGAAGGTGTCCCTTCCCATGGCAGGGAAGTGGGAATGAGATGAGCTTTAAGGTCAGCTGTT
>NW_021940780.1:2296390-2308695 GCF_001715985.3 Manacus vitellinus
CTTCACCTCTGGCAGACACTGGTGGGGTGTTTTTAGCCCATTTAACCCCTTCCTTCCCCCCAGCCGCCCCCGACCTGGTGCTGAACGCGGAGCTGGTGGAGCAGACGGCCTACCTGGAGGACAGGCCCATGTTCATGCTGCAGTGTGCCCTGGAGGAGAACTGCCTGGCCAGCTCTGCTGCCAACACCTCCATCACCTCGGGGTACCGGCGCCTGCTGCGCTTCTCCTCCCAGATCCACAACAACGGCCAGTCCGACTTCCGCCCCAAGAACGGCCGCCACGCCTGGGTCTGGCACGACTGCCACCGGTGGGTGCCTCAGCTGGGCTCTCCCCCCACCCCTTCTTGCTGCCTGGGGGGCTGTCCTGCTGTGGGAGCACGGGGAGGAGCTGCTGGGGCTGTGGGTGCAGGGCTGTGGTGTGTGCCGGGGTCACTGTCGCCCCCCGAGAGCAGGGAAAGCACCTTGTTGAGAACGGGATAGAAACAAGGCAAGTGTGGAGCTTTCCTTGGCAGAGGGGTCTGGCCAAGGGCACTGTAGCCATGCCACATCCCTGGAAGTGTCCAAGGCCAGGTTGGAGCAACCTGGTCCAGTGGAAGGTGTCCCTGCCCATGGCAGGGGGTGGAACTGGATGAGCTTTAAGGTCCCTTCCAACCCAAACCAGTCTGGGATTCTGTGATCTCTGAATTCCCCTCAACACCAAGAGATGCTGCCCCTGGGTCAGCAGATCCGGATACTCCTCAAATTGGGTGAGTTTTGAGGTCCTTTCCAACCCATGATCCTGTGATACCTTCGTATGTACAGACAGGACCCATCTTTCCACACACCCACCACGTGTAGAAAGGTGCAGCCACCTGAGCTGCTTCCCTCCCCTGGAAAAGAACCCCAAAAATCCTGTCAATTCTGCATTTTTAAATGCTTCCCCACTCCACTAAAACAGCTGGGAGATGGTTTTGTGCTTATTTTTTGACCAACAGAAAATTCACCCCCATAAATGCATCACTTTTGAGGGGGAAAGACACTTTCAGCTGAACCAAGGGGGGAAAAGGAGCTGGAAGCCATCCAGGTGCTTTTTCTTGTGGAATGATGGCTGGCACAAGGTTGATTTTTCTCTCCTTTGGGGTAAAAGGCAGAGAAGTGACTCAGTGCACAGCTCCTGTCCTGCCCCTGGCGCAGGAATATTCTCAAATCTAAGAGTTCTTTGTAGTCTTTATAAAGAGCTGAGCGAGGTGAGACGGGGCTGAGGGGGCACTTGGAAGTGAGGTGAGACAGGGAAAGGCTGAGGGAAAGGCCACGAGCCGTCTGTGCCTCAAAAGTGGATTCTGTTCAGGTGGAGGAGGATGAACTCAGTTCCTCTTCAGTCTTTCCAGTCTGTAAACAGCAGAATGCAAACACCCCTCGGAGTGGTTCAGACATAGTTCAGCATCTGAGTCAGCCCTGAGAGCCTCCAGCTCCGAGCAGAGGCAGCCAAATGTGCCCCAGATGCACAGCCCTGTGCCTCTGCCTTCCCTCCAGCACTGCGAGCTCCTGTTCGGCTGCCTTTGGATGTGGAAGCAGGACAAAAACGGGAAAGACCTGGAGCAGGGAGTGAAAAGTGATTCACTTCTGGCTGATGGGAATTTATGTGTTTGTTTTTGTTTTTTTTCTAAGTCAGGGGAAAGGCAGGAGGAGGTAAAAAGGAAAACTTTCCTCCCCTTCCTTCCTTGCTCCTCCTTCATCTGTCAATCCACGTGTAATTATGGCAATAGGAAGTTTTTAAGGCTTGATTATTTTTACAGCTGGAAAGGAGAGGATTTATGCAGTTTTTTCCTCTTTTTTTTTTTTTCCTTTTTTTTTTTAATTATTTAATTCTTAAGCAATTGGTTCTGATTTAGGGGCTGTCTGTGCCTTTGCCTCACTCAGAGCTGAGCTGTGCAATTCCCAGAGCTGGGACAGACATTCCCATAGCTGGGACAGACATTCCCATAGCTGGGATAGACACTCCCATAGCTGGGATAGACACTCCCATAGCTGGGACAGACACTCCCATAGCTGGGATGGACATTCCCATAGCTGGGATGGACATTCCCATAGCTGGGACAGACACTCCTATAGCTGGGATAGACATTCCCAGAGCTGGGATGGACATTCCCATAGCTGGGACAGACATTCCCATAGCTGGGACAGACATTCCCATAGCTGGGATAGACATTCCCATAGCTGGGACAGACATTCCCATAGCTGGGACAGACATTCCCATAGCTGGGATAGACATTCCCAGAGCTGGGATGGGTGATGGTGCCACACAGGATCATCCCCAGGGGAACATTCCCTGGCTGTGGTTTCTCCCACTCCACTTCCTGTAGCCCTTTCGACCTGGTAATTAAAGGGCTGTTTTGCCTTTAATTCCCTTTTTATTTCATTTCTAAGGATAATTGTCCCTGTCTGTGACCCTCAGGCACTACCACAGCATGGAGGTTTTCACCCACTACGACCTCCTGAACCTCAATGGCACCAAGGTGGCCGAGGGACACAAAGCCAGTTTCTGCCTGGAGGACACGGAATGTGAAGCAGGTGTGTGCCAGAGCCCTGGGAGCTGGGAATTTATCCCTGTCCCTGGGGCTTCCAAGGGCTAAATGTGGCCTGGCAGGAGCCAGAAACCAGCCCTGAGGTGATGGGTGGATGGATGGATGGATGGTTGGTCTCAATTCCCTCCGTCCCTACCCGGAGCTGCCCCAAAACCCAAACTGTGCTTTTTCTGACCCCTGTCAAGCGAGGAATTCCAAAATGTGCCTCCAGGTGATGAGGTTGGAAGGTGGCAGCTCCCTCTGTGCAGCGAAGACACCGCTGTGTTAAATCTCATCCCAAACACTGCCCCCGTATCCCATCCCCAGGAGAGTTGGGAACAACCAGGAATTCCTCAGGGGGGGAACACCCAGCCCGCCTTGCCAGGGGTGTAACACTTTGTTCCTTGGACTTTTTCTGGCTCAGATGTGCAGAAGCAGTACGAGTGTGCCAATTTTGGGGAGCAGGGGATCACCGTGGGCTGCTGGGACGTGTATCGGCACGACATCGACTGCCAGTGGATCGACATCACCGACGTCCCACCCGGGGATTACCTTTTCCAGGTGAGGAGAAGAGGGTTGGAGGCACTCCTGGGGCTTTTATCTTACCCACCCCGACAAGAGTTTACCTAAAGCTGTTTATTTGTACACCTGCTACTCCTGATCATAAAGAGATTGTATTCCCGGGATGCCCAAAAGGGAGAGGATTCCCTACAACACACACCTCCAAGTGACAAATCAGGGCCAGCAACCACGTCTCATAGCCTTCAAAAGTCCATGTCCCAACCAGCCCAGGAGCAGCTGATGCTGTTGGCACGTTCCAGATGCACAGCATTCCACTGGTGTCCTGGTTTGGAGCTGTTTGTGAGCAACACTCCCTGAATTTGGGGATCAAACCGTGTTATTTGTGGGGTGTTTGCAGGAGCTCAGGTTGTGCCTCCAGTCTGGGCACTCTGGGGAGGGGAGGGGGGGGAATTCTTTGGCTCTAAAAACAGCCCCTTGCTCTGGAGGGGAGGGAAGGGAGAGGAATTATTTTTGTCTGTGCTGTGTGAAACGGAAAAAAGGGTTTGGAGGGGAGATTTTGGGGGTCTTAGTTGGTCAGAGGGATGGAGCAGCTCTGCCAGGAGGGAAGGTTGGGAGAACTGGGATTGTTCAGCCTGGAGTGACTCAATTGTGGCCTTCCAGGACCAGGAGGAGCCAACAAGAAACATGGAGAGAGACTATTTCCAAGGGATGGAGTGACAGGACAAGTGGAAATGGCTTCCCACTGCCAGAGGGTTAGATGGGATATTGGGAAGGAATTCCTCCCTGGGAGGGTGGGGAGGGGCTGGGATGGAATTCCCAGAGAAGCCGTGGCTGCCCCATCCCTGGAAGTGTCCAAGGCCAGACTGGAGCAACCTGGGCTAGAGGAAAGTGTCCCTGCCCATGGCAGGGGGTGGCACTGGATGAGTTTTAACGTCCCTTCCAGTCCAAACCATCCTGGACTCCGTGCCTGACCTGCTTCAACCGAGCAGTTCCCGTTTCCCCGCAAAGCGAATGATTTTTTTTTTCCCATTGTAAAAACCTCGATTTGTTACAAACCAGCTGACTCTGCATCCCCCCCCCCAGCCCTCCTTCTTTAAATAACCTCCCCCTGTGCTTCTCCCCTCCCTCCCCAGGTCGTCATCAACCCCAACTACGAAGTGGCCGAGTCGGATTATTCCAACAACGTGATGAAGTGCCGGAGCCGCTACGACGGGCAGCGCATCTGGATGTACAGCTGCCACATAGGTGAGAGCCCTGCTGGCCTTGGGCCGGGCTTAAACCCCTCAGCTCGGGCCTAACAGGGATAAAGATGCTCCAGCTGGACGAGGAAATGAGTGGTTTTGCCTCTGTAGAGGTAAACACCTTCTCCCCAGACTCAAATTCCTTTACCGGCCTGGCACTGAACCTCTTCAGACCCCAAAGCTTCTCCCCTCTTGAAAAAAAGAAATAAGAATAGGTGGAGCTCAGTCCAGGCATTAAAATGCTCTGCTGTCACTGGAATATCAAGGGAAACTCTGTGTTTTCTCGGAGTAATATAAAACATTATCCTTCGGAATTTTTATCTCAGAAATATCAGAGGCAAACCGGTTTAAACGTGTCACTTACCAAGACCATTTTAAAATGGAAATAGTCCATTATCAGGACCATCTTAAAATGGAAATAGTCCATTATCAGGACCATTTTAAAATGGAAATAAGTTTGGGGCTTTCTAAGCTAAGAGTGTTTTTGACACCGGCTGTTCCAGTTATGGTAAAATTCAATTAAAATTCAAATTAATTAGCGCAGGAGAATCTCTGAGCCCCTCCCTTCCCCAGCAGGTTCCACTGTTCTCTGCCTGCTCTTTGTGCCCTGAGCTGCCTCTGCCCCTCCCTGCTCACCCTGTGCCCCCTCTGTGCCCCCTCTGTGCCCCCCCAGGTGGTTCCTTCAGCGAGGAAACGGAGCAGAAATTCGACCACTTCAGCGGACTCACAAATAACAGAGTGGCCACCCGGTAATGGGACCCCCCCTCCCCACTATTTAAAGAAGGCAGGACTCCTGCCTTGCTCCTTCCCAAACCACTGCACCACCAGGAAATCAAGGAAACGCTCCAGCTCCGAATCTCCAGGTGAATTCTCTCCTGCAGACGCCTTCGCTCCCCACCCCTCCTGCGGCCCCGGAGCCCCAAACCCTCCTTGGCTCCGTGTCCTCCCCGCTCCAACCTCCTCCAGAGGCTCCTCCCTCCACTCTGTGTCCCCTCACAGCCGCCTTGCCTTCGTTTGGGCACCAACAACCCCAAAAAGTGGCTTCCCCCTTCGCTCTCAAGGCCTTCATTTGGCATCTTCGAGCTCTTTTCCACGCCCCGAACGTTTGTGCTGCTGCTTCTTGCACAGCTCCTCCTCCTCCTCCTCAGGCAAAGAAATACAAAGAAAGGAAAGTGAAAAAAAAAAACAAAAAACAACCACACACACACACAAAAAAAAAAGGAAAAAAAAAAAAAAGGAGCAGCTTTTTTTTTTTCCGAGCAGAACAGTGTAAAGCATAATTTAATTCCGCGGCGAAACTCTCGGGTCCAACAGTCCAACCCAGCGACCTCTGGAAGAGGAGCAGAACAGATTCCAAGATCCCAACAGAGCACTGGAGCTCCCTGGAGCTCCTCCAGCCGCCTTGGACACCCAGAACTTTGCAGATTCCCGGCTGGAAACTGGGAATTCCCATCCCAACATCCATACCCCCCCAGCTCTCGCCTCCCAGGCTGGACATTCCCTGTCTTCTCTTCCAAGGATGAATTAGTTTTTTTTAAGGCATTGTCTCCTGGCTTTTCCTTACAGAGGGAATTCCTGGCTCTCAGCCCCAGGGATCTGCACCGGACCCACTGGAAATTCTTGGTGCTACCCCCGTGCTCCTCTGTTTGTTTGAGGACACACCTCGCTCCACATCCCCAGGCACAGCTACTTGAATAAAAACCTTCTGACCCAGAAAAAAAAAACAACATAAAACCAAAAAAAAAATGGTTTAAATGCCACTTGTGGATCTCTGCTCCGTGAAAGCTCACAGTTCCTGGTACTTTAGTGTTGGTTGTATTGGGGTTTTTTTCCCTCTGTATGGAAGACTTCTACAAGCAGCTGAATTTTAGAGCTGACCAGGGGATTAATCCACGGGGGATTAGAACTGGCTGCCAACTTGTGCTCCCCAAAACCTACCTCACAGGGGTGTTGTGAGGCTCAGAGGCTGCAGAATTATCCTGCTGAGGTCATTTATCACCTGGCAAAGGTTTTTTTTTTAGCCTCCTCTTAAGTTGGAAAACTCCATCTTTTCCCCCAAGATCTGGAGCACGAGCAGAGCCAAAGGGTTTTCCAGCACCTTAAAACCAGGCTCTGGGCCAACCAGAACAGGCAAGTTCTGCTTTTTTCTTTTCCTAAGGAGCACGTGGCAACTTTTCCTTGCTTAACAGGGCAACTCCAGGCTGTGTAAATATGGAAAAAAACCCCCTGACCTCACCTGCATCCACTGCCTGGCAGTTTTATGGGATATCTCAACAATAACATCACAACAAGGTATAAACGTGGAACAAGCTTTTTGAACTCCTGTTCTTACGCCCAGCTGGAATTTCGGCCAAGAAAACACAATTCCCTTAATGAATTAACTCTTAATGAATTTTTTTTTTGTTTGTTTGTTTGTTTTTCTCCAAACCCAGAGGAGGCTTTTCTGGAAAGCCCCAGCTGAGCAATCGGGGGCTCTGGAAACAAAAAGTGCTCCCCAAATCCCAGGAACACTAAACTTCCCCCTTCCTTCCCGACTCCAGGAGGATGGTGCTGATCCCAAGGAGAACCCCCCTCCCCTGGCACCTCCCTGCTCCACATGCAGTTGGGACAGCACAGCCATGCTCATCTTTACAGCAGTTTTTTTTTGGGGAGGGGGGTGGATGGAGAGGACAGGGAGGGGGGAGCCGAGGTGCTTTTTTTTTATTATTATTCCTGCTGGTCCGAGGTTTCCAGCTGGAAAACTTCAGCTCCTGAGCCTTCCTGCTGCCTGTGCCTCCAGCCCAGGGCGTGGGACACAAGTCTCCTGGCCACGGCCGTGTCTGTCTGGGGCCGTTCCTTCCCCAGGTGAAGGAGTTCTGGGAAAAAACAGGGGGAAAAACACTCAGCTGGGTGCTTGGATGCAGCAAATCCACCTCTTCCCTACCCCTCTGGAATGACACAACTCCACACATCCCAGATGGAAACTCTACATGAAGTTATTTAACCACAATAAAGCTCTCCATGTCTTTTTTTTTTTTTTTTAATTATTATTATTGTGGGAGAAAATTGTTCTCTCCCCCTTTCTCTTCCAGGAACTGCTTATCCCAACCATTTCGGGCAAAATTCATCCCAGTTTATCCCCCTTGCACAGCAAAGTTGGGATTTTTCGTTTCAACTGAGCAAAGTTTGGTTTTTGTTTCAACTAATTAAAGGCAGCAGGTTAAATCCTCGGAAAGCAGGAAAAAAGGAAAATCCTCAGAAATGAGAAGGAAAGGAAGAATTCTTTTTAAATCCTTGCAAACCAGGAAAAAAAGATTAATATTTTCTAAATCCTCGGAAACCAGGAAAAAAGGAAAATCTTCAGAAACCAGGAAAAAAAGAAGAATATTTTCTAAATCCTCAGAAGCCAGGAAAAAAAGGAAGAATCCCTTTCTAAATCCATAGAAACCAGGAAAAAGGGAAGAGTCTTTTCTAAATCCTCAGAAACCAGGAAAAAAAGAAGAATATTTTCTAAATCCTCAGAAACCAGGAAAAAAAAGGAAGAATCCCTTTCTAAATCCATAGAAACCAGGAAAAAGGGAAGAGTCTTTCCTAAATCCTCAGAAACCAGGGAAAAAATAATCTGCATTTTAAATAATATCTCCATATTCCAGCTGCTTTGGGACATCCCTTTTTTGGGAGACACCTGTTACCAATGGAAGGGGTGAATATTCCAAACTTTGACCAGGAATCTTTATTTGGGAATTATTTAATATTTTATCAGCAACTGTTTTTGCAGAGTTATTATCCAGACAGCAAAGGGGGCTTGGCTTGTTGTTTGTTTTTTTTTTTTAAGTTTCAGTAATAAAGTTTAAAAAAAAAAAAAAACAAAAAAGAGACATTCTCAGCCCATTACAATCCAAATTTTTACGTGGAAAAATTCAATTTAAAGGGAATGCAACTGGAATTTCTAACGTTCCCCAGGAGGAGTTTATAGCCTGATTCACAACGAAGGGGAGACAGCAAAGAAATCTCATTTTTGGACGTGTCCTTTGCCTCCAGAAGTTCTTAAAAACTCAGGAACTTGTGGCTTTAGAGCATTAATTTTGGGATTGTTTCCACTGCAGTGAACTGGCAAATAACAGGAGTTGGACATTGCAAGTCTCTGCTGCTAAAAAAGGTTCCTGGCCTTTCTTTCCTGCGAACAGAACTGATCATAATCTGATTTTTGAGGGGTTGAAATCAGTAAAATAATGTTCATATGGCTCAGCTTCACCAGATTTTGGTTTCCTTCACCTGGTACTGAATAAAATGATTCCAACCATGAGGTGTAATGTTCATTTTAGAAGGGAAAAGGGCAGCATAAAAAAAGGTGAAGTAAAGATAAAAAGGAGGGAAGGGGAAAAAGAAAAAAGGGAGAAAAAAAGAAAAAGGGGGAAAAAGTGAAAAATGAGAGAAATGGGAAAAGGAAAATAAAGGAAAATAATAAAGAAAAATAATAAAGGAAAATAAATAAAGGAAAAATGGAAAATAAAGTAAAAACCTAAAATGAAGTAAAAAATGTAAAAGAAAGTAAAATGAAGGAAAATGAAAAAAAAAGAAAAAAATGAAGGAAAAAGAAGAAATGAAGAAAAATAAAGGAAAATAAAGGAAAATTAAACTAAAATTGTAAAAGAAAGTAAAAATGTAAAAGAAAGTAAAGTGAAGTAAAGTAAAAACATAAAATGAAGTAAAAATATAAATTAAAGTAAAATGAAGAAAAATGAAAAAATTAAGAAAAATAAAATAAAATAAAGTAAAATTAAACTAAAAATGTGAAAGAAAGTAAAAATGTAAAAGAAAGAAAAATGAAGTAAAATAAACACATAAAATAAAGTAAAAGTGATATAAAGTAAAATAAAGGAAAAAAGGAAAAAAGTGAAAAGAAGTAAAAAAAAAGTTGGAAAAATAGTAAAAGTAAAAAACGTAAATAATGCAAAAAAAAGGTAAAAAAATTTTAAAAAACCCATAAAAATATAACAAAAAAATTAAAAAAACCCCCTAAAATAACAAAAAAAAAATAACACGAAAATTATCATTAAAAAATTAAAAAGAACATACCAATATTAGCTAAAAAAAAAGAAATAATGTGAATTTTGAAGCCTTGTCTTACTTGGTCGCTGCAGGGCCCTGAGCTTGGACTGTTTGCTGGCGTGGACCAGGGGCCGGATCTTCAAACAGGGGTAACGTCGGCCCAGGGCTTGAGATGCTGCAAAGAACCACCCAAAAAATCAGAATATGACACAGAACCACCCCAGAAAACATCAAGGTGTTCTTTTGGAAGGGTTTTGATGTTGATAAATGAGTGCCAGGAAAAGCCCAGGAGCTGTTGGGATCCACGTGGGCTGGGTGGGAACATCTCTGACCTCAGGGTGGGGGGCTTGTCCCCAAAAATTGGGCAGTTTTCCCCAGAATTTTGGTGCCACCCCACTCCCTGGGAGGTTCCTGAGTGTTTGGAGGAGTTTTGTCTGGTTACAGGAGGAAAAAAAAAGATGGAAAACCATTAATTTCCAGGAGAGCAGCACAGAAATGTCCTGATTATTTATCTTTTATCCAAGGCAATTAAAAACCTGCTGCTCTGGCAAGGCAGAGTTTCCACACAGCACCACAGCAATTCCAGCTTCCCAAGGCTCCAAATCCTTCCCAGCTGGAAGAGAACAGGAAGGAAAACACCCCAGGAGCTCCAGAGGGTCCCCCAATCCCACCCCCAAATACCTGTGGAAAGGCTGGAGAAGATTCCCAGGGCGTGTGTGTCATCCACCCACTGGATTTTGAAACCACTCTCGCTGAAAGGCAATAAAATATTAATTAATATACAAAAAACTAAACCCACAATAAAACCCAGCAGCCCCCCCTGGAGCTGCCAGGAATATTTAGTAATTTTAATTATTTATTTATTAGTATTTAGTATCTATTGGATTTATTTTTATGGAGGCAGCTGGTGCTTTCCGAAGCATTATCCCCATTTTAAATGAGGGAAGGAAAAGAAGGAAGAGAGCACAATAAAAGTGCCCCTTTCAAGACCACAACACTCCTTTTTTCCTCTTAAAAAATAAAAAATAAACCCTGGTCAAAAATCAACCTCAATTTCAGGGACTGTGTCTTGCAGCACAAAAATATTGTCATTTGTGAAGTGCTTTGCAAACACCCCCCTGACTGCTGAGACACAACAATAACAAGGAAATGATTGATAAAAGTGGTTTTACAAAGCTCGGGGTGAAGAGACTGATGGGAAAATCCAATAAAGCCAGTGGAAAATGGGAGTTTGGGAGCAGGTGACTGCTCGGGTGGGATCCCCCAATTTTCAGCTCAGCTGCACTCCCAGCAAGTGGAAAAACTACAAACAGAATTAAATGTAATTCAGGGGGTTTAATTTAAGGGATCCCCACTGAATGTTCCCATCTAATCCACTCATTATCCCGAAGGAGGAGGAGGATGGGGAGAGAAAACAGGGATAGGGGCCTTTATCTGAGTTCTGAGAGGAACTCAGAGCTGGACTCAACCCCGTTATCACTGAACTTTGTTCTGCTCCTGCCACTGCTCCAACCTCACTCCAGGTATTTGCACAACAAATCTTATCTCCAAGAGCAGGATGGAGCCCTTTTTCCTTGCAAACCCCAAGGGAAGAACCTCACTTCACTCAGGCAGCTCCTAAAATCACCTGGAGCCAGGAGGAGCCTGGATGTCAATAACTGGGTGTGTGACAGAGCCCTGGAGGACCAGCTGGGCTTTAAATTCCGTGTGAGCTGCAGGAAAAGCCCCCTTTGAGGCTCGGAAATGATGTAAGGCACGAAGGGGAAACTAAAACTCAGGGTTAACCCGGTTCTGCTGCAGATTCCGACCTGGATGCCGCTCCCTGAGCTCAGGAGGGTACTCACTGGAAATCTGAGAACATTTCCATCAGATCCTCCGTTTTCAGGGATGAGGGGAAGTCGTAGATCTCGGTGACGTGGCCGAAATCCCCCTCGCTGACCTGGGCCTGGCCGTAGCTGGAGTAGTCCACGCTGATCCTCTCGATGCTGATGTCCTTCACCGTCAGGTTCCCCATGATCTGAGGAGATTCAGGAGGGACAATCACCAAATGGGGTGATTATTAAATAAAATTAAACCCTCAGGGTTTCCCTTCCAAGCACAGCCCTCCCCTCGGCCGCTGCAAACCGGGACATTCCCAGCACAGGGACCCTCCTCCCACGGGACGTTCCCTCCCCTCGGCCACCAGTTTTCCCCCCGAAATTTGCCCTCCCCGCAGCCAAACTCTACCTCTGCCAAGAGCTCTGCACTGCAGTCGTCCTCCAGGCTGCTCTGCTCCTGCCTGCTCCCCCTCTCCTCCTGCAGCTCCCTCCAGGGCACATCGGCCACATCCAAGGGCTCCTTGTCCTCCTCCTCCTCCTCCTCCAGGAGCACCTTCCCACTGTGGCTCTGCCCCGGAGCATCCACCCAGTGCTCCCCCTGCTCCTCAGGAGCTGGTGGGTCACCACCAACACCCAGCTCAGGTGCATCCAGAGGCTCACTCTGAGCTTCCAGGGGGTTCTGCTCCGCACTCGGGCGCTCCCCATCTTGGCTTTCCGGCGTGGAGGAATTCCCGGAGACCTTGCCCTGCTCTGCAGGTGCTGGCAGGTTCCTGCTGCTCTCCAGGCTCTTGGCAGCAGCACTGCTCTTATCTTGGTTTTCCAGCACCACAGCTGGGTCTGGACAGGAGCTGCCACCACGGCTTTCCAGCAGGGAGGTTTTCCCGCCCTCCAACGCTCCGGCATTCCCGCTGGTTTGGTCTCCATCCCGCAGGAATTCGCTGCCTTCTGCTACAGCAGTGTTGTCACGGCTCAGACCTTGCTCTTCTGCCTTGGGAGGTGGGGGTTTACTGTGCCCAGAACAAAGGGAATCACAACAGTCTTTATCCCGACTTTCCTGCTCGGAGGAATCGTTGCTATTCCCTAAGGATGTACCGCACGGAGGAGGCTCAGCGTGGGGGTCAGCGTCAGTTTTTCCCGAAAAACTTCCTTCAC
>NW_021940780.1:2309355-2311100 GCF_001715985.3 Manacus vitellinus
CCTGGAGAAGAGAAGGCTCCAGGGAGACCTGAGAGCCCCTTCCAGGGCCTGAAGGGGCTCCAAGAGCTAGAGAGGGACTTGGGACAAGGGATGGAGGGACAGGACACAGGGAACGGCTTCCCACTGCCAGAGGGTTAGATGGGATATCGGGAAGGAATTTTTGGTTGTGAGGGCAGTGAGGGGCTGGGATGGAATTCCCAGAGTATCTGTTGCTGCCCCTGGATCCCTGGAAGTGTCCAAGGCCAGGCTGGACGGGGCTTGGAGCAACCTGGGCTAGTGGGAGGTGTCCCTGCCCATGGATGGAACTGGATGAGCCTTAAGGCCCCTTCCAACCCAAACCATTCCAGGATTCCTGTCAGCTTCCACAAAGCCCCAGGAGAAGCAGCACCACCCCAAGCCCACCAACCTCACAGCTGAGTGGCAGATGACCGTCCTCCTCCTCCAGCCTTCCCCCACCGAGAAGCTGCTCAACAAATCCATGTTTTCCACGGTCCGATGGATCAGGTACCGGAGGCGACTGGACAGAGGGGGGAACAGGAGCACCCTGGAAAGGCAGAGAGGGCTCAGGGCACCAGCAACTTGCAGGAGGGAAAAGGATGGGAACGAAGCAAAAATTTAACCACCTCTCTCCCAAGTCAGTCCCAGTCCAGGGCTTAAATTGGAGCCCAAAAGCCAAGCAGGACTTTATGAAAAGAGCCCAAATCCCTTCTCTATCCCAGATGTGGAGCCAGACACACTTTCTTTGCAGGCAGCTCTGGAGCATGGGGCAGCTGGGAATGCCTTATCCCAGGTCCTGGCCTACATCCATGGGGGAAAGGCTGGGAAGCACCAGCAGAATGCTGCTACTGGTCCCACTGCTCCCACTCCGAGTGTGCTCCAAAACCCAGGAGCAAAACATGAATGGATAAATCAACAACTCAATTTCCCTGCATCCAGAAGGTTTTTTTTCCCACTTCAGTTTCCTTCCCCAAGTGTTTGACAACTGCCCAGGTGACTTCCCTGCCAAAGGTTTATAAAACAAAAGCAGCAAAACAAATATTTAAAGGTCATCACAAGCTGGCAGGGAACTGAACTGAGCAATCCCAGCCCTGCTCCTGCCCAGCACCCTCTTTTTGGCCACCTCAAGGGCTTCAAAGGTCACTGGATCAGGGGGTAGGTTGGGGTAAATGCAGGGAGTGGGAACAGAGGAGGGCCCATGGCAGATCCTACACTGATCCCTGGCCCACAGGGAAGTTCTGAGCCACACAAACCTTGGAGCCAGGCTCCAAATGCTGCTGCTTTCACCCCAGAAAACGTAAAACACAAGTCATGACACCCCTGGAGGGACACCTGCCCTTGCCCAGGGACCACAGAGGGTGGCAGGGAGAGGGTCAGGTCACACAGGGCCCCCCTGCCCCCTCGGCCAGACCCCCACCTGTGGTGCTGCCCCTGCTCCATGAAGTGCTCCAGCTCCTCGGAGATCCTGCCCACGAACTCATCCTCGTTGGGGGACAGGAACACGCCGTCCATGGGGTGCAGTGCCAGCGTGCCAGCGGGATGGGGGGCCCTGGGGAGGGACGGGGGGAGCGTGGAGGGGCGGCCACGAGGCCCCCGTGGGTGCCAGCACCCCCTGCAAACCTCACCCACCCTCTGTGCTGCCGCAGTTACCCACCTGCAGCCCTGGTTCCCACCCACCCTGTGCACCCCCGGGGGCCTGTGTGACCCCCAAAAAACCCTGTGCACCCCCAGCACCCCATCCTGCTCTG
>NW_021940780.1:2312207-2315670 GCF_001715985.3 Manacus vitellinus
GATGGGCTGGGGATGGATGGAAGGGATGCTCTGGGGATGGACGGGATGGATGAGCTGGGGATGGACGGCAGGGATGTTCTGGGGATGGACGGGATGGATGTGCTGGGGATGGATGGGATGGATGTGCTGGGAATGGACGGCAGGGATACTCTGGGGATGGGCGGCAGGGATGCGCTGAGGATGGACGGGATGGATGCTCTGGGGATGGACGGGATGGATGTGCTGCGGGATGGATGGACAGCAGCCCCCCGGGGACGTGGTTGTACATGGATTTGAGCCTTGCCGGTGCTTCCCTGGGAAAATCCAAGCGCCCACCTCGGAGCTGCTGTGAGCTCTGCTCCTCTCCCACGCTGTAACTCGACTGTAGCTGGGCTCTGTTTAACAATTACCATCACTCCGTAATTATCACTCGCTGATTTTCCCCTTTGTTCCCGCTTCCTGGGGAGGGGGAGAGGCTTTTCTGCCGTGCCAGGGAGCTAAAGATGTCTGGGATCCAAGACGACGCGGATGTGCCGGGCGCTGCTGAGGGGGTTTAACCAGGCACGGATCAAAACACCTTCCCCGAGTCACCCGTCACAGCCGGAACGAAACGCTGGGGGCTGTTCCTGCCCCCGGTTATCAGACACGAGCTCCCAGAGGCTGATTAGGGAGCACAGGGGAGCGAGGAGGGCTCGGAAGGAGCCTTTATTATTGAAATGAGGCAGCAAGGGAGGCTGAGCGGATGGATCCTTAATGAAATGGGGGAGGAAGGGAATTAGAGGGAGAACAAAGTACAAGGGGGATGAAACAGTCTCGGATAAGGAGGATCTGGCTGATGGAAGATGTGGTGGAGGCACAGCGACCAGAGCAGTGCTCTTGCTTTTACATCTGCCGTCTGAAGGGCTCAGACTCCCTCATTCCCAAAGGCTCCAAGCAAACAGCCCAACGTCCAGGGGTTAAAACACAGTTTCTGTCCAGCCCAGGCCGCCCTCAGCTGTGCATGTCCCAGCTCAGAGAGGCTGATTCCCATTCCATGGCCAGAGCAGACCCTCATCCTGTCAAATCCTTCCTGCAACACAGACGAGCTGCTCCCAAGCACAGCCCCAGGGGTCCAGGGAAGGTGCCTGTCCAGAGCTGCAGGAGAATCTGCCTGAGCAGCAGACACAGCCAGAGATGAGCCAAAGGGATTATCCAGGCAAATCCATCACCTCCTTCCTGCACAGCCCACTGGGGAAGTGGGTTTCCCTGGCTAAAGCTGCTGCAGAGCACATCCCACCGAGCTCCAGGCAGGATTCTCCAGCTCTGCCAGCAGCACTTGGCACCCAGGGAGCAGCTGGATTTGGCCAGTGCCCATTTACCAGCCTGGGGCCAGCGACCAGCTGGATTTGGACCATGGTCACAGGACATGGGCAGTGCCCAAAGCAGCCCCTCTCCCCACAGCCACAGCTGGGTTTTACTCCATGACCACACAAGTCTTTGCTTTCTCAGCTGAAGTCACGATGAAAAAGGAATTCCAGCCCCTCCATTTACAGCTTTTGCAGAAGGTGTTGGGGTTTTTTTCTTTTTTTTTTTTTTTCCACGGGTCAGCTAAAGAAAGCAGCAAACACTGATCCCACCCAGGCTGGATCCGGAACTGAGTTACAAAAACAGGGATCTAAGCCCCTAGAGCCACACTTAGTAATGCAAACAGACTCCTCGATAAACAGGTGATGGCAACAGTGTCCCAGCTCCCATCTCTTCTGGAGACCATCCCACCACCCTTCTCCCTCTCCCAGCTCTCAGTGGAAGGCATCGCTGGCGGGAGGTGGGACCTTCCCCAGCGAGGGTGAGGAGACCTGGGAAACCTTCTCCGAGGAGCCCTCGGTGTCTTCCACCCCCAGAACGGCGTGGGGGAGAAGCTGGGGGTAGCTGAGGGTCACCAGCTCCCCCTGGAAGGCGGTGTCGTGGTGGTAGGACACCAGCTCGTTGCTGAGGGTCAGCGTCTCCACGGCGCTGCCGCAGCCCAGGAGGGCGGCGAAAGCCCTCCGGAATTCCGCGTTGAAGGCGTAGATGACGGGGTTGAGGGAAGAGTTGGCCCACCCAAACCAGACAAAGGTGTTGAAGACGCTCTGGCCGACGCAGGGAAGCTCTCCTGGCTCGTGGAGGCCGGGCTCGCAGAAGGGCACCACGCAGTTGAGCACGAAGAAGGGCAGCCAGCAGCAGACAAAGACGCCCATGATGACGGAGAGGGTCTTGAGGACCTTGGTCTCCTTCTTGAAGGAGCTCTTCGGGGAGGCTTCCCGAGGGCTGGGGCAGCTCTGGGCGTGTCCCAGGGCCCTCTCCAGGGAGGAGATCCTGCGGATCTGGCGCCGGGCGACGCGGAAGATGCGGGTGTAGGTCACCAGCATGATGGCAACGGGGATGTAGAAGCTGATGAGGGACGAGGAGATGGCGTAGGGCCTGCTGAGCCTGGGAGCACAGCTCTCCTCCTCCCCAGAGGCATTAAAACCTGGCTGCTTTAACATCCCACGGTCCTTGTGCCACTGGAGCTGCACAGGGACGAAGGAGATGAGGAGGGACAGCAGCCAGGCCCCCCCGATCATGACGAAGGCCACGCGCCGCGTCATCCTCCTCTCGTAGCGGAAGGGGCTGCAGACGGCCCAGTAGCGCTCCAGGCTGATGATGCACAGGTTGAGGATGGAGGCCGTGGAGCACATGATGTCAAAGGCCACCCACACATCACAGAAAGCCCCCCCGAAGGGCCAGGAGCCCAGCAGGTCGGTGGCAGCCCTCCAGGGCATCACCAGCACGGCCACGAGCAGGTCGGACACCGCCAGGGAGACGACGAAGGAGTTGGTGACCTTGGAGCGCAGGTGCCTGAACTTGGCCACGGCCACACACACCAGGGTGTTCCCCAGGAGCGTGGAGAGGATGAGGAGGAGGAGTAAGGCTGCTGTCACCACACGGGAGGACAGCTTGGAGTTGCTTTCCTCTGCCCAGCTGGTGTCATTGGTCACGTCCTGCCCATCTCCTCCCGCCGAGGAGTAAATCCCATCCACGGGGACCTTTTTTTCCAGTCCCTGGAGAGGCTCCACAGCTGTTCCAAGTCCCCACCAGTATCCAAACCCCATTCTTACTGCTCCACAGACACCTCAGAAGCACCAGCTGCACTCCAGTCTCACACCCAGCTCAAGGAGAAGTGCTGGAAGCTCTCGCTCCTTCCCAGGTCTCCTGCTGCCAGCGCGGTGTTCGGATTTTCCCTCTTGCCTCCCAGCCCACTCTCCTTTCCCTGCTGCTCCCAGGGGGGCTGGCACTCACCTCCGGGAGCTGGAAAGGCTTTGCTGCAAACCTTCCTCCCTCTCAGCTCCTCTTCATCTCCTGGTGATCCTGTGCCTGCTGCAGAATCCCAACCCTTCCGTGGCCAGGCTGGGACTTGCTGCCAGAAGCCAGAGGGAATCTGAGCTCTCTCTGCTCGTGCAGATGGACCCTCCCTGCTCACAGACCC
>NW_021940780.1:2318510-2354190 GCF_001715985.3 Manacus vitellinus
GAAAAAAAAAAGGGGGGGGGGAAATCACACAGACAAAATCTTGTACAAATCTGGAAGTGTTTTTTGGGGTTTGGTTTTCATTTTCCTGAAACTGTCCCACCAAAATTGCAGTTTATTCAGGGGAGGTTACATGTGGGACCACTGAGGGTGCTGAACACCACCTGGGTAAGCTTTTAATTAAGTGTGATCATCAAAGGTGTGTCATCATCGTGGTGCTGCAGAGCTGGGGGATGCTCTGGAGGAACAGGCAGGGAATCCCCCCTAAAACCACTGCTCCTCCTCCCCCACAAAGCTGAACCCCAAACTCACAAGCCATCAGCTCTGCAAGACTCTCCCCTCTTACCTCAGGAGGAAAACCACGGGATTAGGAGCCAGGTGTGACCTACTAAGGCTCATTTTAGCTTTGGAATCCAGCACTTTGTAGCCACTCTGCAGAAAAAGGGCTCATTTGATCAAGAAATGTCCTTCAAAAAAAGTCATTTGATCAAGAAATGTCCTTCAAGAAAAGTCATTTGATCAAGAAATGTCCTTCCCAAGGCGTTCCCTTGAGTGCTGGCTCTGTGGCAGCTGCTTAAACGGGGACCTGCTGCTGAGAGGAGCCTCACTGGTGCCCTGGCCAAGGTGGGAAAGGGCAGCCCGAGGTTTGCAGATGACCCTGGACACACAGGGAGGCAGCTCAGCATTAATTCCCTCCCCGTTCCTTAATTCCCCCCGAGCCTGGCCGTGCCCAATCCATGCCCTGGGGCTCTCCCTGCCCCTTCCCCGCTCCTGGAGGGAGCAGCAGCCAAACCACACACCCAGACACTCGGATTCCATCCCCTGACCCCTCGACCCGGCGTTTGCACGAGCAGGAGCTGCCCAGGAGCGATTCCCAACCAGGGCGCGATTATTCCCTGGAATAATCGCAGCCCCCAAAGCAAACCCCGCGCTCGGGTGTCCCGACACTCGTGGCCAGCACGTCACGGCATCGGCTGCCCGGGGTTTTGTTTAATTAAAGCCTCATTAGTTCCACCGTCTGCAGCCCGCGCCTGCCGAGGGCCGATCCCAGGGAGAGCGGCTAGATGGCACCAGGAGATGGCTCATGGATCAGCGCCTTCCCTCGGGAATTCTGGGGAGAAATTCCTCCCCAGGGCTCCTGCAGAAAAGCGAGGAGCTGTGGCAGGGCAGGGTGAGGTTGGAGCTCAGGGAAAGGTCCTTTCCCCAGGGGTGGTTGGGCACTGAACAAGCTCCAGAGCTGCCGGAGCTCCGGGAGTGTTCGGATGATCCTCTCGGGGACGGGGTGGGATTGCTGGAGTTGGATCAATGATCCTTGTGGGTATTCCATGATTCCATGACTGCCCAGGACCATGGCAGAGCACTAACCCACACTGTCCTCTCTGCCCCAAAGGGCATTTTCCTCCTAATCCCTGCACTGGACACGAAAATTTGGGGGATCTAAGGGAGGAGCAGCAATGGCAGGTGACCTGGCACACAGCAGAGTTTTGGAGTGGGAGCTCCTGGCACATTTAGGTGGCACCTGGGAAGCCAGGAGGCATTCCAGGAAATCATTCCTCGAGACACGAGGCAGCTCCTCCTCCTCAGAAGCATCCAAATATAGAACCATAACACTGTTAAGGTTGGAAAAGACCTTTAAGACCATCAAGTCCGACTGTGAACTCAGCACTGCCAAGGCCAGCACTAAACCACGTCCCCAAGTGCCACATCCATGGTTTTTTAACAATTCCAGGGATGGTGACTCCACCACTGCCACTGTGCCAGGGCTGGACATGGTTTTTTTCCCAATATCCAATCTAAACCTCTCCTGGCACAACCCATCTAAGAAAGGACCTCGCACACAACTTGGGCTGGAGCAGAATTCCAAAGCTGGGCTGGTGGGGGAAGATGGGATGGGAAGGGATCCAATTTATCACCCAACTCCTGCACATCTTGGAGTGCACCTAATGCAGAAATCACTGTTAATTCTGCTGTCACAGGCAAACAAACACAGGCTCGTGTTCACAGACAGCTCCTCTGCCTGCAGGACCAAATCTTCTCCACAGATAAAACTGTTCAGTGCTTTATATTATAATAAACAGTTGCTACATTCCCTTTTTTTTTTTTCAGCAGCTATTTTTTTTTTCTAAGACTCGAGTTAAGTACTATTTTAAACAGCACTCCAATCTGATAATATTTCAGTTTGGTGGCAATTCAGCTCTAGGTTTTTATATTTAATTTCCTCACCCAGCACGACGCTGCCCTTGATTTCCTTTCCCTGCTGTCTCACCAAAATACACTTAAAAATTCTCCATTCAGCCATCTTGATTACATCCCACTTTGCATCAAAGGAAGAAAATTACCAGCCACTTGAAATCAAGCAGCAGCTGCTCGGGTTTAACTCCAAAATGCCTCTTCCAGCATGGCTGGCACAGGCAGATGCATCACAGAATCCCAGGAGAGTGGTTATTCCTGCAGGAATCCCTCTGGACTCGCAGAGAAGGGACAAGTCCTGAGAGTAGGGGAGAAATGAGGAGTTTGAAAAGCAAAGATCCAGGTTTGAAGCAAGGCCTGAGCCCTGCAAAAAAAAAAAAAAACCCATGGGAGCTCTCCAACGTGCCAGCTGGGGTCAAAGCCAGAGGAAATGGGATTAACAGCCTGGAAATTCAAAGTTTCCTTCAGGCATCGGGGCATCAGAGGGAAGGAGGAGTAATTTGGTTTGAGTTTATACACCAGGTTACTCCATTTAGATTGATTTTCTCTAGGCAGAGGGTAAACCAGCCCCAGGCTCCCAGTCTGTGCTGCTTAATTCCAATTAGAACAGGTAAAAACTGGCCCAGGATCAGCTTTTGGAACTGTTTGGTCCAAAACCAGGGGGTTAATTAGGAGAACTGACTTCCTGGCACAGCAGTTTCCTCCATGGGCAGAACAGGGTGGTTTAGGCAAAGGACTGTGACCTGTGTGAACCTTGAAACTGCAGGTTTGGGGTGCACAGTGGGGAAAAAGAAGTGGAAAGATAAGAAAAAGCAGCAAGTCTTTCCCAAATGGTGCTAGAAATGAAGGCTGTCCAGCCCAAAAACCAGCACAGGCTACTCAGTGGAAATAAGAACAATTATTAAACACTGGTGGGCTTTTTTAAACACAGAGAAAAGACTCAGGGAAATCACTCTGGTAGAGCAGTTGTTCAGTTTGGGTTTTGGCAAAACAGCCCAGGGATGGGCTGGGATTTCAGCAGCCAGGTTTTACAGGGGCAGCAGCTGGAACAGGGAAAGCACCGAGGGCACAGCAATGGTTCCTCCCCTCCCCTTTATTTACAAGTAGGCAGAAAACACAGAGGTTTTTCTCCTGTTTACTTCCAAAGGAAAGGAATACAGAGCTTCAAGTCATTTTACATAATTCCATGTACAGCCTGGGTGAACTGTGAGCTGGATCCAAGACACCTTCCCTGGCAGAGCCTGCACTCGTGAACAAAGTGACAGTGGAGCCCCAGCCCAGGCAGCACCCTGGGGACACCTGCAACCTCCCTCCCTGTCCTCTGGGGCTGAAGCTGGGTGGCCAATAAATAATTCAAGGGATGTGGGAAGTCCAGCCCTGGTTCCCATTCCCCCAGGCCCCCATCCACAGGGATGTTGGGACAAGAGGCAGTTTGTGGAAGTGCTGAGGGGGATACATTCCGAGTCAGGGGGAGGTGCAGGGAGGGGAGGGCTGGTTATCCTTCAGCAGGCAGCCAGTCCCTCCCCTGCCACACACACAGGCTGTGCAGAGAGCCCAGGGAAGAGCACATTCCCCTCCTGGAAGTTCAGTTGTTCGGGGATCAGGATTCCTGCTCTTCCACGTGCACACACGAGGGATAAAAAAGCGACCTGCAAAAGAGGAGGGGGCAGAGGCAGCCCCCAAACCAGCTGCAGTTGGTGTGCTCAGGGTGTGCATTAAAAACATTCAGAGAGTTTGGGGTTGGGGCTTTCTGGTGCCACAGAACCTCGGGGGATTGCAGGAGCAAGGCTGAAGGCAAAGGCAAGGCTGTGAAGCTGCACTCTCCCAGAGGGGGAACAGTGCATCCCTTCTCCTCACCCCCAAATCACTCCAGGGGAACCCCCAGCACATCACCCTGCAGCTCTCAAGGAGTTTTCCTAACAGGGGAGATAAAAAAAAAAAAAAATCGGCAAACAGCTCGAATTTCAAGTAAGAGCAAGCAGAAAAGTTGGATTAACAGCAACCCCCAGCCTTTGACAGGGCCTGAAACTCCTTCACCGAAATCTTTTGCAGGTCTCCCTTTTAAGGCCTTAATGTCATTACAGAAAGAGGAATTCTTTTGTCTTGTGCTTGCAATCGCTGCCCTGTAGGAGGAGCAGCAGCCAAATCTCCTACAAACGTAACAGTTACAGTGTTTAGTTGTCCACGACCGTGCAAAGATACACACAGGGAGGGGGAGAACTATCACCGGGTGTTTTAAGCTTGTTGCAGGAACGTCAAGGTCGGGATTTATGTGCTAAGTGTTCGAAACAACCACACAAAGCAGCCAAATGTTGAGCAACTGCAACACTGCTGCAACTCAGGATCTCAACATCAGCCACAGCAAAGGAAGAGAAATAAAAATAAAATAAAATTAAATAAAAAATAATAGAAAAAAAAAAACAACCTCAAAACCAAACCAAAACTGAGCACTGTTATGGACACAGAAGAGTTTATCTTCACTGGAATTGTATTCCCAGGAGGGAAGACTGGATGTCAGAGCGACTTGGGGTCACCAGTCAGGTTGAGACCAGTGCAGATGTTGGCACAGAGATGACAAACACCAGCTGGGGCCAGTTCCAGAGTGGATTGTCATGGCAGGAGATCCTGTTGCTGAGCAAAGTGATATCCATGGAGAGGAAGAGAGAGTGACTCCTCTCCTTAGAAGTTCTAGTCATGAGTTAAGGAACCTTAAGACAACTTCCCAAACAGCAGCAACAGGATTCTGTTGGGTCTTCAGAGATTCAGTCCCAGAGCTGTTTTGGGTTCAGAGGAAGCAGCTGCAGCCTTTTGTGCCAAATCTGTAAAGAAAATTGCAACAGAAAGGGGTCAGGTTTTATCAACCACATCCACAACCAACCAGTAAAATTCCAGAGTGTCTCAGCACTTCACTGCTCTGCATTCTCTTGGAAACACGTTTGACAAGGGATGCTCTGAAAACTGGGATTATCAGCTGCCCAGATAGGAAGAAAACTACATGGACAGTCCTGTGTAATTGTTCATCAAGAGATTCCTCCAGACAGATCCAGGGAAAGTGCAGCAAGCAGTTCGAGCCCACAAGCTCTGGTCACTCACTGCTGCTAAATTTTGGAATATCCTGAGTTGGAAGGGACCCAAAAAGATCATCAATAAATAATATTATTTATTTATCAATCTTATTGTTTATTTACTTATCAAGAAATAAATAAATTCAAGCAGACCTCAAACCTGTACCACATAAGACACAGCCAGCATTGTAGGACAGGGAAGATGCTCATTGCCTGACAATTTGTCTAATTTATCCCTTTGAACACTGCCTGCCTTTGTTAAATGAGGATGAAAAATTAATCAATCCAAGCAGCAGCTCCCTCCCAGAGCCTTTTCCTTTTCCCTCCAGCTCATGGCAGAGGCCAGGCAGAATTCCTAGCAGAGGGCAGTTCTTTTAAGACTGAGACTTTAGTTCTGCTAAACATCTTTTGCTCTGCAAGGCTGCCCCAGGTCCCCCCAGGGCCTGCTGCCATCCCTACCTCCATCACAGACTGTCAGCTTCTCCAGCTCAGCTTCCAGCTCAGCATCAGAAATGGGGGGATTCAGCACCTTCTGGGGGACAGGAGGCAGATCCACAGGCTCCTTGGTCGAGTCCTGGAGGAGACTGTCCAGCTCCTTCTCCAGTTCCTCGGTGTCCATCTCTGCTGGGGAAAGAAAACACTCAGATCCAAGAAGAATTAACCCAGCACAGGTGGAAATCCGAGTGAAACCCAGGTATTATTGCTCCCAGCCCTTGCTACTCGTGAGGAACTTCCTGTGCTTCCTCTAAAGGTCTGAAAAATCCAGGGCTGATTTCAGGGAAAAGGATTTCTCCCATCAGAAAAACCTCTGCACTGAGGCCAAGGAGTGTTGGCACATCTCAGCAGAGACAAACAAGCTGCAGCAACACCCAGGCCAGAGGAAAAAGCTCCTCACTTCAAAAACAAAGCAGCAGCCGCTCTAAAAATAGAGTTAAATCAACATTACACAACTCAGAGCTGAGATCCAGCAGCAACTGGAGCCTACAAGGGTTTGGAGAGGCCCAAATCCCAGTTTGCAGGGAAAGCAGGACAGCAGGGAAGGGAGGAGCAAAGGATAAGAACCCCAAGACATACCCAGGCCATTGATCCCCACTCCAGCCAGAGTCTGGGCTACTTCATCTTGAGTGTCACAAAGCTGAGGAAAAACACACAGAGTTGGATGTAGAATATGAACTTTTGCCTTTGTCAAAAGCAGAAATAGCAAAAAGAATTCAAAAGTTGACTTAAAAGCAGCAGAACACTTCCATCATGACTGGTTTTTCACTGGCAAAAGGAATAACAGGAAGATTATTTAATAAAGTGCTACAAGGCCAAGTGGGAGATTTGAGGATCAAACCTGAATCACAATTTCACAGTAAAAGTAAAAAAACCCAAAAAACCTCTCATTTGAGCTTTTTCACATAAATAATGAGTTTATATTGCAGCTTAGCTACAATATTATTATATATAATAATGTTATATATATTAATATAATATTTATTATTATATTAGCTACAAAATGAGGAAGCTAAAGTCCAACACAGCTCAGCTACAACACTTTGCAGCCCCTCAGCTCATGAGCTGAAGCCACAATTTGAGCTGACACTGCTAAAAAACAAAAATTAATCCTTTGCTGTTTTTCACACCAGCTTATGCAGACAGATTCATTTTAACTCACTCAGAATTAACTCCTCTCCTTTCCCTCACTGAACTGCACAAGATGATGGGTCAGGCAGCTGTTTTATGCCTGTAGTTGCATTCCAGCTTCCAAGGGTTTGACTTATATTTCTTTTTTAAACACACCTGAACATTTTCTAGGAGAGCTGTGTGCTTGCCCAATACTGCTGAGCAAGAAAACCCACAAGAAATGCACAGATTTAATGTAAATACACAAAATCAAACCCACAGTTCTCTGCAAATCTCTTCTTGCTGAGCTCTGAGATCAAAATTGAGTCAGTTTGCTTTGGTGACATAAAGAAACTACACTGCACCAGAAGCCTCAGCATAAATATCTGGGTTTAATTAATTCACAGGCTTGTTCCAGTACCTCTTGGATCTGATCCACCAGGTTCTCTGCCTTCTCCACAGTCACATCCTTCATGGACAGCTTCAGAGCTCCCACCCCAGCCTGGTAGGCATTAAACACCTATAAATGAAAATACAGAAGAGAAAGAGATGCACCTTGCTGACAAAGAACAATCAAGAAGCTTCTCCCCAGACCCTCCAAGAAACATCAAAGCAGAGAACAGGAGAGGGTTTACCAGGAATAAAGTCCCACCCCTCAGAGATCATTGAAGCAGAGAATGGAGCCAGGAGCAGGTTTAATCAGGGGGATACTCCAGGAATAAAGTTCCAACCCTCAGAGATCACTGAAGCAGGGAATGGAGCCAGGAGCAGGTTTAATCAGGAGGATACTCCAGGAATAAAGTCCCAGCCCTCAGACACAGGCTCTGCCAGGCAGCTAAAGCACCAGGAGTGAGAGGAGAGGGGCTGAAGTGAGAAGCACAAGATAAAAAGGAGCCCAGTACCATCTGGTCGGTCTGGGAGGCGTAAATGCGATCCAGGATTCCCTGCACTGCATCCAGCTTGGAGTGCAGCTCCTCGATGCGCCGCTCCGTCCTCCGCTTGGACTTCAGGCACCTCAGAGCCTGGGGGAGAGACACAGCTTGGGTCACAAGCCAAACACAGGGGGAGCTGTTAGGACATGTTTATACACAAATATGAAGAGTCTTCAAGTCCCTGAGTTTATTCCCACTATGAGAAAACTTGGAGGAAGCTCTAAAAGACGGGGGACAAACAAGTGTCCTCCAGGGGTTCACTCAGGTATTCCTGGATCACTGCTCAGAAGCAGAGGAGTCTTGGATTCCTACTTTGGAAAGGTCCAGGCCATATTAAAATATGCCAGTTGGCACCTGCAACTGCTCAGATTCCTGGTGGCTGACGTCCCCTTCAAAAAAAAAAGCAAATCCGGGGGGTTTTCATGTTGAT
Source organism: Manacus vitellinus (assembly GCF_001715985.3). NCBI lineage: Eukaryota > Metazoa > Chordata > Aves > Passeriformes > Pipridae > Manacus > Manacus vitellinus. Next base: position 2,326,730 of record NW_021940780.1, read on the forward strand.
TAAAAAAAAATTAGCATGTTGCATTATACAGGAAAAAGCAGAGGAAGATTGTGAAATATGTAGTAGTGTTGGTGCAAATTTTGTTCAGAAATCACCGTGGTCTGTGAAGGAAAAAAAAAAAATCAACTGCCAAATAAAAAAATATTAAAGAAGAAAAGGGCGAGGAGTTGGACTTTGATGATCTAAGTGGGTCCCTTTCAACTCAGGACATTGAGTGAAAGTGTCATAAAAAAGCCAGCAATCCCTGAGGCACACACACACCAGCTGCTTTGAAGAGTTATCTCCATTTCCCTTCACTCTGGATAAAAATATCCTTTTCTTCACCTTAAGGAGGCTTCAGAACCACCCCTTCAACCCACAGTGTCTAACTCTGGTCGTAATCTGCAGATATGGACCAGCTCCAAGGACAACTCCCTTGCACTTCCACTCACCAATTGCTTTTTCCCAGCTCTACAAGCACTCCGGGCATCCTCTTTACACCTGGAAGATTCAAGAAGGAAAAGAAACTCATTCCTTTGCCAGCAGTGATTTTACAAAGCAGAAACCACCCTCTGTGCCTTGCTCTGATCCTGAGGTGACCAGTGAGGGTGCATTTGGGATACAACCACCCTTAAATGGTTGCTGATTGCCAGAAGGAGCCCTTGAATGCATTCCAAATCTTTGCAAACATTCCTCACACCCATTCACTGCCCCTTGTTTTCATGGGGATGGGGAACAAAGACTGGGAAAGCTGCCCTACCACAAGGCTGGGACACAAACAGGAAAAGAACAACACAGAGAAAGCAGCTTCTAATTATGCCACAGAGTTCTACATCACACAGACGTTGTTCCCCACCACCCTTCCCCAAAAATTACTTCTCTGCTTCCTGGGAAAGGGACTCCACCTTCTGTGACAGCAGCTGCTCACTCTGCATCAGCTGGTACACCCCGATGTCCACGTCGTTCATCGGGGACACCTTGGCGTGGAGACCTCGGGCAAACTTCACGATCTGCCAAGAGAGCCACAGGCTTGAGCTCCCAAAATCCCTTCACTTGGAAGCGAGGAAAAGATGCTCTCCCACTCCCAGTTTAAGCCTTGTTGTGGAGTGATGAGGATGCCCCAGTCAGCACGGGATCTGACATTAAACCAGGCAGGATCGAGGAGCATCAGCGTGAAAGCAAAAAGCCTCAGTGGGGCACCCCGAGGATTTAAAGCTGTCCTGGAAGTGGATGGGAATGTCACACTTCCAAGGGCTTCAGGACACTGCAGGAAAACATGCAGTCTCAGAGCTGAGAGTGCCTGTATCTAGGTACTGACAGAAAAACCTCTTCACACAGAATGGAATTCCAGGCTGACTCCAGTGGCACGGACCGATTTTACTTTGGATAACCGGGAACAATCAACCTGCAGGCAGATCAGACCTAACAACTTTTCAGCTCTTAAATTAAAAAAAGAAACGTTAAAAACGTTGGAAGAACCTGTCACACAAGAATGAGGATTTCCCCTCACCTACAACCCCGTTACAGAGCTGGAGAACACGGAATTTACCCCTTCCAGACCCAGAACACCCTTGTTCCACCAATAAAGTTTTCTTTCCAGGCAGATGGGATGCAAGACAGGGGTTATACCACCCAAAAGCAGTCACCTTGACCCTGTACCTTCTCTCCATTCTGTTCCAGGATCGTGACCCTCTTCTCCTTTTGCAGCTGGAGCAGCAGCAAGTAGAAGGTCCTTTCATCTGGGCACACACTGGCACAGAGGGACTGGAGCTCGGAGAGGGCGACGACGGGGTGAGAGGAGAGCGCAGAGTTCTGATAGAGGCGATAAACTTCCTCTGCCTTCTCCTGCAAGGACAACAGGGATACAGCTCACACTGCTCCTCCCACTCCTCCCACACACACTGGAGGTGAAAACTTGGGACAGTTCCTCCTTTGGGCCACGGTGACTTTCAGAATGAACCGTGTGAAACTTCCCAAGGCAACTGCAGCGCTTTGAAAATAATCCAGCTGGCCACGGAAGCCAAAACTACACCATTTCCATCCCCTGAAATGCTGTGGGATAGCACAGGGACCACACAGGCAAGAAGTTGGCTCCACCTGCACTTCCTGGAAACCCCTCCCCTACTTAAACTAAATTAAAATTATTCCCTTTAAAGATTTCCTGCATTTCTGCCGGGCACAGGAATTTAGACCCCACTTGCAACAGCAGCAAGTCTTGGGGTTCATTTTTAGTAACACAGAGAGAAAAGGGGCTGTGACAGGATCCAAGGGTTCTATTCCCATGGGAAAGGCAAGCTGAAAGCACAGGCTCTGAGTGACAGAGCAGGGAAATGCCCAGGGAGTGGGGCTGGAGGGGACACAGGACTGACAGGCAGCAACTGCCCCATCACCTGTCCCTGCCCAAAGCAGATGGATGTCAAGCTCCTCTCGTGTCCTGCACAGGAGTGAACTCCAGCCTGGGATTTACAGCAGGCTCACAGCACAGTGCTGGCCTTCCTAGACAAACAGGGAATTCTGCCCCTCCCCTGTTCTTGGAGGTCAGTGAAAACTCACTATCACAGAACCATGGAATGGTTGGGGTTGGAGGGACATTAAAGATCATCCAGTGCCACCCCCTGCCATGGGCAGGGACACCTTCCACTAGCCCAGGTTGCTCCGAGCTGGCCTTGGACATTTCCAGGGATGAAGCAGCCACAGCTTCTCTGGGAATTCATCCCAGCCCCTCCCCACCCTCACAGCCAAGGATTCCTTCCCGATATCCCATCTAACCCTCTGGCAGTGGGAACCATTCCCTGTGTCCTGTCACTCCATCTCTTGTCCCAAGACCCTCTTCAGCTCTTGGAGCCCCTTTAGGCCCTGGAAGGGGCTCTCAGGTCTCCCTGGAGCTTTCCCTTCTCCAGGAGAACCCCCCCAGCTCTCCCAGCCTGGCTCCAGCTTTTGGATCATCTTTATTATGTTAGTTTGAAACAGCATCTATAGATCTAAATTACTTCTTATCCCCAAATTACTCCATCCATCTCTCTCCAGGCTTTTCAACACCTCAGGGACACAAATGAAGCTCTACCCAACTCCTTCCCAGCACATAAAATGACTCCTGGTTTTCCTGGAGATGCATAACCTCGGGAATGCTCTCGACAACACTCACCTGAAGCAGCTCCACGTAAATCAGAACCTCCTCTTCCTCAGGGATTTTGCTGTCCCCCAGGACGCTGGAGAGAGTCCACTTGAGGGGCTTCAGGATGAAAACTCCCACACCCCAGGAGATCCAGCTGCTGTCTACACTGGCCATGAAGTCTGACTCCCTCTGGAGCTTCCCACGTCTAGGGAAAAGATATTCACGTGGAACTGAACACAGCCAGTCTAAACCCTGGACATCCTGTACATCCCCAGCCCCAGGTCCAGCTGAAGTTTGAGATCTCCCTGCAGGGCATGGAAGGACATGGAGGTCTCCACTCCTCCCAGGCTTCCTCTGGACCCAAAGGATGTTTTGTTTACTATATTTCCAGGTTGTTTGTGTTTACTGTTTTCCCAGTTTCGCGAGTTTCTCCCAGTTTCCTGACTCCAAACCAATGAAGCACCACACAAGGAAATCGATGGTGAGGGCCAGTTTTTGGAAGGGGCAACTGGTAATTCCAGGATACTTCAATTCTGTGTTAAACTGCAGTTCTCAGATCTAGTGATTTTGATATCACAGACAGAGCTGCTGCTGTTCTGAAATCTCTTCAAGCCATCATTCCCTGGCTCTAATGTCACCACACGAAACACCTGGATGCAAACACCAGTTTGTCACATCCCCAGTGCCACGGGCAGCTGGGGCACCACAACAGCGGGGTGAGCTCCTCTGACTCCCTGCCAAGCTTTGCCTCGCAAATTCCCCTGACTCCCTGTTCACAGAACCCTGGAACGGTTTGGGTGGGAAGGGAGCTGAAAGATCAGCCAGTCCCACCCCGTGCCCTCCGTTCTGGGGCTTCTCATCTTTGTCCCTGCGTCCCCCAGATCCAGGCAGGAGCAGCCTTGTCCCCTATGCCATGGAATAACGGAATCCAGGAATGGCTTGGGTTGGAAGATCATCTCATTCCACCCCCTGCCATGGGCAGAGACACCTTCCACCAGACCAGGCTGCTCCAACCTGGCCTCGGGCACTTCCAGGGATCCAGGGGCAGCCACGGCTTCTCTGGGCAACCTGTGCCAGCGCCTCGCAGGGCAGAATTCCCGACACCCACGCTGGCACAGGGATCTCTCCTACCCGTCCGCATCCATCTCTCCTACGTCCCCCCTTTCCCGCCGGCCCCCTTTACCTGAGCAGCTCCCTGAGGACGGTGCCAGCCCCAGCGGACGCTGCCCCGCCGCTCGAAGCCGTTCTGCAGCTCCCGGAGGCAGGTCCTCACCGCGCCCCTCCTGCGGCCGCGGGCCAGCACCAGCCCGACCCAGAAGGCCATCTTGCTGTCCCACTCGGTGCTGTTCACCTCGCGGCTCTGCTTGAAGGCCGAGAACAGGAAGGCCATGCGCTCGTCGTCGCTGTCCCACTCCGGGGGCAGGTCGCCGGCCGGGGCGGGCCCAGGGGGGGCCCCCCCCGGGCTGCACATCTAACGCGAGCCTCTCCGGCTCCGGCCCGGCCTCCGCCGGCCCGGCCGCTGCCCGCCTCAGGGAGCCGCGCACGCGCCTGCGCGGGGACAGCGCCACCCTCTGCCGGCGGCAGCTTGGTAACGGCGCGCGCGGCACCCACCTCCCAGAGGGAGCGGTGGTTACCCGGGCAGGAACGGGCCCAAAATCCCCCGGGAGGGCAGAGAGTGACGTCATGCGTGACGTCAATGTGTGAATGTCACCTGCGGGGTTTGGGGAGTTTCTGCAGGATGGGGATCTGTGCGTTTGGGGACTGGCTTGGGAATATATTTTTATATATATAATATATTCCCAGCAGTCCCATATATATATTATTTATATATTTTTATATAATATAATTCCAGCAGTCCCATAATATATATAATTATATATATATTTATATATATATAATATTCCCAAATGCAGTCCCATAGTATAATTATCATACATATATTTATATATATATATATTCCAAGCAGTCCCATATATATATTATATATATATATCTTTATATATAAGTATTATTCACAAGCAGTCCCCATAATTATATATTATTAGTATATTATATATATACTATATATTCCCCTAGCAGTCCCATTATATGATATATTTATATATATTAATATATTATATTTCCCAAGCAGTCCCATATATATATTATATATATATTTTTTATATATATATATTCTCCAGGCCAGTCCATATATATATTATATATATACTATTTTTATATATATACTATATTCCAGCAGTCCATAATATATATATATTATACATATATATGTATATATATATATAATATATATATAAATAATATATATTATATATATATACATACATATAGTCACAGTAGTATAATAATCGTTTCTGTTGCTCTGTTATTATCATTGTTATTATTCTTTGTATTGTTCCCCGTATATAATATATTAATTATTTATTATCTATCTATATCTCTATATCTATATTATATCTATAATATTTATAGATATATAATACTGTGACTACATATATATAGTGTCACAGTATTATAATAATAATTAGGGTTTTTGCTCTTATTATTATTGTAATTATTATTGTTTTTCCCATATATAATATATTAATTATATGTTAAATTTATGTTGTAATATAGATATGATACAGATAGATATCTATAATTTATAATAATTATACTATATATAACATTATACATATATTATATATACTACTTTATATTATATATTGACTGTTCTATGTTCTATAATACATAAATATAGCAATAAAGCATTAGTGATCAATATATACTGTGATAATAAAATATAATTATATATAATATCTAATATGATAATAGATATTATTAATCAATGCATATATAATATGCATATGGAGGGCAGGGCTGACCAAAGGGGGGGCAGCAGCCCTGTTTCCCAGGACAGAAAACTTGTGAGGTTTGGCTTTCGGGTGCAGTGTGTGGCACAGCCTGGGCACTCCGTGGGCAGCCAGGACTTTCTGTGCTGGCACCTTTTTGCTGCGAGGAATCCTCATTGGTATCGGGTGTCATGCCCCCGGGGCACCCCAAAGGAACCGGAGGTCTGTCCAAATTATCCTGGAAGCCCTAGGAACCACCCGGGGACCCTCGGGGTGAGCCCAGGCCCCCCTCGCATGCCCCGGGGCACCCCAAATGGCCCCGAGGCCTGTCCAAAGGACCCCGGAAGCCCTAGGAACGACCAGCCAAACCAACACACTGGAAAATTCAGCCGGGGAAAAAGAAACAAGATATACAAGATAGAAATTAAAATACATATTGCCTGGAGAATGTATCCACGTGCTTTGAGAAATTCGGGGGGAAAGATTCAATGTGTCCAATTCAGTGTTTAACTCCCAAAAGGCAATTTTTAATTTGCTTCTGTAGCTGTGCGAGGAGATGGAACAGCAGCAGCTTCCTGGAGTCTCACCACAGGGATATTCAACCTGGGATGGGACTCTCCAAAGTGAAGCAAAAAGCTGGATTTTATCCATCATTTCAGCCCTCAGACCTGCTGAGCCAGAGGTTTGGGCTCCAGTTTCTGCTCCAGTTTCCAAGCTGGCCAGTGCCTTGGTTTGGATACAGAGCCTGGGCTGCAGCTTGCAGTCTGCAACACCCTCAGCCCTCTCCTCCATCCCACAGCTCCTTTTAAGTCCTGGTTCCAGAGGAGGAAAAGGAGGAGGGAAGGGAAAGGGGTAAATCTCAGCCCAGACTCTGCACTTACTGTTAATTTTTACTTTGTGCCAGGGGGAGGGGAAGGATTTAACCCTTTCCTCTGCATTCTCAGAGACAGGGAAGCTGCCCTAAGAAAAGTGAAGGGAGAGAGGGTGAGAAAATCCATCTGCTTGCCCTGAGCATCCCCCAAACCCCGAAGACAAGGCAGGCAAAGGGAGTGAGGACAGAAGTCTGAGCAGCCTCACCACAGAGGGGGGAAACCGAGGCACGGAGGGGCAGAGAGGTTTGCCCGGGCTTGCCCAAGTGCAGTGTGGGGCTGAGCTCTGTTCTCATGAAGTTCACAGCCTGCAAGACCTTTTTTTCCCCCTCATCTGTTTAAAAGAGGAACTTAGAATTCCTGAGAAAAATTATTCATTTGTCCTGAGGGGGGGTGGGAGGGGTGAAGGTCAAAATTATCGTGCGGCCTCAGATCCCTGCCAGGCACAAAAACAGACGAGAGGCAAAACAAACAAAAAAAAAAAAACAAAACAAAACAAAAAAACCCAAAAACAACCGAAGGTAAAAAACTGACTGTTGTTGTTCAGAAATAAAACATAAACAGTCACGTACCCCGTCACCTCCCCGGGGTGTGCTGAGGGTCACAGTTACACAGAAGATGCTCTGGGAGGGGAGATTAGAGCCTCCCTCGCCCCCCCAGTCTCCAGTAAGGACGGGTGAGGAGCAAACAAACAGATGCTGTGTCAGACAGGACACGGGTATTTCAGGGGTCTGAACCGTCCAGCACGTGCCGCAGGAAACGCTCGTGTTGAGTTCCCCACCGGCTGTGGTCGATAAAACCGAACTTCCCCAGCCACCAGCCGTTTATTGCACCGTCCTCTGCGGGCAGCTTGGGCTCCCATCTCCCTTCTCCCCGCGGCCAGGGAGCTGGAGGCCAGCCAGGCTCCTGCTCCAACCCTCACGCTTCGGTTTGTTTTCCGCTCGCAACAGAGCCGAGCGAGCTAAGGGAGGGATTTTCGTATCCCAAAAATCACGGTGGGTCCCTTCTTCTCCCTGATGTGTTGGATTCCCCCCCCCCCGGTGCCTGTGCTGTGCTGCAGCCTCCTGGGGCACTCCTGCTCCGGAGGGAGCTGTGGGATGAACGAGCTGCGGGTGATAAGGACGGGGAGCTGCTGGGAGGTCTGTCCTTGGGCGATAAACGAGCACCCCTTTCTCGCCCGTGACCGGAGCCTGCCCCAAAATCTGCCTTAAATGGAAGCCCTGGCACTGCTGGGATGGAAATTCTTGCTTGGAGAACAATGACGCGTCTGCCCGGGGTGTCCTACCCCTCGAGGAGTGGGAGAGAAGCATCCCGACCTTGCTCCGGAGCTTAAATCCCCAAGGCTGGACACAGAGCCGCCTTTGTTTGGAGCTGCCTAAAAATGTTATCTCTGTGGTTTATCGGGGCAGATAACTCAGGGTAATTTTGTTAATGGGGAGATTGAGGGGGAGGAAGAAAACACTGCGGCTTCCTAGCAAGTGTTTGGAGCGACAGGAGGGTGAGCCCTCGGGGTCTGGATGCTGAGGGTTGACCTCCCGCTGCCGGGATGTGGCTGAGGGACCAGTATAAACTGTGGGGCCAACTGGGATACCCCGTTCCCGTGTCCCCCTCGCCCCACAGAGCTTCTTCCCACCTGAATTTGCACACAGCCACTTCCCTGGAGAGCATCAGGTTGATTTTTCAGAGAAAGGACAAACAGGCTCCTTCCCCGTGTCATTTGCATATGCAAATGCAGCGGACTAGCATTTAGCCCTAGTCCTAGAACTAAGTCTAGTTCTAGTTCTGCCCTAACTGAGAAATTAGCTGTTCTCTGAGGACCCAAATGACTCAGCTGGAGTCAGTGGCATCCAGAGCACGGGACACATGGTTTTGGTTTAACAAAAGGCCCCGCATACTTTTGGGGCTTGTAATAGAAGCACCCACCCAGGAGAAAGGCGGGAATTCTTCTCCTTGAAATCACACTTCAGCTTCGTTATCTTCCTTAGTGCCACAGACGAGCTCAAGAATTCTCTCCGCAAGGAGAGAACCGGGTGTCCATTGCCTCACGGTCACCAAAGGGAAAGTGCTTCCCAAATATTCACGCCTTGAGTGGATTAACTCCAAGCCTAGTGACCCTGTTGGATCTGAGGAGCCTCTCTGCCTTTCTCCCTGGCTGCCGCTGATGCCCCAGTGACACCCAGATTGGCAAATAGCTGCGCCCTTTCCCTGGTGGAGCAGCGTTTGATCTGCTCAGCAGCACTTTCCCTGCAGTCCTGGCACCCATTTTGAGGCTCTCACCTGCTGATTCCTCTGCCTTGGGCGCTGCTTAGGAAAGCGGCGGCACTAAAAGTGATTTATGCGCAGCCCCTGGTGACGGGTGAGTCACAGGGGAAGGTGGGGGGCAGGGAACGCACACCCGGATTAGTTAGCTCGGAGTTCAGGGCTAGGAAAAGATTAACAAAGACTCCACTCCTCCGCCTCGGCTGGGGTTTGTTTTTTTTTTTCATGGAATCACAAGCCTGGAATGATTTGGGTTGGAAGAGACCTGAAAGCTCATCTTGTTCCGCACGCTGAAGGTGAAAATTTAAGACCCAACGTATTTTGGGCCGGAGTGACTTGTATGTAACTTCTAAAAGCAGTTACTGTGCTTTAAAAATAGGACAGTAGTCCATGAAAACCAGAACCACACTACACTACTACTTCCCCTAAATGATGTGGAACAACACAGGAACTACACAGGAGCACACTCCTGAAAAATCTGCCCCCGAGTTTAAACCAAATAAAAGCTTTACTTTAATCCACACTGGCTTTGTGTCACCGAGTCACTTCACATCATTCACATGGAGGCAGAGGAAAAAGAAAAGTTTTCCCCATTTCAAGAGAATGTTAAATCCACTTCAGACTATAGAATCACAGAAAGGTTTGGGTTGGAAAGGACCTTAAAGCTCATCCAGTCCCATCCCCTGCCATGGGCAGGAACACCTTCCACTAGCCCAGGTTGCTCCAAGCCCTGTCCAACCTGGCCTTGGACACTTCCAGGGATGGGGCAGCCACAGCTTCTCTGGGCAACCTGTGCCAGTGTTTAACCACCCTCACAGGAAAGAATTTCTTCCCAATGTCCCATCCAACCCTGCCCTCAGGCAGTGGGAAGCCATTTCTCCTTGTCCTGTCACTCCATCCCTTCTCCCAGGTCCCTCTCCAGCTCTCTTAGAGCCCCTTCAGGCACTGGAAGGGGCTCTAAAGTCCCCCGTGCCTGTCCTTCCTGAAGCCCTCGTGTCCTTCCATTCCAACACTCAGAGCAGCCATCCCAGCACATCTCCACCATCCCAGTAAAATCAGACTTCCACTGGAATCCTTTCCCTCACACACTGCCCCGATAACGTGCAGCAGCCGAGCTGTTGGTGTGGCGGCAGAAAGTCCAAAGGTTTTACCACTTTTCCCTGTTTTGGCACCCTGAGCCGCCGGAAGATCGTAAGAGATTGTGGCTTTGCTCCCTCTAGGATGCTGAGTAATGGGGAAAAAATGCAAGATGGAGAAGCCAGAGCACCCCTGGGAAAACCGTTCCTGAGGGTTCCTACCTAAACCGGGATTTCTGAAGCTGATTTTGAAGAGAACGAACCGCGAAAATAAAGTGCGGTAAAAACCAAAAGTTTTGAGAAAAGAGAGTTCTGACAAAGCCTGGTCCCCTGCTTGTGGTTTACTCGGTCGCGACACGGTCACGAGGAGGTTTCGCCGGCGAACCTGTGCTGGGAGTGTCTCGCAAGTCGCTTCCTCCTCCTCCGCCCCCGTCCCTCCCCGAGTTTTTATAAGCTCTGCCCCGGCCGCGTTTCATCGATTCTCTGACTCACCGCGGTTGGAGGAGGTTGCCCCGTCCTGGCCTGGCTGAGCCGCTCCCGAGCCTATTCCGAGCCTGTCCCGTTCCGTGCCCTCTCCGTGCCCTCTCCGTGCCCATCCATCCGCTCCGCTCCCACCGCGCACGATGTTGTCCTGCCCCCCCCGACGGCTCTGCTCTCTCCCCTGCTGCTCCTCGCGGTACGTGGGGACGGGATCGGGCGTGGGGATCGCCGGGAGAGGGGGGTTAGGGGGGTCCCGACCCCCGTCGGGGCTGCCCGGTGCTGCGGTGAACATGCCCGGACTTGCGCGCGTCGAGGGGCACGGAGCGCCGGGCTGGGGGCCGGGGTCCAGCGAGGGGAAAGAGGGGAGAAAAAAGTGTTTGGGGGCTGCGCTGGGTTGGGGTGAGGGTTTAGCCGAGCAGGGGGGGCTGTGTGAATAGGGGGGAGCGGGAGGCTGCGGTTTTACACGAAGGGGGCAGCGGATATTGGGAAGGGTCTCTTTAGCAGCGACTGTGCGGGGAGGGAGGGTCGAGGGGTAAGCGGCTCCGTGAGTTGGGGGGAAGCTGGGGCTATGGGGGGGCTAACCTGCTCCAGGGGCCATGGCGGGAGCACACGGGGGGGCTCACCTGGGGCTGGGGGCTACGGGGAAAACAGGGGGATGTGGGGGCTCACCTGGTCCTGGGGCTGGGGGGAGAGGGGGTGGCCGAGGCGATGTGCCCGGGGGGCTCACCTGGGCAGGTGGGGGGTCAGGGGGCTTTCACGTGGGTAGGGCAGGGCGGAGGAGGGGAGCGGGGGCCGGGGGGGTTCACCCGGGCAGGTTCAGGGGGCAACAGGGGAGGTGCGGGGCTGAGGCCGGGGGGGCTCGGGGGAAGCAGCAGCGTGGAGGTGGAACGAGAAGGGTGGTTTCAGCCGTGCGGGGCAGCGGGCACGGAGGGCACGTGGGCTCCGAGTGGCGGGAGGCTTGACCGCTGGCTGCCCGAGCGGGAGGAGAGGGGATTTCCACCGCCGCGCTCCCGAGCCTTGTTTGCCGTTCGCTCCCGGGATTCCGGGATAGTTTTCCTCCTCGGCTGCAGGCGGCTCTGGGCTGCCCGGGGCAGGAATGCTGCCTCTTCCAACTTGCCGAGTGATGTCCAAACCCCCGGCACCGCTGTTTTTTAGGACGGAAAATCCCGTTTGCGCATATCAGATTTCCCCATGTATGGATTGGGCGTTGCTGCTGTTGAAATACCTGAACTCTGTTCTCACCTGGAGTCAGGGGGGATCCTGCCCTGAGTTTTAATCCCCCTGCAAGGAGGGAGCCCAGCGGGCACGTGGGAGCTGCTCCCGCCCTGGAATTATTCCCACTGACAGCAGCACTGCCCGAAGCAGGTTTTTAAAGAGAATCAGCTGATCATCCAGTTCCTTCCCTGTATTGTTTATCAGAGTTTATTCAGATTGGCTGCATAAAGTCAGGCCTCACTAAACCCATCAGCTAAGGGCCCACTCTGAATAGTCTGGGGGTTTTAACTTTTTATCCCCTTTTCTTAATAAAAGGGGAGGGGAGCTGGTTGGGAGAGGTGATCATAGGACACTGTGGCCATGTGGCCTCTGTTGCATCATGCTGGACCCTGGCCACGGGCTGTCCAGGAGGGATGAGGGAGTGGATCACCTCGTGTGTGTTCCCGGGAGCTCACATTCCATTGAGGGAAGTGCAGGGGAAAATCCCTGCGTTCATTCATTCAAACCTGCGCCCTGGGACCAGGCCTGTCTTGTGTCTGGCACCTCTTTTGTCCCTGGGCCTCTCTTGCTGCCCTCAGGGGTTGTGTGTTAATGCTTTGTGAATGTTCAGTGATGGTCAGGAGTTCAGCTGGGGGGTCTCTCCTCTGCTGCAGGGTCCAGCTCCTTCCTGGGATCACTTCAGGAGAAAAACAAGGGGTGGGAGAAGGGAAAGTTCAAAGCTTGATGCTTCCCAGCGCTTTTTCTCCAGACTTGATCATCCAGCAGGATGGGATATTGAGGATTCCTGTGCTTGGTGATTCCTCTGCCTCAAGGCAACGTGGTTTTCTTGGGTTGTTTACTGTGGGTGAAAACTGAATTCTCCTGAATTCTGTCATGTCCTGCCCATGGCTGGTTTCTCCCTGATGGGTTGGTCAGGGCAGCAAGGTGCTGGGGGCTGATAACCTTATCGTGCACTTGTTGCTCTTACACGTAAAGCAATGAAATCCCGTGTCCAAGGGGGCTTTCCAGACAGCAGATGACACTGTCTTGTTGCTGTGACCACCCTCACAGCCCAGCAGAGTTTGAGGGGGGAAGAAAAGATGGTTTTTTTCCCTTGGAGACAGCGTGGAAGTGGGACAGGTTGTCCCTTCACTTCCACCCACCAGAGTGGGTGAAGCCCTGAGAGCTGCTCGTGGCTGGAGCTCCTCAACTGGGTAAAAAAAAGCACTTTACAAACTTGCAAAGCCTCCCAGCTGGAGGAAGGAGAAGCAGAGTGTGCTGGCTGAAAAGGAAACCGGCGGGAGAAATGACTCCAACTCAAGAGAGATCACAAGTCGAGAGTTACAATTTACTGAAAAGATTACAATAAATACAGTGATACAGAGAAAAACTGGTGTTAAGCCCCAAAGACAGATGTATAACCCAGCACCCTGGGGCAAGAAACAATGGGGTTTGTCAACCCCTGTGCTGAGCACCACATGGCCCCCCTGGGTGCACAGAAAAAGGAAAGGAAAACCTGTTGGTCCAGGTGATGGTCGCAGTGCTGTTGGAGTAAGGATCACAGTCTGGTCGAGAGTGGCAGTCCTGTTGGGCTTCTGGTGCCAGAAGTCCCAAAACCCCGAGATTATATCTGCCCAGGTTCAGGTGGGAATGTCCAGTACCTCCCCCAGGGCAGGGAGTTCCACAGTGGGTGATTTAACTCCTTGAGCCATAGGATATTTTCGGAATCTTCGGTGATCCAGGTGTTGCAGCTGCCTGTTGTGCCAGCCCAGTGTGGCAGAGATGCCCCCTCAGGCTGGGGGTGAAGGTGCTGATGCCTCACTGGAGGGGAGTTATCACAGCAGAGTCATTAGTGTGAAGACACTAATGAAGACACTCCTGGCAGAGTTCTTTGCCACCCAGCTTGTAGCCTGAGGTGCCAGGTGTGCCCTGGCCCTGCTGCAAGTTATTACCCATCCATCAGAAACGACAGACAGGGTGTAGAACACACACTTTTGGTTATACCCACGTGGTGATAAACTGCTCCTGGCCCCTGTGACTAGGACACAGCGCCAGAAGCTGTTGGAGGGATGTGGATTTGATCCCTCCAAGCCCAAGGCTGGACATGGAGGGAGTTCCCGGGCTGGCTGGGGCTCAGGGGCTCTGTGCCGTGGTGCTGCTGGAGCTCTGTGCTCCCTGTGGCTGGGCTGGTCTCAGGGCTGCTGTTTGTGGCTCTGCATCACCCTCTGCAGCCCTGTGACCACCTGAGACTGGTCTTAGCACTCACATTTCTCCTCATCCAAGGGTGGGAAGTGTCCAGGGTGGAGGTGGAGGATCGGAGCTGTGCTGAGCTCTTGCTGTGGGGGCTGGTGACGAGGACAGGACAGGGCAGGACTGGCTGGCGTCTCTATTGTTCTGCCTTTCCAGGCAACTTCTGACTCACGGGAGAAATATTTGCTTTGAGAGGCGGGAGAAATATTTGCTTTGAGAGGCGGATTTTGTGCTCCCTGTTTGAGAGGGGAAGGGAAAAGTGCCTCTTCCAGGCTGTCACTGTTGTGATACCTCATTCCCTACCAACAGTGGAGGGGTGAAGGCTGGAGCAGGGGCAGGTTCATACCCCTTGATACCCGGGGAGCAGCTCTGTGCTGGCTGAGAGGCCAAGGGCATCGTCCCCCTTGGGTTCGGATTAGGGCACACTGGGAACATTGGGGTGCCCTAAAGGCCTCCCAAACGCTGAGGGGCCGAGGGGCTGTTCCAGCCAGGGGTTGTCCTCCTGCAGCTGGAGTGACCCAGCCAGGGCAGGAAGAGCTGAGCCGGCAGAAAGGGCGGGCAGAGCCGGCGGAAACGCGGCTGTTGTGTTCCTGATCCACAGCAGGATAACAGGGATAGTAACGCAGAAACACGAGGCCCTGCTGTCCCCTGGGAGCCTCCAGCAGTCCTGTGGGCACAGGAGCCACGTACCAGCCTTGACACGGGGCCGGTTTCCTCCCACAAACCTGTTCCTCCTCCCTGCCCTTCCCTTCGATTCGGGGCTGTTGGTGCGCTCAGAAATTGGGGAAGGAAAAGGGGTCTGATGTTATCCTAAGGAAGCGTTAGGGAGTGCTTTGCCCTGCTGATAACCTGGCACAGGGGAATCCCCCTGCAAACGCTGTGCCAAGGAAATACCCCCCTGGTGCAGGGGAGGTGCCCTTTGCCTGCATCGAGGGCACATCTGGTCACTGGCCCCGGTGGCTCTGAGCTGTCCCAGAGCACACCGGGCACAGCAGCTCTGGCCCTTCTCTTCCCCGTGGACTTGGGGTAGTTTCTAACCCAGGTTGTTCTGTATTTTTTGACAGAGAGCTGCTTTTGGAACTGATGCAGCAGCACTGAGTAGAAGGGATGATTTGGATCCCTTGGACCCAAGCGGGGGAGGGACAGAGTTGTACTACGTGCCAGAAAAAGGTCTCCACTGCCAGCAGTGTCCCGCAGGTAGGATGGTCTCAGTGATCCCCCCGTGTGCAGCCTCGCCGTGTTCCTGTTGGCAGAGCCAGCAGGGCCTTGCTTTTTGTGAGGGGCAGCTCTCCCCTGCTCCGCTGTCATGGATCTAAGGATTCATTATTGAAATATTTCCCTTTTGTTTATTCCTCGTTTGCCTCTGAACTTCGCTGGCAGTGCAGTGCCAGAACCACAGAATGGTCCAGGCTGGACCATCAAATCCAACCTGTGCCCCATCCCCACCTTGGCACCCAGCCCAGAGCACTGAGTGCCACGGCCAGTCCTTCCTTGGACACCTCCACCACCTCCCTGGGCAGCCCATTCCAACATTTAATAACCCTTTCCATGAGGAAATTCCTCCTGATGTCCAGCTTGACCCTCCCCTGGCACAGCTTGAGGCCGTTCCCTCTCCTCCTGTCCCTTGTTCCCTGGCAGCTCCCCCCTCCTGTCAGGGGGTTGCAGAGCCAGAAGGTCCCCCCTGAGCCTCCTTTTCTCCAGGCTGAGCCTCCCCAGCTCCCTCAGCTGCTCCTGCTCTTCCAGCCCCTTCCCCAGCTCTGTTCCCTTCCCTGGACACGCTCCAGCCCCTCAATGTCTCACCATGAGAGGCCCAGAACTGGGCACAGCCCTCGAGGTGCCCCAGCAGTGCCACCTCAGGGGGACAATCCCTGCCTGCCCTGCTCCTGCTGGTCACACTGGTTTTGATCCAGGCCATTGGCTTTCTTGGCTGGCAAATCACCCCCCTCTCTGCACAGACACGTCCTCCCTGTCCTGTGTGCTCAGAGCTGCCCTTCCTCTCGCAGGCACCCACCTTGCAAAGTCCTGTGAAGAAGAAAATGGCTCCAGCACGTGTTTGCCCTGCAAGGCCGAGGAGTTCATGGATTACCCAAACGCCTTCCACTCCTGCCATGAATGTCTGAAGTGCAGGGAAGGTACGAGGCGGTGGGGACCGGGGCAGTGCTGGCTGATGGACACCTGCAGTGTCCCCAGAGGGTGGCTGGGAGCAGGCTGGGTCTGGAGCTGGTGTAGCAGCTCGTGCCAGACCTGCCTCTGTGTCCAGGGCAGCGTCCCCTGTGCCAAGCTTGGATATGAGACCTCCACAAGGACCAGGAGGACGAGGCTCCCGGTGGCACTGGAGGCTGCTGGTGGAGCTTGATCCAGGCACTGCTTTTCCCTTGGTGTGGGCAGGAGTGGGGCAGGAAAGGGCGAGGCTGAAACATCAACAGCAGGGACTGATTTGGTCTTCCTGGGGCTTGGGACGCTCTCGGGGTCGTTAACAGGGAAGGAGTGGGCACAGAGCCCTGTCTGCTGTCACCCACAGATCAGGTGGAGCTGAGTCCCTGCCAGGCCACCAGGAACACGGAGTGTGCCTGCAAGAAGGGCACCTTCTGTGACCCGAAGCTCCCCTGCGAGATGTGCCACAAGTGCCAGACCCGGTGAGTTGGGGGTCATGGGGGGGTCCGTGCCTGCAGCTCAGCTCCAGCTGCTGATCCTGCCCTGTCTCCCCCTTTCCCAGGTGTCCCGAGGGCCAGGTGGTGCTGTCTCCCTGCACTCCTTACAGTGATCTCCAGTGTGGTCCTGCCCAGGGCACCGGCTTCAACTGTGAGTGGGGAGGGAAGGTGGGCTGAGGGATGGAGGTGGGAGCTGCTGCCAAGGGGAGTAGGAGCAGCTCCCACACCCCTGGTTTTTGTGCTTTAGACCTCTGGATTATCATCCCGGTGGTGATCCTGATCCTGCTTGTGCTTGTGCTCCTCATCTGTAAGTACTGCTGCTGTTCCCCAGGTGAGCACTGGGTGCAGGGGACCCCCAGAGCACTCACCTGGGCTGGGGGCTCTGCAGTGCCGTGGGCTGGGTGGGAAGAGGGACCTGCCTGGGCAAAGGGATCACAGCACTGTTTCCATCTTCCAGGGAAGAGGAGAAACCTGACGTCCTACAGTTTGAAGGTGAGCTGCTGGGATGCCAGCGGGGTGGTGGCTCTGTTTGTGGGGCTAGGGTGAGGTCCCCCATGCCCTCTGCTCCCCACTGCAGCTCCTGGGGAGGCTGGAGGAGCAGGGGGTGAGTCTCACCCCTGCAGGGATGCGGTAGCCAAGCACAGGAGGGTCCCTGTGTGCTTGCAGTGCCCTCACAGTGCCATGAGCCCTCCCCCTGGCAGAGGTGCTGGCACACCCAGGGTGCCCAGGGGAGACCCCAGGGTGAAGGGAGGGCTGTGCTGTGCCAAAGCTCCTGCAGGCTCGGGATAAGCAAGCAAACCATGCCCTTGAGCCCACGGCAGGGGGGATGCTGCCATCAGCATCCCTGTGGGGCTGCTGGGAGCTGGGACCACCCGCCAGGGTTTGTGCTTCTCTCCTGCCCCAGGATGCAAGCAACCTGATGCAAAAGCTGAGCTGGTGCGGGAGGGGGAACGTGGGGACTCAGGACAACAACCTCAACGAGCAGCGCGCCCGGGATCCGCCGCTCCCCAGGGCCGAGGAGTCAGAGGTACAGAGTGACCTCTGCCCAAGCTCTGATGCTTCCTTCTGCCTCCCCCAGGCTCATCAGCTTGGGGGGAGTCCAGGGCTGGACCATGGTATCCGCAGGGAGGTGGAGAGGGGTCTTCTGTCCTTGTTCTGGGTTCAGGACTGCAAATCCTGCTCGTTGCAGTCGACTGCCAGAGTCCTCTGTGGGTTTAATGCTGCTGAGCAAACAGCTCTTCTCTCCCTGGCTGGGAACCACGAGGCAGCTCTCCCTGCTTGTGGCCTGCTGCCATCCCAGAGCTAGGAATCCATGATGTCCTGGGGGTGGAGAGTGGTGTCCTGCCCCAACAGCCCCTGGAGAGAGGGAGAGGGGTCTCCAGTCCCTGCACTGGGGGGCTCAGGGACAGCATTTGTGCCGGGGCTTGGTGGGTGCTATAGACATTGCCATTCCAGGAGATGCTGCCGATTGCCCCTTCTCCCAGGCCGAGACCCAGGAGGGATCTGGTTCCACAGACAGGGAAAGAACCCATTCAGGGTAAGTGTTGGGGCCCAACAGATGTGCTGGGGGGGGGCAGAGGGGGTGAGATTTCTGACCCAGCTGCCCGTGCTCTGCCCCGTTCTCTGAGCTTTCCCCTTCCCCCTCCAGCGCTGCGAAGCACTTTTTACATCTTTGCTGGAATGAAATTCATCTACTGGAAGAAATTCGGCCGAAGCCTCAACATGCTGGAGAACGACCTGCCCTTTGACCGGTCACAGGACGCCTTCTACGAAATGCTCAACAAGTGGCTGGAGAGAGAAGGCTCCAAAGCCTCTGTGAACGTGCTGCTGGAGACCCTGGACCAGCTCGATCTCCGCGGGGTCGCAGACGACATCTCCTCCGAGATCATCAGGAAGGGATTATTTAAACCTGAAGGAGACGAAGAGCAGGGCGGGTCCTGTGACCCGTGACCCAGAGCTGTGAACTACCTCCCAGGACATATGAATTTTAGCTGTTTATAGCTCTGCTGTTGTGGAGCTCGGCTGAACCAGGAGTGAAGTACGGACTTCGTGGTGCTATTTTTGTAGCTGTTGCAGCTGCAGGCTCCATGGTGGTGCTTCCTTACGGATGCCAAGTGCTCTCTTGGTTTCACTTGGGCATTCACTGGTTAGTTGCTGCTAAGTTTGGTTTTTTAAGTTACTTTAAGGTTTTTTTAAGTTACGTTAGTGGTTCTGCTTGCTGTTCCAGCTTGAAAAGTGGACTTTGAGGGGAGAGTGGGAACGATTTATTTGCACTATGATCACTGGGGTTGCTTAAGAAAAGGGACAGTGCAGGGATCATCTAGTCCAACCCCCCCTGCCACGAGAAGGGACATATTCCACTGGATCAGGTGGCTCCAAGCCCTGTGTAGCCTTGACCTTGAATGTTTCTAGGGATGGGGCAACCACCACCTTTCTGGGCATCCTGTGCCAGTGTTTAACCACGTCCTCATTTGAAAAAGGTTCGTCCTAATATCCAGTCTATTTCGACCCTCCTTCAGTTTGAAGCCATTCTCATGTCCTGTCACTCCAGGCTCTTGTCCAAAGTCCCTCTCCAGCTCTCCTGGAGCCCCTTCAGGCCCTGCAAGGGGCTCTCAGGTCTCCCTGGATCCTTCTCTTCTCTGGGTGAACCCCCCCAGCTCTCCCAGCCTGGCTCCAGAGCAGAGGGGCTCCAGCCCTGGAGCATCTCCGTGGCCTCCTCTGGACTCGCTCCAGCAGCTCCACGTCCTTGTGATGTTGGAGGCCCCAGAGCTGCAGGTGGGGTGTCATCAGAGCTGAGTAGAGGGGGAAAATCACCTCCCTGGACCTGCTGATGACAGTTTAGTTCCGTTCCCTCGGCTGTGGGGTGGCTTTGCAGTCCCTGTGTCTCCAGCCAGCGTGGAAAGGTGAATGCACTGAAGGTCTGAGAGTGACCACGAGTACCTGCCATCCCTCCCCCAACTGCAGGGGTTGCTTCTCAAACACTTTCCCTCTCACGCATAGCTCAGGGACAACTTTGCTGGAAAAACTACTGGATTACTTGAGCTGCCACCCCAGTACAGCCCAGTCCACCAGGACCTTCCCCAGTGTGGTGGGAGCAGCCCAGGGCTGCCCTTTGCTGCCGAGCACTTGCCCCTCCTGCTCCCACCACTTCTCCCCCACTCAGTACAACACAACAAACCACGTGGATGCAAGCAGGACTTGTGTATTTATGTATTTATTTAGCAATTGTTTACATATGTTAACTTAAAAGTTAATATAAAAATATTGGTATTTTGGTATGCATGGTTGTGTGTGTTTTATACAGAGCTCTGGCCCAGCCAGTTTGCTTTATTTTCCAGTTTTTACATTTCTCTTTATGAAGGAAGAATTAACTTTTTAAAAAAAAAAAAAATCCTCCTGATTTCTTGTCTGGTTTTATTTCCCCCCACACACACACCCCGTGCTCTGCCAGGGTTTCAGTGGGCACCAAAGGAGCTGGACCAGATGCTCAGCAGCTGCTCCCCGTGGTGCCAAGGACCCAGCCCATGGAATTCGTGCATCCCACTGGGAACGGTCCCCACCAGCGATGCTTCTGCCGGGGGAAAAAGCCCTCAGCAGCCAACCTGGCCTCTGCCTTAACCCCTACACCATGAGTCCTGTGCTCTCTGCTCCCTGCAAGAACAGGAGGGTGAAATCTGTCCCTCGAGCAGGGGGTGGGACCCCGGGGCCAAGGGGGGGACCACGCGACGCTGACCCGGGGCCGGAGCTGCTCCAGCTCCACCCAGCCAGGGCTCTGTGTGCTGCAGTAGCTGTGTGGCAAATCCATGCAGTGCTTAAGTGAGAAGAGGGGCTCTGCTGGCCCCCAGAAAGCCCCTGGGGCTGCCCACCAGCCCCCGCACTGCAGTTGGGGTTTATCGGTAGCGCTGGGGCGGGTGCGAAAAGCAGGAGCTCTGGGGGGGGCCCTACCAGGACCAAAAGGTCCTGTCCCGGGCAGCCCCTCGTGCCTCCCGAGCATGCAAACCTGGGCAGGGAGCTCCTGCAGAGCCAGGCACGTGCAGGATGGAGGGCTGGGACACGGGGGCTCAGGGCCTGGCCTGGGGGAGGCACACGGGACCGGGGAGCGCCCGCAGAAGAAAGGGAAAGAAACTCGTGGTCCTACCTGCTCGTTGGGGCTGCAGAGGGGGAGAACACCCAGGGTGAGCTCGCTGGAGCTGCCACCTCGCTCCTGCATCCGTGGCCGAGGGCGAGCATGCGGAATGAGAGGCTCCAAGGTGCTCTGCGAGGCCAGCTGGGAAGAGGAGCAAGGTGGAGTGGGAGGGGATGCACCGGGAGCATCCCCGTGTGCTCCCTCCGGCCGCAGCCTCTGCCAGGGATGGGCTCTTCCCCATCCCAGCTGGGGAGGGCGAGCGGAGGTTTGGGTCCTTCCTGGCCTGCCTGGCAGCCCTGCAGAGCCCTGGGGCTGTGGACCTGCAGGGACACAGGTGGGACATGCAGAGTTAGTCTGACGGGAAAGCCACCTCTCCTTGTACAAGGGGTTTTGATGGATGGATGGATGGATCCTGCAGTGCTTCCCTGTCCCTGTCCATCCTGGGAGCCCTGGAAGGGGGGTGATGGTGTCCCCCCAAGCAGGGCACAAGGATGTGCTGTGTCCAGGCGCTCCCTCCCAAACACACAGGGACCACGCTGGGCTTTGAAAATACCATTTATTACAATGGAGCCTTCCAGGCTAAAAGCCCAAGCCAAGGGCCTGGGGTTGGTTTCTGGTGTGGCAGGTTGGGGGAGTGGGTTTGGGATCGGGGTTGGGTTTTTTTGCTTTAAGTTTTCTTTTTAAACAAAAAGTTAAGAATGGGGAGGAGAGGACTCCGGTCCCCTCCACGCCCTGAATTAGGGACAGACCCCACTGGTAGGGGAATTCGCTGCAGTGCCTGGAGGCATTTGGGGACCAGGGTCCCCTGCACTGTGCCTGACCCTGCTGTGAGTCAAAGGGGGTGGCAGGACCCCCACAGTGGCTCCAGGTGCCATCAGACACACGAACCATATCCCACAGCTTCTGGTTACAAATCAAAGTGGAAGCGGGATGCGTTTCTTCTTCTCCTTCTTCTTCTTCCTCATGCTGCTGATGTTCCAAACAAACAAACGTACCAAAAAAAACCCCAAAAAATCAAATCCAAAATAAAACCACAACACAGCCCTCGTGCTCCTGTAAACATGAGTTTCTCCTGCTGCTCGGGCTCTGCCAGTCCTGCAGTGCTGGCACCGTGGCGCGGGGAGAGCAGGGCTGCAGGAGCACCAGGGGCTGGCCCTGAGCCCCCCACCACAGGGACAGACCCCCGTGGCCACCATCTCCTCTGGGGCTTCGGCCCGTGGCGTCCGCTGCACGCCTGGCGCTGGGGCAGGTCACCCCCTGCTTCCTCCTCCTCCTCCTCCTCCTCCTCCCCGTCTCCTCCCAGGGATGCTGGAGCCAGGGCAAGGACGGGCTTTCAGACCACAGCCGAGGAGGAGGAGGAGGAGGACGAAGAGGAGGCTGTGGCTGCTGACGATGAAGGAGAGGAAGAAGGGGAGGAGGAGGCGTTCCAGAAGAGCCACCGCCTCTTGGGCTGCCGTTTGAGGTGGAGGTAGTCTTCCTTCTCCCGCTCCTTCTTCGCCCGCTGGTAGTGATCCTCCTCCTTCAGGTACCACACCGGCGGCCAGCGGTGCTTCTCGAAGTACTCCTGGTTCTCTGCAGGGAGACAGTGGGGGAGAGACGGGGCTGAGGGTGTGGCGCAGGACCACACCCAAGGACCCCCCCCACCCTGTCATCCCCCCCTGGCTCCCACTCACCTCCCGACATGGCCTTCATGTCCCGGGGGAACTTGCGGCAGACGTTGTTGTAGTTGGTGCAGATGTGATGGAGGCACCAGTCGGCGAGCTGGTAGGCGCAGTGGAACTGCAAGGGATGGAGCCCCACGTCAGAGCCCCCCAGGCATGGACCAGCAGGAGGGATTCACCCCATTTCTCCATGGACACCCAAGACCTGCTTGTCCCCTCTGCCAGGGCAGCATCACCCACCCCCCCGGAGCAGCCAGACCCCTCTGAGTGTCACCACCCAGCACCTTGTGCCTCCCTGTCCTACCTGAGCCAGCTCCAGGAACACGAGCACGTCCCCATCGATGTCTCTTGGGGCCGCCTCCATCAAGCGGTGACCGTGTACTGCTCTTGGGGGACACAGGGGGTCACGCGGGAGGCCGGGCGGGGGACACCCACCCAGCTTGGGGACAGCCCCGCTGCAGCCCCCCGGGTGACTCACCATTGTGAGAGCCCACCAGGTGCGCAGGCAGAGGCGGTTGGCGAGGATGATGAGCTTCATGTCGTCGAGGTCGGGGCTGGAGCTGAACTGCCCCGTGTACAGGTACTCCAGCACCGCCCGCATGCAGCTCTTGCTGGTGTGAGGAAGTGCCACCTGTGGGACACACACACACACACACGTTGCCACCTCATGGCCGTGCCCACCCTTCTCCCGGGACAGCCCCCGGGACCCCTCCTCATCCTCACCTCGTTGGTGGAGCTCTCCACGAAGGGGCCACCGAACATCGCGGCCATCCAGTCGCAGCTGGAGATGAGCAGGGGCTTGTGGGCACTGATAGCACCGTCATCCAGCACGAAGGTGACATCTGAGGACAAGCACAGGGATGCTACCGGGGCTGTCTCCATCCCCTGGGGCTCAGCCACCCCCTGCCACAAAGTATCTCACACCAGGAAGGGGACAGAGTCTGGCATTTCCTATATTTTTCCTTTAAAAGTCTCTCTCTTTTTTCCAGCATCCCCCACCAGCTCAGAGGAGCTCAGGGAAGGGCCTCAGCAGTGCTTCGAGTATTCTGAGGGACTTTCCCAGGTCATTCCACAACACATTTGAAAGCAAAGGGCAAACTAAGGAAGCAAACTTGTCTCGCCCAAGTTTGAGTCCTTGGAGAACTGGGAAGGACGCTGGGGATCTCCTGCCCCCCCTACTCTGCTCTCCACAGCTTCTCCCAGGGGTGTGCCACGGGCCAGGACACATCTGTCCCCTCACAGTGACAGCTTGATCACATCAGGATCCATGTTCAAGAAACAAATCCAGCCAGAGGGAGGCTGGGACATTCACATCCCCCTGGGATGTCACCTCGTGCTGGTGGCTCATGGTGCTCAGTGGAAAGCTGGGGAAATCCTACTAAGGGCACTCGCTCCCAATAAATCAGATGACCCTGTGAAAAATCCAAGCTGGGAGGGAAGGAAGTCGCCTCTGCTGCTCTTCCGTAAATAAACGGAGCTGCTGGACGGGCTGGGGAGCAGGAAGCCCTGGGGAAGGGCCCTTACACTCACTTTCTTGGGAAAAAAAGCAGCAATAAAAATCCCAGAAAAGCAAAGTGTGACCAGAAGCCCCGGGGAAGGCGAGTGAACACCTGTTCACCCTCCACTGCATGGCCAAACCCAGGAGCTCTGAGCCCACCATCCACCCCTCAGACCCCCCTCCCAGGGAACAGGGGGGGCTGCTCCCGGGCCCCTGGAGTCGTACCCGAGAAAGTCCCCTTGGCCAGGCATTCCTTCACCCGGTTGGTCCTCCGGACGTGGAAGGCTTTGGTGATCTCCTGGTTCATGAACGCCTCGTTGTTGAGGATGTTGGCCACCATCATCCGGAGGTCGAAGACCTCCAGCAGCTCGGCGATGTGAGCGATGTGCATGAGGTCCCGCTCGTTCTCATCCAGCTCCCCCGTGTACAGGTACTTCAGCACGGCCCGGAAGGGACCCGGCTGGATGGAAGCGTCCATCTTCACCACCACCATCAGCTTGGACTTGTAGGTCAGCGGGTCTTCGGCCATCTCCTCCTGGATGCTGGTGAAAGCCCGGCTCCACGAGGAGAGGTTCCTGCCCCGCCGCAGCCCGCGCTCCCCGTTCTCGTAGCGATTGCCCCGCAGGATCCCGTCACTGGTGGAGGCTCTAAGGCACGGTTTGCGCTGGCCGGATCCAGCCTCCTCGGTGCTCTCGCAGATGTCGAAGCTGGCGGCCCTGAGGAGGAAATCCCGCCCGTGGTGCCTCTCCTCCTGGTGCAGCATCCGCTCGGCGGCCGCGGTGACGGCCACCCCGAAGCCGTGCCCCGCGGCGCCCTGCTGGTCCTCCTCGCTCAGGTCCATGAGGAACAGGTCGTAGAACTTGGAGGAGGAGGTGGAGAGGTAGATCTTGTGTGCGTAGATTTTGATCTTCTCTTGCAGCACCAGGATGACGTCCGCGCACAGGGGGTCCTCTAAGAGGTGGGCTGGACGCTCCTCGTTGTTGGAAGGGGGGTCCGGGACGATGATGATGGGCGGGGGGGGCTTGGGGGGCAGGAAGGGGGCTTGGAGAAGAGGCCTCTGCACGTTGCGGAGGTGGGACTTCCAGAACTGCAGGTGGCGGCGGGAGATGAGGGCGGCGCGGATGGCGTTGTCAAAGACGTCCTTGACGCCAAACTGGGCCACCACGCTCGTCTCGTAGTAGGGGATCCCCAGCTCCTTGGCGACCTCCCTCCCCTTCTCCGGGGGTAGGATCTCGTTAGGTTTGATCGGCCTGAAAAAGAGAGGGGAGATGACGAACCCTTCGGGCAAGGGGGACAGCGTTGGGCAGGCAAGGACACCTCCAGGGCCCCGGGGTCCCACCTGGCCAAGGGCCGCCGTGCCCGGTTGACGGCCTCCAGGTCGGCGTAGCGCAGGTCGAGCTGGCAGCCCACCAGGATGACGGGCGCGCGGGGGCAGAAGTGCTTGATCTCCGGGTACCACATGGTCTTCACGTGGTGCAGGGAGTTGGGGTTGGCGATGGAGAAGCACAGAACCACGACGTCGGACCTGCGAGGGGAGCGGGGTCAAGGTCCAGCTCTCGGCGCCTCGGCTCTGCCCTCCCTCCTCCCTGCACCGAGGCTCTGCCCCCTCCCTACCTGCCGTAGGCAAAGCGCCTGTCCTTGTGGTGGTCACCAAAGGTGTCCCAGAGCCGCAAGGACACGCTGACATCGTCTACCACATCCCGGGAGCGCTCCAGCACCTGCGGGAACAGAGACACCGTCCAGCTCCCGAGTCCTCGAGCAGGGCACGGGGGAGCGATTCCCACCTCCCCGGCGGGGAGGACGCGGCTCCACCTCCTCAGGGTTCCCAGGGGGTATCCGTGAGCAGCCCTCACCTCCTGGCAGACGCGGTACTGGTCGATGGCCCACACCGTGGGCACGTGGGTGGCGAGGAGCTGGTACTGGGTCAGCGTGGCGTTGCAGGCGCGGGCGCAGATGAGCCGGGTCTTGCCCACCGCGTTGTCCCCGACCACGACGCACTTGATAGTTTCTACGTTTGGCCTCTCATAATCCATGTCAGAATCCATTAATTGGGACCTGCAGGGGGAACGGGGAGGGGGTGGGTTGGCGGATACACCCAGGCCAAGCCGGGAGGGCTGTCTGCAGACGGGTCAGGAGGCCAGAGGGGGACAGAGGGATGCTCTCGCTCCCTCGCAGCCCAGAGAAGCTCTGCAGCAGCTGCCCAGCCCTCCCTGGCTCACGCTCCCCGCCAGTCCCCTTTAAAATTTCATGTTCTCGTGGCAGCGTGCGTTGCTGTGCCGTCAGACACATGCCCTGCGCTTCATTCCGCCCTCCTCCCTCCTGCTCTCCGGCTCATGCTTGTTCATGTGAGATGAGCCTTCTTTTTTTTTTTTTTTTTTAACTCCCTCCCTCCTTTTCCTTTTCTCCTTCTCCAGCACTCGCAGGCGAAGCTTCCAGATCTGCCCGAGTGAGTGTACGCGCGGGCACTGCCAGTCTCTCCCCTGCCAGTCTCGGGGGAGCACAGTGACCTGCCCCTCTTTCCCCACCCCATTCCCAGAGCAGATATTTGCTCCCAGCAAAGAACAGCAGAGAAGAAACTTCTCCTGTTTCCCAGAGGCTCAGCAGCCACTGTGACTGGGAGGGCTCCCAGCATCACCAGTCTCCCAGGAGCAAGTGTGACCCCAACGCTCCCCGAGAGGGAGGATGGTGCCACGGGTGCTGTGAGGATGGTGTGAAGCACCCAGGTGTGCCCAGGTGTACCATCCTTTGCCTGTCCACACCTCAGAGTCCAAACCAGGCAGGACTAACTCATCACAGCAGGGTTTGACAAGATTTCCAGGGGGAAAAAGCAGCAAGGAGGTCGAGGGAAGGGGGAGACGGACTAAAAAAGCCCCACATCCCAATCGCTCTGAACTTCCCAAAGCCGCAGATCTCTTCCCCCTTGTCACTCCCTCCTGGCACCAGCCTCCTGAGCTTCTATAATAAACCACCAGCGCAGTGAGCGAAAATACCCGGTAACCGTGGCAACCGAGCCCTGCACGCGGGACCAGGGCCGCAGCTCCCCAGCCCGGCAAGGACTTCCCAATGTTAGCACCTCCCTCCGTGCTCCTCCTCCCTCCCTCCCGGGCACACCTGGACACACCAGCGGCACGGGAGAGGGCTCGGCACCGCGCGGGATTGAGCCACGAGCCCCGTGGGCAGGTGCAGGCAAAGGCAGGTGGCACAAATCCAGGTTGCTTTGGGTGCCAGTGCTTCGACACCGGGCTGGTCCCCGGGTAAAACTTCTCTGACTAGTTGTCACCGCATTCCACGTCCCCCTCCATCCTCTGGGATTCAGGGAATGCATCCAGGAGGGCGTTGAAAACCAGAAACAGCAGCCTCCTTGGGCTCTGCATGTGGAAAGGAACCAGGGCAGGTGGTCCCCTTCCCTGGCAGCCCCTCAAAACCCGTTTCCATCTCACACATCGCCCTCCACTGCTGCTCCCGGGGATCA